>NC_143013.1:267596905-267914905 GCF_055824585.1 Amblyomma mixtum | reverse complement strand
AGAGGAACATAGCTGAGGGGGGCTGCGAGCCAGACTAATTAATGAGCTTAGGAATTTTTTTGGAATAACATTACCATGCCTGGCATGAAATAGGAATCATTGGCGCTCATTGGGAGGCACTTGACTGATAATGTTAACGATGGCGATGACTTTTATGTGCACATGACATTGAGGGGTACCTATGCACGGAGGTCAAGGCCACATGTTGGATAATCGCAGGTTACACAAACTGGGACATTTTGTTGAAATTGTTCTAATGCTATGCAAGAAACAGAAGCTGCAGCCAACACCAGGTGTCGATGTTAGCATCTCGCGCGCGGGCATGACTCGTCGCCTCATTTAGTCGGCACAGTGTGTGATAAAAAAGGTTTTCGACAGAATCCGATTCTGTTTTGATTTCATGTACTTTACCACCTGTTCTTAGTACACGCTGTGGCATGCTATTCTTAGTACACGCTGTGGCGTGCTATGGACCTTTGCCCCTGTGGAACTAAAGCATCATGTTTCCCTCCAGCACCACATCATTATTGCCGGGCATAACCATGGGCCTTTACATTCTCTCCCCAATGGTTGCATTTTTAATGCTTGCACTTTTGGAAACTGAACACATCTAAAATCATTCATGTAATGAATGCCCCATGTACCCTAATGCCCCATACCATGCCATGCCCCATGTAATGCCCCATACCAGGGGCCTTTGAGGTACGAAATAAAAAAAAATAACTATTCTAATACTTGCTGTCATCAGTGAGAGATGAGGAATATGCAGTGGCTACTGTGGAATGGCCAAGAACTTACAGCCAAGTTGAAGAAGCCGCAATATGTAGAATGTTGTGAACAGGTGAAAACATAAAACAGGATGACTTGCATGTGTAGCAGCTGAAGATTTCATTATATTGTTTTTATTTTCCTCTCTGCTTTGGTCTGTTTAACACAATTTGGGCTCTTAGGCATTCATGTGTCGGTGGTCCTAGTCAAGTGGCTACTTCATATTTAGTATAAATTTACTGCGTCATCTTGTTTCTCACCATGGAACTCCTGCTACCGCACATGAAAAAGTGCTCCAAATTAACTTTTAGTGGTTTTCGCATTCTACCTGAATTATACAGCAAAAGCAACTTGCTCTTTTAATGGCTTGCTCCAGAACGCTCTTGGCTGTTCCTGTCACTGCTTGTGGAACCCACTGAAAAAAAAAAAAAGCCTTCTCTCATAATACCTTTGGGGAATGAACAGGAATTAAGGATGCATTCATTGGTTTGTCATATTAACTGCATGTACCAGGGAGACCTTTCAAGGAGGGAAGCTGGTAAAAAAAAATTAATATCTTAGTCACAACTATGAAATTTGCAGAGAAAATGTGAGGAGTTTTATTTTTTTGAAATGAGAAAAGTACAGACACAGAATTTAAGTGAAGTGCAGCTGTATTTGTAAATTTGCCCATAGATCTTTTCTTTGAAAAACTATCAAAATAAATGGGTTATGTAACTAGCATTTTAAAATGACTTATGACTTGAAATCTTCAAGTACGTTGCTGTGAATAAAAAACTTCTACATTTTTCTCACCTTCTGTCTGTGTAGATTTGCCTGATTTCAAGAAAAAAAAAAAACTGTATCCTATCAGGGTGATTCCAAATAGGCCATTTAATTTCATTTAAAACAAATCCTCGTGCTTTTATAAAATATGTTATGTAATGCATTGGTTATGTAATGCTTTGCTGAGAGCTTTTAAGGAATTTTGCTGCAAAAATTTGCTAAAAACTATGTCATTGCTTTTTTATGATGCCAAGAAATGCAGGTAGGGTAAAATTATTATCCTGCCTATAATAGAACTTGAGTTCTATGGTTTTGAAGTTGCCACTCCAGAGAGAGAAATACGAACTTTTCTTCAAATTTATTTGTGGCAACCTCAAAACACTATAGCTCAACTTCTGTAATAGGCAGAATGACAATTCTTCCCTCATTGCATTCCTTGATGTCAAGACAAACCAATAACGTGCATTTCAGCAAGTTCCCTTCAGCAAAATTTTTTTTAATCTCTTCGCAAAGAACTTAGACAACATATCTCATAAGTGCACAAGGACTTCTTTTGCACTAAATTAAATTGCTCAGTTGAAATTAGAGAACAAAATACATGTTCCTTGAAGATTTCAGAATTGTGGCATAATTAATAGAAATTTTTTTTCTTAAACCAGCTTCCTTCCCTAAACATCCTTATTCAAGATTTATCATGAGCTTCCAGTACTCCTTTTTGTGGTGTCTAACAGAGCGCAATACTCAAAGGTAAGTATTGCGTCTAAGCAGGCACCTAAATAATTAATGGTCATTTGCCTGAGTTGCAACCAAAGTTTACACATGCAACTTCTCATTGTGGCCGCACATGTGCTTTTATGGTTGCATGTTCTGTTTCCGCGGTGTTAGTCAGTGTGACACACTCAACTTCTACACTACTTGATTATTAGGCTAAGAAGTAGGACTTTGATCTGCGCCTTCTAAAGCTGTGTGCGTACGGCCGAGCGCGTTCAGTTTCATGGCTGAATTTCTTTGTAGCACTTGTGTTACTGTTGGCTTTGCCTGCAGGTACGGAGCTCCGGATCCCAATCTTCAGAGAGACTGTGATGTCAAGGTCAAGTGTGAAATGTCCTCAGTGCAAGTTGTGCACACACAGCGGTTTCTGACTGAGGTCATTGACTTCTTTGCTGACTTCAGTGAGCTTCAGATGCTTCTGAAAGCTGCGACAGCTGGCAACAAGGTTTGACTCTGCTTCATATTGGTATAAGACATGGAGTGCACTGCCTTTGAATATGAAAGCACTTTTGTTTAGTGAACTAAGTACACAGCGAACAGAATGGTGCACTGGAAAAAAAAAACTGATGCATTCATGCCTACAGGAATCGGCGCACGGAGAAGACAGCACGAGAACAAGGAGGACGACAGGAGAGAGCGCTGAACTATTAACTTTTATTTTGCATTTTTCTTGGTCTGTCTGTCTCCTGTCTAAATTTTTGTGCAGCAATATGTGTGTGTCTGTGTGTGCGTGCGTGCATGCGTGTGTGTTTCAATTGTTCTTGTTATCTTGGTTATGTGCTCTTGATAATGTACCTCATTGATGCGGGTTCACTTCCTTTCAAAGTAAAATTTGATGGTTTAGCACTCTATCGTGTCACCGTGCTTCTTCTTGTGCTTTACCCGCTGCGGTGGCTCAGTGGTTATGGCGCTTGGCTGCTGGCCCGAAAGACGCGGGTGCTATCCCGGCCGTGGTGACCGAATTTCAATGGAAGCGAAATTCTAGAGGCCCGTGTACTGTGCGATGTCAGTGCACGTTAAAGAACCCCAGGTGGTCGAAATTTCCGGAGCCCTTCACCATGGCGTCCCTCATAGCCTGAGTCACTTTGGGACGTTAAGCCCTAATAAACCAACCAATCTTCTTGTGCTCTGTCTATCTGTGCGTTGGTTTCTGTAGATGCAGAAAATAACGAGCTAGACCAATGGCAAGTGTTACTGATGCTTTTAAACTATGCCTCTTTTTTTTTATATATAGCCTTTTTTGTTTGTTATTTAGCTCACATCAGTGACAAACCCCGGTTAGCTGTGATCCAATGTTCTAGTTTAGAAAAGGTCAGCAAAGTTTTTTTTGTCATCAACTGCTGATTTGTGTGTCTTTATATTACTGGTGTGTGTGTGTGTGCGTGCATATGTTTGTGTGCGTGTGCAGTGTTATTACTGCCCATGTGTGCATCCACCACATGGAGTTGTTACTGCCCATCTCTTGGGAATGATTGCCTTTCTTATCACTGTTTTATGATGTTACTTTGCTGCAATGTATCCAGTTTTTGTCTTTTTTTTTCTGGGAGAAGATGTTAATGTACTAATGCTGCATTCTGTACAGATGAACCTGGAGGCTTGCAGAGCGCCCAGGGTTCAGCTGGAGGTGACCGCTGCTTCGCCCGTGATTGTGGTGCCCCAGTCCTACAGGAGCTTCGATGTGCTTGTTGCCAATCTCGGTAACCTGAACATCACCACAACATTTCGCTTCACTGGAGAAGAAAAAAGCGCCTCTTCCTCGAGGCGTTCCTCGGTTGAAACGTGAGTGGACTACCCTGCTTTGGCACCAGAAAAGCATCCAGTTTTAAACTGTTGCTCAGTTTGTGCTCATTGTCTGCTGAAAACAAAGGAAGATTCGTGCGCCATTGTAGCCCCGCTTTTTTTCTTTTCTTCTTCCAGTTCGCAGGAGCAACCTGTTAGGGAGGGCTGCACAGTGATCAGTGCTGAAGGAGTTATGAGAGCCCTGGATGACCTCACTGGTAAGGTGTTGTGCCTCAAGTCAAACGTAGCCCTACAGGAAATCTGAGTAGGTGTTTGAGCGAATGTATGCAGTGTGAAAAAAGCAGTGTGGCGTGCCAGAAAATAATGGTCATTATAGTAGAATATCTACTAGAATGGTTGTTGCTACAGCCCTTTTTATGTGAACACCTAGTGGTTTGTCAAGATTAAATGATTCAGCTTTGTTTAAAATGAGGCTCAAATGTTGGTCACATTCTGGAACAATCTTTTTTTTTTGGTGTTTGCGCATTGCAGCTGGGCAGTGAGGCTACTTGATGACCTAAGCATAAGTGATTTTAAATTTTGAAGTAAGTTTGAAGAAAGCAAAAAAAAAAGCAGCACGCAGGTCTCTCACCAGTTGAGCTATGGCAGTGGTCATGCTTTTTTCTATTTTCATGGGTATTTGCCTACATGAGTGTTCGTACACGCTACCTTGGACAAAAATGATAAAACATGAGGGGTACAAACAAACATGCTGCATAGCACACCAGGTTGCTAAGTGACTGGGCTTCTCTCTTCAAAGATGTTTATTGTAACAAGACCATCCCAGTTGGCACATTGTCACCTCTTCATTTTCTTTATTTGCTGCGATGTCCAACCAGGTGAAAAGTGCCTTCTACAAGCCATGGATGTAGAATTGGTCGACATGGACGTCTACTCTGGGGTGTGCGTGCCAGCATGCCAGGCCATGCCTCCTAATCACCCTGCAGGCTCATACACCGTCCAGTTTCCTTCCATTTTCATCAAGAAAAATGTGAGCTTCAGTTGGCTTTTTTTCCAGCTTTGTGTGCTGTAACAACTTAAGGGGGGACACTGGTCTTGAAAAAAAAATTTTTATTAATGAAGTCACAGTTACGAAATCTTCAGGGAATATGTATTTTTGTGTGCTGATTCTAAATGTGTCATTTAATTTCATGTAAAACAATTCCTTGAGCACTTATGCACATTTTATGCTAGTATTTTGTGGAGAGCTTTGAAGAAAATTTGCTGCGGGAAACTCGCTGAAATGTATGCCATTGGGTTCTCTTGACACCAAGGAATACAATAAGGGTGAAATTGTCTTCCTGCCTATCATAGAACTTGAGTTATAGGGTTTTGAAGGTGTCGCTTCAGAAATTAGAAGGAAGGTGTGTATTCCTGTTTCTGAAGTGGCAGCTTCAGTACCCTATTACTCAAGTTCTATGAGAGCCAGGATGATAATTTTACCCTTATTGTATTCCTTGGTGTCAAGAGAACCCAATGGCATACATTTCAGCGAGTTTCCTGCAGCAAATTTTCTTCAAAAATCTCTGCAAAATACGTGCATAAAAAGTGCATAAATGCTCAAGGAATTGTTTTACATGAAATTAAATGACATATCTAGAATCAGCGCACAAAAATACATGTTCCCTGAAAATTTCATAACTGTGACTAAATTAATAAAATTTTCTTTTCAAGACCCTTAACATTGCATTTTTTTTATCTTTGCATTACAGTCAATTGGGGTCATTCATGACAGGTATGCATGTGCATCGCGAGGTCTTTTGTTAGAGAAGTTGCATTTAATTCATTTAGAACTGGACACAACACTGAACGGGAAATATGCAGTCTCTAATGTAGTGGCCACTTGTCTATTCACAAAAAATGTGTCCTGGCAGGCATGGGCAGACATATGAGGAGCTTACTCTGTGGCTCTAATTCCATTCTTGTCAGTTTCGGCAGAAATTGGACAGCCACGATAGGATTCTGGATGACCCTGTCAGTACATTGTTGCTAGTATACATGTAAAACTTTTTAATCTACTGTAGCCAGAGTGGTCGAAATTTCCGGAGCCCTTCACTACGGCGTCCCTCATAGCCTGAGTCACTTGGGGACATTAAACCCCCATAAACGATAAACTGTAGCCAGTGTGAACAGGAACTCAAATGCTGGGGCTCCAATTAGTTTCCAAGTACTGTTCCTGCTTGTGCCTGTATGAGTGCCATAATGAGTGCATTTAACTGTGTATAGATCATTGCTTGTAATTAAGTAACCATCAAGCAGAACATGTGAACCTGTTCCGGGTCTGTGTTGTGATCTGTAGCTCCCGACTAATCATGTTGCCGAATCCTGCTCCTTTCTTTCACCTGCTCACTAGTTGTAATGCAACGCTGCGGTAACTTTAAAGTGCAGGCCAAATTACCACTGCTAGTCCCCTCTACAAGCCAACTCTGTGTAGTGTGCATTCTCTACGGCAGTGAACGATTTTTGTTCACCTGCCTTTCACCTGAGAACAGATCTATGAAGAACTGCCGCCGCGGTGGTTTAGTGGCCATGGTGCTTGGCTGCTGACCCTAAAGATGTGGATTGGATCCCGGCCACGGCAGTCACATTTGGATTGAGGCAAAATGCTAGAGGCCCCTGTACCGTGCGATGTTAGTGCATGTTAAAGAACCCCAGGTGATCGAAATTATCTGGAGCCCTCCACTACGGCATCCCTCATAGCCTGAGTCGCCTTGGGATGTTAAACCCCATAAAACCTAAAACCAAACAAGGTCTGTGAAGGAGGGGCCCAAGTTGTATGGGCTGGTAGTTTTAGGGATCCATTCATATTGGATCAAACAACTCCACAGGCACTCCTTGCTTAGTGTGAACTGGGCCTTATATTGACCTTTGGGTCCTCCAAGTGCTGGTGTCCTTAATTCTGTGGCGCAAATCAAGCATTCCAATGGTGTGGCTTGCTGCATTAGCTGTGTCGTGTGAATAGTTAACAAAGCACACTTTTATTAATACTAGAATCTTCCACGTGTGTGCATGGTTGGTGGTTGTTTGGTTAGTAGTAATTGCAATAATTGCAATTTAGTGCACTGTTCAACACAATCCATGCATTACAACAATCTGTGCATCACAGTAATGAGGAGGAGCTTTTATATTTAGTAGTTGGGGTGATGTATTGAGTCATTTTGTTATAGGATCTTTGTTGTTAACTATAATTCTGTTGTGTCCCCTTATTGCTTTTGTGTGTGTGCGCCCCCTCCTAACGACCACTCGCATTCCCCTCCTAACGACAGTTCGCATCCTCCTCCTAACGACCACTCAATCCTCCTCCTAACGACCGCTTGCCCCTCGTCGCACGCTGTCACCAGATGCCCCCCCACGGTGTGCCCCCGCACCCTCCTCCTGTTCTGGGAAGCCACTCCCTCCCGTGGACGCTTCTCAGCTCCCCCCTTTCTTCGGGCGGCCAGTTCGGCTCCTGCCTCGGTCGACGCTGGTCGCACCCTCATCGGCTTTAAATAAACGAAGTCTTAAAGTACCGTGTGCGTCTTTCGCTGCATTCAACACAGCGACCGGACACGACAGTGGCGACGAGAAAGTGGATTCGACCCGCGCTACGCAACGCTATTGACAAGCCATGGCTACGCGAGGGTTTCCCAATCAGATACCACAGTTCAACGGCTCATCGTGGTCATCGTGGGTTGGACGCCTTCAGTTCTACTTTGAAGCTAACAACATCACAGACCCAGCCTTGAAGAGGGCCAACCTGCTGACGCTGTGCGGGGAGCAGACCTACGATACTGTCTGCGCCCTTATTCAGCCAAGCACACCAGCGGCAGTGTCTTACGACGACATCGTAAAAGCGCTGCAAAAGCACTACGACCCAAGGCCATCCGAGGTCTACAGCCGGGCTCGCTTCCAACGACGAGATCAACTGGAAGTAGAAACAGTGAGCGCCTACGTAGCAGCGCTCAAGAAGCTCGCTGCCGACTGCAATTTTGGAACGCTGTCGACAACAGCTACCGGGCAGGAGGGAGACGCAGCTTCTTCTGCTAACACCACCATGCTTCCCTTGGACGTGATGTTACGCGACAGATTTGTGTGCGGACTGAGTGACGAGTCACTGCAGCAGCGCCTGTTCGCTGAGAAGGACCTCACATTCAGCAAAGCTTACGACATCGCCGTTCGAGCGGAGAGCGCCGGTCACCAGCAGAGAGGGATTCGCCGGAACACCGAGCCGGTACACCAGACAAGCAACCAGGTGCGCAAGCCTTCTGTTGTTGTTAAATCGGTCAAAAAGGCACAACGCTGCTGGCGGTGTGACGACCAACACAACCCCCAGGGATGTCGATTCCAGTCAGCCACGTGTAATTTTTGCCACAAGCGAGGGCATATCGAAAGAGCATGCATTACGAAACGGAGACTTGCCAAGATAAAGTCACCTTCCCAGCCTAATCACAGCGTCAACGCCTCAGAGAATACGCCGCTATCTGATCTCCATGGAACAACATCAGCAACACCATCTGTGTTGTACGACCTGAACACCATGAATCTCGGCACGCGACCGAAGATTTTTACAGAAGTAAGCGTACATCACCAGCTGATTAAGTTCGAGGTGGACTCCGGCGCAGCCTGTACTCTGATCAGTGAGGACACGTTCCGAACTTCATGGCCATCTGACGCACCCGCCCTGCAACAAGACGACACGCACCTGCGAACGTGGTCAGGACAGAATCTGCCACTATTGGGCTCTGCCAACGTGCAGGTTAACTACAACGGCCAGACCCATACGCTACCTCTGCTTGTTGTGAAGGGCACAGGATCAAGCCTTCTAGGGAGAAACTGGTTTTCTCCACTAGGCGTGATGATATGCGGCATACACCAGACGCCGAGCCAGAACATGGTTGAGCAACTGCAAGAGAAATACGAAAGAGTATTCTCGGAAGAGATTCCAGGAAACGAAGGGCCCCCGGTCACACTGGAGTTGTTGGACAACGCGCAACCCAAATTTCTGAAGGCCAGGCCGGTGCCGTTTGCTCTCCGAGATTCAGTTGAAAAAGAGTTGGACAAACTGGAGCAGCAAGGTGTCATCGAGCCGACGCAGCATTCCATCAAACTCTCAGCGTACGACTACGCTCTGGTCTACCGCAATGGGAGTAAACATCAAAACGCCGATGCGCTAAGCCGTCTGCCACTAGACGCAACTGTTGACGAACCATTTCCACCAGGAGACGTTCTGATGTTCGAAGCACTGCCAGAACCTCCGCTTACAGCAGGCACAGTTGCAGCATCTACGCAGAAGTGCGCAGCTCTCCGGCTAGTTTACACAGCTGTTCAACAAGGCAACGTGCATAAACTCAAAGGGGACAACTTCGACGCTTACCGCAGGCGAGCTACAGAGTTGAGCACCCATCGCGGCTGCATCATATTTGGGTCCCGAGTTGTGATGCCGAGAGAACTACGCGCACAAGCTATATCTCTCATCCACGCCGGACATCGGGGCATCGTTGCAATGAAAAAGTGTGCCAGAAGCTACATGTGGTGGCCTGGCATTGACAACGACATCGAAACAGTGGTGCGAGAATGCAAGCCTTGCCAGAGCAGCCGGAGCGCCCCGCCGAAAGCTCCTGTCCCAGAATGGGAAAAGCCAGACACACCATGGCACACACTGCACATTGATTTTGCAGGACCAATTGAGGGCTGCACTTTCCTTGTGGTCGTAGATGCCTACACAAAGTGGCTTGAGATAAGGCAAATGGGACAGACGACTTCGGCAGCAGTCATTGACAACCTCCGATCACTATTTGCAACGTTCGGCCTGCCGCGCAAGGTAGTGTCGGACAACGGAACACCGTTTGTGTCTGCGGAGATTCTCAAGTTTTATCGCGACAACGGGATCTCCTCAGTTACATCGGCCCCCTACCACCCAGCGACAAACGGACAAGCCGAGCGCTACGTAGCCGAGCTAAAACGCGCCCTTGAAAGAGATCAGACAGGCTCGCTGCAGCGCCGCCTTGCGCGCTTTCTCTTCAAGCAGCACACGACGGTTCAGAGCACAACAGGCGAGACCCCCTCGAAAATGATGTTCGAGCGTGAAATGCGAACCCAGCTCACAGCCATCCTCCCCGAGCCAAAGGCAGAGACGTTCCGGGAAGAAAAAGCAATTCCGCGCTGCGGCACGCTTAATGAGGGGCAGCGCGTCCTCGCCCGACAGTTTCTGAAAAAGCCACGCTGGGAGGAAGCTACAATTGTCAGACGCATAGGCCTGCGCTCTTGGCTCGTCAACATACATGGCACAGTAGCACGCCGACATCTCAACCAGCTGCGTAGATTTACGACGCCGTCTGAGAGCTGTCCGCCAGCTGAGAGAACACGTGCACCATCTTCCCACATAGCCTGGCACCTCTTCCAGGAAGAAGAGACTTCGCCCAGGACAGACCTAGGAGACACAGCGAACAACAGCCAGCCTACAAGTGTTTCTCCCCCGAGCGCACAAAGCCAGCGCGCCTCCACGCGTGAGCGCCGACCCCCTGCACGATACCAGGCAACTTTCTAAGGGGGAAGGAAGTGTTGTGTCCCCTTATTGCTTTTGTGTGTGTGCGCCCCCTCCTAACGACCACTCGCATTCCCCTCCTAACGACAGTTCGCATCCTCCTCCTAACGACCACTCAATCCTCCTCCTAACGACCGCTTGCCCCTCGTCGCACGCTGTCACCAGATGCCCCCCCACGGTGCGCCCCCACACCCTCCTCCTGTTCTGGGAAGCCACTCCCTCCCGTGGACGCTTCTCAGCTCCCCCCTTTCTTCGGGCGGCCAGTTCGGCTGCTGCCTCGGTCGACGCTGGTCGCACCCTCTTCAGCTTTAAATAAACGAAGTCTAAAAGTACCGTGTGCGTCTTTCGCTGCATTCAACACAGCGACCGGACACGACAAATTCCATAGAGTGATCACCATTTCAAGGTTAAATGCATCACATGCCAAACTTCTGCTTAGGCCAACTCATTCATACCCAGAACTTTTATTGGCTGAAACTGGTTGCCCTTAATGCTGTAGCTCAGGTGTACTACATAACCAGATCTTAATTAACTTGTCAAAAGTGATAGTGTTGTGTAGTTTTTTTGCTGATGTTATTTTGTTTGCCTCATATTTTTTCTAGCTTTACATATTGTTCTGTTTATTATGTTAGGTGATTTTTGCAGAATTTCTATGGTTATTTTGCATTCTTTTAATGGCAATGCTGCACCAACAGCACTGTCAAAACCAGCTGCCAGAAACAAAATTTGTCTGCTTATATGGAGTGCAAAATGTTCCCTTTTTTTTTTCCAGGGTGGCCCCCTTCTTAAACAGACTTTGATGCTGCATTTGCTAGTAGAGAAAAACCTCGACTCTGCTTTCAACCACTCAGGTGAGATCTGATACTATGTGCTGGAAATAGAGCTTTGATGGTCAGTAACAGCATCTTGATTTGCCGGATACATTAAAGTTCTACTAAGACAAACTGAGTTAAGCCAAATTCCTGGTCGACGAAAGAGCACAAAAAGGACACAGACAAAGAAAATGTATGGGATGACACTAGAGCTGTGTCATCCTGTACTGCTTCATCACCCGCATCTTTTCTGCGCTGTTTCGTCGACCGCGAACTAACGGCAAGCCTAGACGTCCATTTTAGCTGACTGAAATTGACTGACCGAAATTGCTGACCGAAAGCTGACCGAAATTGAGGAAAAAGGGGAAAGTGGGAGATAGGGAAGAGGGAAAATTTTCTCCACTTTTAGGGAATAGAAGAGAGAGGGGTGTGAGGCAACAAGTGGCCTATTGGCTTGGGTGTCCACCTCAGTTGTGGGAGTTGGTTGGTTTGAAACCCACCAAAACCCACTGCAGAGTATCACTGCAGTCCTGGGAAAGTTCGGACTCACCTTCGGCTGCCTAACTTAGTAAAAAAAGAAAGAACAGAACATGTCTGTGAAAAATTTGTTGCTGTCACACCACAGCCTGTGCTCAAACATGTGCGTTACTCACTCGTAACCATTCTCTGATTTTTTGACACCTTGCTAGCTTGCCATGTTAAACTTGCCGTGATTCTACACTCCCTTTCTCTGCTGTTGGCATTTGTTTCAGTGCCGGACTGGACTGTTGAGGGCAGCTTCTCCTCGGTGCACGTGACGCTTGATCGCAGCCAGTATGCTCTGGTCCACGGGATCCTGAGTCGCAACCTTGGGGAGAAGGTGGAACGCTCACCTGCATCCAACGTGACCCTTGTTGAGCTGTTCCCAGAACAGGTGGGTGTGTGGGCGTCAATCCTTTGGCATAATTTACCTCAAGGCCAGAGCAGTGTGATTGTCAAGGCAAGGGGCAAGTTTGTGGCCAGGTCACAAGCTCTGCTGGCGATCTCAGAAAAGAAAGTGATTCTCTGCACTAATGGCCCTTCTTGGTCTTATTCTTCTTAGCTCTGCTTCTCTCCTTTACGTTCTTTTGTCTATTTTCAGGAACTTTCTATCTTGTTTTTATATTTCTGATGATTTTGCAGCTGGTGCTGAATTTTAAAGTTTTATACCCCCCTCCCTCCTCCCTATCAACAGGGAAGCCAGAGTGAAAATAGCTGGACCTTCCTGGCAATCCGCATGGCCCTCGTGAACGTCACCTTGGAGCTGGTCCATGCGCACGCCCGGCCGCAGTGCGCGAATGCTGAGTCAACTCTAGCAAAGGTGGAGCTCATCCGGTCCAAACTGACGCTAGAGAGGTTTTCAGATCAGTCCAATGACATCGATCTGGTCTCTAATGAAATACGCATCCTGGACACACGCTTTAAAGGTGACCACTTTGTCTTTGAAACATCTTTTGTTGTTCATGTTTGAGTACTCGAGTTATAACTAAATGAGATGCACCTGATCAGATAATTGGTTCAGCTTCTGAACTCAGTACTTTTTAATTAGTAACTGGACATGCTGAACAATGTTTTCCATGAATCTGTAAAAAATCGTGTATTTTAGCATTTTTTGTGGAATTGTGTGGTAGCAGCCATATTCTCATTTTTTGTTACTGCTATTGTTATGGATGCAATATAAGAACGAAAGAATGATGGGAAAATGGCTGATTTACCTTATTTGCATGAATAAGATGCAAGGATGGAGTTTGAGATCTTGGGGGATTTTTTAAGCAATATTTTTTCGATTATAATACTGTCAAACTGTTCAGGCCAACCATTGTTGGGGGCCTCCTCAAAAAAGAAACATAGAAGGATCACTAAAATACGAAATCATTAAACATGCTGATGTTATTTAAAAGGCAATGCTTCAGATGCATGTGTCGCAATCAATTGAAGCAAAGCCTCCAATACGTTAATGCACACAGTCTCCCATGTAGCAGCAGTTGCCATCACCGCAGTGGTGCCACTATGTGATGTTTCGAGAGGCCCAGTCCTGCGCCCTTTTGCCCTTTTTTTTCTTTCCCTGCTTCACTCAGCTCTTTCAGTGCCTTCTCTTTCTAAACTACCCATGCCTCTTCCTTTCAATACCCATAGCCACATCCTTTCCACTTGAACTCTGTGCGCTTTGCTCCCAAGATCTTCTGCGTTGGCTCAGTGGTTGTGGTGCTTACCTAGCTGCTGATTCGAAAGACGCAGGTTCGGTCCAGACTGCGGCGGTCACATTTTGATAGAGGCGAAATGCTAGAGGCCCATGTACTCTGCGATGTCAGTTCATGTCAAAGAACCCCAGGTGGTTGAAATTTTCTGGAGCCCTCCACTACGGCATCCCTCATAGCCTAAGTTGTTGACCAACTTTGAAAAGTTGGCTTCTCCTGTCGGCTCGCAAGTCTAGTGGTGAAGGTTGCTTCAGCTTTAAACTACTTGGAGAAAAAAAAAATTAACACAATGCGTACCATGGTTTCGAATATAACGCGAGGCGCATCCTGAACCATTCTTTGATGTCTCCTGCGGAACACTGCATATTCTTCATTTTCAGCACTTGGAATTTTTAATTTTTTGCCACAGAATGTTAGGGACCTTCACCATGACTTTAGGTTGGTGCAGGCAGTGATGTGAGCCACGTTTCCATAAATGCTACAACTCATGACAACACAGTTCTGTCACCAGTTTTGCACATCTTGTTGGCTTTGTTACTTAACTCTTTCTGCACTTGAGTTTGCGTGCCTTTTTCTGCATGTGTTGCAGATAATTATTTTGTATTCTGTCGATGCTAGTCATTCCAAGGATTCCTTTTGTACAGTGACTGCGTTCTCTCTCCAGATCTTACTGAGCTGCTCTTAATTGTGCAGTGGTCCCTAGACCAAAGAATGCTTTAGTCTACGGGGCAGAACACACAACAACACCTTATCCTTGTGTGTGGAAATTTCTCTGAGGTCCCATCTCATTGCAACAGTTTTGGCAAAATTAAAAATGAGGCTCAAAAAATTTTTATGTAGAGGCTCAAAATATTTTTATGTAGAATTCAAAAGTGAAATGTACATTGTTTCTGCGACCCTGTCAATCCCTTTGAGCATGGTGTACACTTGATGACAAGCAGATGCGCACAAGTAGTATGCTGGGTACATGTACCAACTTGATGTGATTGCACCAAAAGTTCTCAAGCTTGAATGTTAGGAGCAGCTTATGCTCTGGTAAGACAATGTAATTAGAACACTGCACTTGCAGTTCATTAGCTGTTGCATATATTGCTTGGATTGGGTCCATGTCGGCTTTACTGCAGGTAGCCAATTATTGTGATGTGAAGGGATAAACGATGGCAACATTTGTGTGGAACAAAAGCTATATCACGCAGCAAAATCAAAAGCTGTCACTTTTCAGGTCTTGTTTTTAAGCTATATATAGTTGTAGTTATTGATATAACATGTACGCTGCTGGGGGGAAAAAGAAAGGCAGAGATTTTTCAGAATGCAAGCTGCTCTTTTGTTGCATTTAACTTCAACGAAAATTTATGGCATTTGATAGTTAATCTGAAAAAAAATTTGTTTGCAAGTGGAATTGCGTTACTCATGCATCTCTAGTATATTTATGGCTGCCATGTGTAATAGCACTTGATTAATAGCACTCATTAGTTTATCCTCCATTTTTGCACTTTGCAGTCTCTGTGTAGCCTTGCAAGCATTCAGCAACTTTGTTATTGTGTGTTGTGTGTTTGATGTTTATAGATACTTGAACTGTGTTTTAAATGTTTTCTAGGACTGGCATTTTTTTGTGCAGAATCAATTTTTACCGTATGATTAGTCATTCTGCCATGCCTGCATAGATACGAGTTTGCATGCTATGATATCTAGCGCATAAAAACCTCCCTGTAATGTAAACACTGTATGCATGACTCTTTCATCTCTTCCACTTCTAGATGCACCAGTAAACAACCGGCCCAATGTGTTCACCAACATTCTCTCGCCAACCAAGAATGCCTCCAAGGAGAAAGTGCTGCAGGCCGAGATTCACTACAGAGTCACACACAACACAGCACGATTCACTGTCCTGCTGAACAACATGCGTGTCATGGCCATTTTCAGCTGGATCAGCGAGCTTGCTGAGTTCCTCCACCTGGATGCCGAGTCTCAAGTTTCCACTGCAGGTAAGGGCGTGCTCCTTGTCAGGACAGGCACACTGTTTCGAACAAGTGATACCCCACATTTAGACAGTTCGTCGCATCATTGCGGAATACCACATTTCTTATATAAAATGCAGTATCTCATATCGGACTTACTGCACCACAAAAATTAAGGGCATGGCTACCTGGAGAATGGCTGGTATTTTTTCTACCGCTTGGTCTTGATGGTCCAGTTTTGTGTTTTGTCCCTCCAATAGGCAGTTGGCTCCGACGTATCACTCATGGGATGGAGAAAGATTGCACGAATGGGAGAGTAGATGTCGGTGCTTAGGTGTGTATGACATCTGAAGAGATAAGGCATGAGACTGAGTCGGAAGGTAGTACTGATAAAGTGTTGTGAGGTGATAAGTACAAATACTAGTATTGGTACCATACTAACAGTGCCTTTGAAAGCGAAGTGCAAAAGGTGGCTGGTGAAACCCATGAAAAGCAGCACCTTCCCTTGCAATGTTATCAGGATTGTGTTTATGTCTTTTCCATGTTCCTTTGCCACGCCTGCATGCTGAATGATCTGTAACACACGTGGCTTTCTGTCTCAGCGTCTCTTTACAGTTGATCTCCTCAAATGGGTGTATACTAAATGCTGGCGCATATTACCGTCATGTGCAGTGGAGTGTGCATATATAATTCCTTGTTTTTTCTTTTCTTATCAAACCGTTTTTCTTTCCCCTCAGTTTCAGGGACGCAAGTTGCATCTACTGACCCACACCCAGTTCAGAACCAGTCCGTAGTCCGACGCATGACCAAGGTAGTGTGAGACACCTTTTTTCAGTTGCAGTTTCATTGTGCTAGGTCAGCTGTGATTAGCATGTCCATACCAAGAGTTGTGTTGTGAATGCGGCCAGGTAAAAATCCTACTGTTGCCTAAACTGCTGCCTGAATTGCGCTCAAGCTTGTTAGGAGTGGTTTTTGTTCGGCACTTTGTTTAACTGCGGTGTTTGCTTGCTTTTTCTGAAACAAACAAAAATATGCTTTTGTCCTCAGTTAGGGCTAACCACAAAAGCACTCTTTCTCACACAAAAAATGACGGAGGATTTAGGATGGTTAGGCCAAATTCAGATTAGATGAGCTAGCACTTCGGTTTTCACGATTTTGATTCGAGGCTCGGTTTTCAAGGTAAATCAGGCTTCAGACAAAGATCGGCGAGAACTAACTAAAAGCACTAAAACTAGGGGGGCACTTAGTGAGCTCTGGAGGGTGTGACACAATAGCATTAAAGGGGCCCAGAAACACAATCTTAGTTGACTGTTTTGCCTGTTGATCGCATACAGTGAGTTACAATGGTGCTATTAGCATCGGTAATACCGTGTATATTCCGTTTTTTAATATTTTAATGTCTTCCCAAAAACAAATTCATGGCTCTGATGGTGTCCCCACACAGTGGCGGGCTTTAGCAGCGGATATGACATCACCTGGCGTGAGCTTGATGATTGGACAAACAGTAAATATACTGCAAATTGTGTGAATAAATAGAGACACATATTGTCACCTGTCGGTGTTCTATATTAGATCAACAAAAACAACTTGTTCGTCTTAGATAAAAGCCCTGCAAAGCAAGTAAAATAAAAATGCACCCCCAGGGGCTCTGGCATGGAAACGACACAGCCAGTCTCAGTAAGAACGAGTTACAAAGAGCAGGCAACCATGGAGTGCAAACTTCCGCGACGTGCTCTGGCGGGCTGTTTTGATTGGCTGCGCAAGGTGCCGTCATTGGGAGAGCGAAATAAGAGTGAGAAACCCCACCAAAATCGAGTTGAGGGCAGCGTTTTGCTTGCTTGTATTTTGAAATTTCTTCATTGAGTAACTCCCGTTCCTGTGCATCGATTCCTGTAATTCTTTTTAAGTCAGCATCTGTGTGACATAAAGAATCCACCTGAAGTATAGCCGGTATCCCCCCAAGCAGTGTTTCGCAGCCCCTTTAATGGGTTAATGCCCACATATGCGGAATTGGTCATTGTCTACTTTACATTCATAGATTGGTGGGAGTCCTCATGCCACTCCTGGCGCAGTAGTGCTGTGGTTAAGCAGTGTGGTGGGCAGTTTGCTCACAATCCTGTGGGCGGGTTATGATGATGTCAATAGGTCATGTGGCCTAGGTGGCCTACCCAGGTGGCCTACGTATGTAGCCGGCTTACCCACTGGCCAGACAGACAGTGCAGAGTTCCCCCCAAAAGCAGGTTGAGGATCTAGCAGCTGTCTCACCTTCACCATCCTAGCGATAGTCAGTGCTTTGCTAATTGAGGTGTGGAAACATTGCATATTTTCTTTTGTTGCTGTGGCCGCACAGCAGGTCATCTCATCTGTCTTTGATAAGAGTAGGTACGTTTCTAAATCAAGCATTGTTAGCAAAACCCTGAGCCCATATATAACTTCAGTCTCTAGAGGGAATTGATGCCTTGAAGAGGTCACCAATTGGCTGGTGTGATGGAAGCATGTTTAGTGCTTGTTTAGAAATAGTGAGGCACCTGTCATCAGCCTAATGCACTTGAGTTATGATTCTATTTCTTGCTGTATGGCCTTGGACATTGCAGATGAGGCTACAGTATCAATGGCTGAGGAGATGGATTAGTTCTGGAACAATTACTTATGGCGTTAAAGCAGTTTCGATGTCCCCTCCGTTGTGTAGCCACTGAAGTTAGAAACAGTGACCAAAAATTATTTCCCTTTTCTTTTTTTACTAAGAAGCAAACGGTAAATTTTTAGATTGTATCTAGGTGATTATGATTTTATTAGGATGTACTACTTTGTTTTCTTTTTTCAATCTACAGTGCTCCGAGCTTGAAAAAGTGGTTTATGTAACCATGCCAAATTTGGAGTTTTGTATACTTGCATACACAGATGATGCGACTGCGCCACTGCCCTTTTCATTGCAACTGAGCACCACAACTGCTTCTGCTACTTCCACCAATACGTGAACTGTGGAAGCAGGGAAATTCCTCAAAGAACTGAAGTTAGAATGTGTGCCCTGGTATCTTATGCAATCTCTTGAGAGATTCTATAGCAGATGAGTCTGCAGTTCAGTCAGGAAATGCACTTTTGTCAGGGAAAGCAAGTACATATCTCCGGGAACAGTGCAATACTTGGTCAGTCATGGCCATGAACAACAGTCATTGTGCATTCATGACAAGCTCCTTCATGCTATTTACACCAGTGATCAGTGTAACAGTAACTTCTACACATACTGCTTTCTGAGTTATGCTGCTGCTTAGACTCGTATTACTGTGTGTGCATTTGCTTGTGCTGTGTCATATACACTCTAGGCTGGCAGATTGGTTCTCTCATATGGTTTTTACCACTTATAAAAATTCGTTGTAAAGGTCATAAAAGATAAACTAAGGTACTGTTCGTGCCGTTTATTTGTGCTGCATGGATTTTGTTAAACTTCTTATTTGAAATTATACTCCATGTTGTTATTAGTGGTGTGTAACAGTAAGAAGTGGCGTTATTGGATTTTATTGAATGCATTCAAGAAATATGTCACGAGCCTTACTTTTATATGCATAGTTAGCATAAGAATTGTAAGTACATAATTACTCTAGTGCTTGCTGGGATAGCAAGTTTAGAATTTTTTCTTTGAGGTATTTTATTCATGCCAATACCCATATTATTTTCTCTCTCTCTCTCTCTCTTTTTCTCTCCCTCTAGCAGTGGCAGCAGCAGCCTATTCCAGAAGTTCCTTTGGAACTGAAATTAAACATGACCGACACGGAAATTGTTGTTGTTGAAGATTCTGCTGCGTGGGACACTAACACAGTAATACTAAAGGTATGCTATGTCTGAACTTTTTCTCTGAACTGCATAAGGACAAGCATTCGAGCAGAATAATAGAATTTGGGACTGCCTGCATCACATGCAAGGCTGTATCTAAAGCCAAGTAAACAATTCCACTTAACAGTTCACTAGTCAGATGGTAGTTGCTTGCTAGCATGTCTATGTCCGTCTATGGCTAGCAGCCAGCTCCTGATGCTTGCAATATGGTGATAATTATGTAGAAAGAAACCCACTGAATGATTCTGCATGTTCTTCAGGGTGTTAATTAGTGAAATATGGCTGGTTTCCCACTTAGAACAAGCGTACTCATGACTGGCCATTGATGAAGACTAGGCAGATAGCAGCATATCAGTGAGACATGTAGAGATGGTGGCGCAACTTTGTCAAGTCTGGATTGTGACGATTAACAAGAACTTTGTGGTTTTAGTTCTTGCATTGAAGGCCTCCTTGCTTCTGATAGAAGCTAGCTGTAGTGCTGAGGAAACACAGCTTTAGTGTGCCCTTCAGTAGTCCCAGGGACTGCTTGTTTTTGGTAGGTACTATTATCCATGTCACTCACCTACTCTGGTACAGTCAAACCTTGCTATAAAGGACACATATATTACGAATTGTTGGCTATATCAAACTGTTCCTAATTATTTTCAACAAACACATGCATTTCTTACTTTATATCGAACTGATGAGTAGCAAGCTATGTCCGCTCATATGGAAGACAGCAGGCTTTGCCTTACTACACGGGTGACTAGTGGTGGTGCGGCAAGTGTTAGCCACGGTTCACGCCTTATCCAGCATTTGCCACCAGCGCCACACAAGACATGGGGGCGAGAAGAGCTGGTAGAGAGGCGGTCGGCACCCGTTTGCACCTCTCTAACACGTAGATAGTGCCACAGAACCAGTGATATGGTCAGTTGCTGCAGCTTTCCAGCAGCCATCCTCTGCTCACGTAAACTTCCATGGAACGGAGGTGCTGAAAACGGCAATAGCTTTCGTCCCGGCTTTCAGTTTTTTACGCGACACCGCTGTATGCGAGGAAGCCACCCTAACTGGCATTTGACCTGACATCTTCGCGTGCTGTGGTGCTTTGCGGAGAAGCCATACTAACTGGCATTTGCCACTTGGTTTTTTTCTGCGACCTCCGCAATCACTGCGAGCGGCTTTGAAACGGTGCTAAACCTATGGAAAAGGTCTCTCCCAGTTTCCGTTCTTTCGCTGATTGAAATTGGCTTCCCCAGCGTGAGTTTTTGGTGGAATTTTACGTTGCGAATTTCGACTATATTGAACTCTTTTACGATTTTTAATCTGTTCACTGTAATGAGGTTTCACTATATCACTGCTTTTCACTTCAGGCTTTCTCTTGGTTTCTGGCAGTATGTGTATACCCTTTGGAATTTTCATGCTGCTTTCTCAGTTATGGATGACTCAGTTGAATTGGCAGTGTTCTCTGATTTATGCTTAGTGGAACTGCAACTCTGTGGAGGAACTTAATGTCTTCTTATTCCCTATGTACAGTCAACGGCTGTGCTGTCCTATCACAAGGCTCTGACTGAGAGGCCCCTGTCCTGCAACCTACAGAACTTGGAAGTGTTCTCCTGCATTTTGGGCCTGGAGGATGACACTGCTCTGTCCATCATAGACCCTATCAGTGTCTACATTGATCTTGTGGAAAGAGAGTCCACATCATTTGGTGTGAAGTCTGGACATGTGCTGCAGGTTAGTGCATGCGAGAGTGCTCATGGTTTTAGTTTGCTTGATGGGGTTTAACGTCCCAAAGCAACTCAAGCTATGAGGGATGCTGTAGGGGAGGACTCCGAATAATTTCGACCGCCTGGGGTTCTTAAACTTGCGCTGGCATCGCACAGTACACGGGCCTCTAGCATTTCACCTCCATCAAAATGCGACTACCATGGCTGGGATCGAACCTGTGTATTTCGAGTCAGCAGCCAAGCACCATAACCACTGAGCCACCGTGGTGGCTCAGCTCATGGTTTTGAATACCCTCCTCCCTCCCCTCTATTCACATTTTAATTTGGAATGCCTGCTGTAAGAAAGCAGCTCTTAAGGCGCGTTCACACTTGCCCAAAAATCTGGCGAGCGAAGCGGATTCGGCTGCTTTGGCGCCGAGCGAGGCGGAAAGCGGCGCGGCAAGGCCGATCGGTCCAGACCGATTTCTGCCGCGCGGCAACAAACATGGCGGCGCCCTTCAAAGCCGGACCCCTCGCTTTGGACTGAATTCTCGTTGTTGCTGCCTTTTTCAGTGTGTTCACTGGCCATAAATGGGGTGCCGGTCTTTCGCTTCATCATACCTTGCCTCTAAGAAAACGTATAAGTGATAAATTTGCTTTATTTTTTATTAAGAGTGACGATTCTGCCGCTTCTAGGCTTAAGAGGAGAGTCGATTTGTTGACAGTAATGGTTCTCGTCCTGACAACCAGATGGCGCCACTATATGCTGAGGTAATTTTTGTGTCTGTGCTAGCATACGCTGAACTAAATGTGGGAATGCACTTGAGTTTAATGTACGTAAGCATGCATACGCTCCTGGTACGTAGACAGCGTAAATTTATGCTCTTTTCTCACTCTATCTGTGTATGCCGCCAGCAGCGCCGTGGTGTGGAAAATCGAGAAACAGCAGTAGCGCGGCAGTTTTGCCTCGCCCGGGCGTCAACAGATGTGAACAGGTCCTAGTTTTTGTGGCGAGCGAATCCGCTTCGCTCGCCGGATTTTTGGGCAAGTGTGAACGTGCCTTTACAGTGGGTTGCTGTAGGGCAACAGTTGCATGGTTCTGGCTTGAGAGCAGATTGGCTGTGGGTGCACTAACTTGCAGCTGCAAGATTGACAGCCTTAGGCAGCTTAACTTTTTATTTTTCTCAGGTGGGGACGCTGAATCTGAACCTGAGACTTTCGTACAATGACGTCAAGATGTTCCTCAGGATCCTGGACTCCATACCAAAACAGTTGCTGCTCGGCGGCAACAAAACGGACGGTGAATATCTTGGCAAGAATCTTGGCTTCAGATGTGACCTTGTGTTTCTAACTATGCTGTGTAACTATGGACTGGACAGAGGAAAGCTTAGTGGTTTACACAATTAGAACTTGAGACAGCTACCACAAAGTCTTAAACTTGCAGTACGTTGAGGAATATTGCACCTGCTTCACTGTGTGACAGTGTGAATTGGTAAAAATGAGTAGTTATTTCAATGTATGTTTGACCTATGTATGATTTCAAATGACTCGTTTAGAAATATTGCTGTGAATCTTAACTGCCTTTTTTGTCTGTGGCTGACTCTTTAGTTGGAGCAGCTGTTTTAGCCTCTTTGCAAGCCAGTGGGCAGACTAGTATGCTGCGGTTCAGGTATTAACACAACAGCATTAAGTTCCCAATCAGCAGAGAACCCGGCGTTGCTGGTGTGGTAAAAAAATCCGGATTGGTTGAGAAAGGCGTGGCACCACAACCACTTGATCTCGCACGTTTAATTCGGACACCTCACAGTGATCACACAATGCAACGGTCATTACGTCGCCACACAATTTCTCATTGGTTCACAGGGTCATGATGTCATTTCAGCACTGTTATGTGATGCCTCTGAAGAAAGAAAACAAATTGTGCAGAAAAGAAAAATGGTTAAGCTGGGACTGAAACTGGTGCCCCCCCCCCCCCGGGTTGTGAGCAGGGTGGGCTACCCTTTGACCACTGAGGAACATTCGTTCGACTTGGTTAAAGGGGGCCTTGGGTGTATTGCTATAAATAATAATAAAAAAAAATGAAATGAAGTGAAATGTAGAACAGTGTTCGTGTCTGCAAAGCGATACACAAAGAGGACCCGAGGCCACTAAGGAACCCATTAATGCTATCGCATCATACCCTAAAGGCAGAACTTGTGTCCTTTGAATTTTTTCAAGGCCATCTATCGCAGTGTTGTTCAGAGCTTCAAACGGTTCCAAGTTGCTCATCTTAATCTTAATTTTCAGGGTACATTGTGTCGGGGTTATATGAAGTTAAATTTTCTTTTTTCTCCAGCAGTTTGTGATGCGCTGTTTCTTCCTCTTCTGATCTTTCATGCAGCAGTGAACATTGACAGCCTCCTGGAAATGGGCTTCTCCCACGAGGACTGCCTCCGTAGCCTTGAAGCCTGCAAGGGCAACCTCAACGATGCAGCAATCTGGCTCACTCAGAACGCCTCTGCTTGTAGTCCCAGCATGAGCACGATAGCCATCGCGCCGCCAGCCTCCATTGCCAAACAAGACGTCGTCATGTCTGCTGTAGAGCTTAAGGTTTCCTCCTTTTGCCTCTGCATCATTGATGACTGCATGGACGCCGACGTGCCACTGCTGGAGATTGATCTCAGGGGTGAGTGTGTCCCAGCACATCCTCGATGTGCATAACTTGTGCACTTAACTGAACTATTACTCACAAGGCAGTTTGCATTAATAATCAAACTTCCATAAACTTGGGCAACATTGAGGAATGACAAGAAGGAAATTGCATGCAGCATTCATCTGAGCTCAACTGTATGTCTACAAAGAAAACCACTGGAGCAGGAAAAATTTTTTTCTAAGGCTGTACAGCTTTGCTTTGTAACTATTATATTGCTGTGCACACAGATGTTGATAAATTGGAATTATATTCCCTTCTCTGGAATATTGCCTCACCTATAGGGAATTCTCTTCACGCGTGTTAGCCTGACAGCGGTACATCAGTTTTAATTGCAAGTCCAGCATACTCAGTGTGGCAGTGCTAAGCTTCTTTGCCTGGGCACAGTGCTGATTTGCTGAATGGGGAGTGACTTATACCCGTGCCACATGGACAGACTTAATGCCATTAAGTGCTTACTGCCTTAAGTTTTAATGGCATTCGTGCGGTGCCACACGCATAAATTTAATGACATTAGCCTTACTGCCATTCGCGACCTACTGAGTTCACCACAACTCATTCGCCCGTGCAACGTGTACTCTCGTTCCCATTCCACACGCAGAAAAGCATGCAGCTTTGTTAGTAACGACTTCCTAACCAGTAGGAAATGGTTAATTCTTAACTTTCAGTCAGATGAGGCATCTATACCGCATTTTCGATGCGAAGAGCGCCATTTTAACCAGCCTTATTGACAGGTACTCTCGACTTATGTGCTGACATGCGAGTTTATGCCTACTTTTTCGACTTGTAAAGCAGGAACAGCCATATTTTCTGGAAAATCGTTTTTACATTACATTTGAACAACATTCCCAATATATTGTGCTCACTAAGAATGTTTATATTCAGATGAAACTTTTAACTACTTAGCAAGCGTTATCGCCATCGTCACTTCCGATAATGGCATTAAATGTGGACGTGTAGCACAAACTCCGGAAATAATGGCATTAACAAACTTAAGGCCTTAAGCATTTACTGCCATTTCTTGTGCGCGTGTGGCACGGGTATTAGTGTACTGTTAGTGTCTTTAAGTGTCTATAAGCAGTGTCCTTTGAAGGCTAATACCAGTGTCAGTTAACCAGTGGTTGCGACATTGTACTGCCGACCACGTGGTTGGGGATTCAGCACCATCTGTAGCATCACTTATTAATGTAAGATGAAATGCAATTGTGCTTGTGCACATGTGTTGACTTTTACTGGAATTTATTCTTCTTTCGTCAGAAACCTACATTTTCCAAGAACTCTCAAAAACGTTTGGTGGAGAGTCCAAGTTTTTCTTCAGCATTGGCTACTACAACAGAGCACTTTCAGGATGGGAGCCCATTGTGGAGCCCTGGAGGTGAGTTAGTGAATTGTGTTTCGTACAGGAGCCGGCAAATATTAATGGAGTAGCCACATTTCTACTCTGAAATGCAGCTGTGGGCTATTCTTAGCTTGTCTGATACCCACACAAATACATATGTTTAAGTGCACACTGAAACATATGTATCTACATGGCACAGTGAGCAGCTACATGGCTGTTTGCTCCCTTTTCATGGCTGCTGTGTCGGCTGTAGCTAACTTTTCTATTATTTTCCTCATGGGCTGTACTGCTGGAAGCTGTGAAAAATATGGCCTTCTCTTTTTCTCCAAAGGTGTAACTGCCAGTGGGAGGCTGCTTTTGGGAAAACAGGTCTCACAAAATTTCACTTCAAAATAAATGGTAAGATTTTATTTCTTATTTGTTGTGCTTCGTGGTGAGGTTCTATTCGTCCTAACAGGGGTGTAGCAAATGCTGTCTGTTATGCAACCTCCGTGGTGACTTTGGCGCTCTTAGCAGTCACAGTTTCACTTCTTTCTCTGTCCCAGCTGAAGACGTCCTCAAAGTAAACATTACCACTGCTCTGCTGGACTTGTACCAGAAGGTGAAAACTTCTTGGGCCACTGATTTCTACCAGCTTTTTTCTGCAGAGAAGTAAGTTGACAGTCCTTGAAATTTTATTCCTGTAGACAGCTTTTTGAGTAAGCATGGATACTCTCCTCATACATGTGCATGCAAATAGTTTGAACTGGAACACACCAAAATATGTTCGTATTACAAGGAGCTCTTACTAGAAGTGAGCTTAGTACCTAAATTCATAAGCACTCCATCTCTACTGTTCCGTGGTATGAAATATTAATATCTGGAGCAATGCATGTGTGATGCTGGTGTGTATCATACCATGTGTAACAATCGCCGACTGTGAGACTAGTTTTCTGTTTTTTATTTCACACAGAAAGCTGCACAGTATTCTGCTCTCACAAAGAAGCCTGAATCCCTGGCTGAATCAGTAATGTATTTTGCATCAAATTGCCAATCACAAATGAACCTTGTTATAACAAACAGGTACAATAATTATAAAATGGTTCGATATAGAAGAAATTTGTATTATAAAATCTTGTAAAAAATGCATGCGAGAGCAGCACAGTTTAGTTGATGAAAAGACGGCAACCAAGGCAATTCCCATTAGAGATTAGAAGATACGTTTTCTGAAGTTTTAGTGTTGCTTCCAGATGGTGTGAAAAACCGAGCAGCACCAAACGGCTGTTAAGTTGGCTTCCCTGCACAGCACTGCCAGCTTTCAGAGGCAGTGGGCCAAACACCGTATAGGGTGGCTTCTCTGCATTACAGCGTTGTTGCATAGGATTGGTACACCAGAGCAAAAGCTGTCGCCATTTTAACTATCTCCATGACAGCGTACATGAATGCAGGATAGTGAATGGCTACAACGTTCCACACTGCTGCTTCTGGGGCACTGTCAACTAGCCACCCATATTGGCAGGGTGCATGGTGCAAATGCTTCTCGTACTGTCATTAGTCGCTCGTGTAGTGCAGCGAAGCCTGCCATCCGAGTGGGCACCATTTGGAGCTGAGGATTTTGATATCTCAGTTTTATGGCCAGTTGCGTCTCGTATATAAAGTGAGAATTGCATGCACTTGTCAAAGATGTTTAGAAAGAGCTGAGATAGGCAGTAATTCGTAATATTCTTTTTTATATATCGAGGTTGTATAGCTTGCTTTACTGCATCAGTATGTTCCTGCACAAATTTTTGTAGGCCGGCTGTCTTATTGCAGCAAGCTGTGTAAGGATGGGAGGCTTGGTGGCTTTATGTGTGTCTTGCCATGAGGAATTTTTTTCTGTAACTCACTTCAGTGCACATTGTGCATGTTGTCAGCCATTAATTATAAAACGCAGGTGCCCAGAGGACAAGGATGCCCCACTGCAGGGAGACACGCTCGTCAGGCGTCGTTCGCCCTTTGTGCCTTTCGCCATCAAGAATGACCTTGGGGTTGCCTTCCGCTTCACAGCTTTTGTTGCCGCTGCATTCGGGTTTGTAGCTTTCTTTTTTATCTTACGTTTTAAAACAGAAGTGTGTGCGGTCACGGCGTGCAGCCGCTTCAGATTTCTGCCTGGTCACGTCTGGCTTTTGCTGCAGCGGATTTTTGTGCTTTTCCTAATAGTATTTGTGATCGAGTTGGGCAGAGGTGCTGTTGTAATGTCGTGTTTCCTTAATTACAAGCCAAAACATTGAAGAACGCAGTTTGCTGAGTGATTGCATCCTTGATTGGCCTTAACAAGCAATGTTGTAGTGTTTCTGTAGCAGTTACATTGGCAGAGTTTACATTACGTTTATAGTTGCATGGAATCTTACCAGTGAAAACTGACAGTGGATCACACCATGTCTAACATGATTCCTGGAGTGTGGCATATTGAATGGCAGATGTGTCTAAATGTTGTGCATGCATGTTTGTGCGTGCATGCATGCACATGTGAGTCGGTGGGAGAGAGGTTTCTTGAATGGTGAAGACTGAGGTGTAGTTTTATTTTATCATGTAAGGCTTGTATAAAATGTGCACTTTAACAAATACAAATCATTGTTACTGTGAGTCTGCAGCAAAGAGCTTGTGGTGCATTGTAGTATAAGTCCTGCAAACTATATGTGCACATATACAATCCAAGAACTTGCAGGTTTGTAGCCATGGCAGAGTAATAAGCATGTGAGACTGTAGACTTGTATTTCTGAAGTTCTTTTTTTTTTTTTTTGCAATCTATGTATTTCAATTTCTTGAATCTGCTTTTTCAGTTTTTATACTTCCCCACCCTCTCTCTTTTCTGAACACTTCCTTACTTTTTCTTTCTTGTTTTCACCAGCATGCAACTCCCTTCTTTGTACATTTACTCATGCTCGCAGTACATAGAGTTCAATGTCATTACTCTTTCAGTGGCAGCAAAGAAGAGCAGACCACTTCGAGGTTTGATTGGAAGGACGTTGAACCTGGCCAGGTTGTGCCTTTCACCTTCCAAGGACGAGGCAAAATCAGGCATCAGGTGACCACAGCCTCTTGTCTGTATAGTAGTCTAGCATCTGGAGCTCTTGGTTGTGAGACAAATATACTGGCTTGCATGTTTTAACGTGATAGCATGAAAGGTCTTCTGTCACTGAAAAGCCGGCGTCGCCGCCATTGGCCATGAGCTAAAAATTCATGAAAAATTTCCAGAGAAGTAGCCTAGATGGCAGGTGGGGGCACTTAGGTCATTTGAACTTGTGGTGTCATCACAACCTGCCCACCGGATTGTGAGCAGCCCACTGTGGCATGTGGCAGTTAAGTTAATAATTGGTCGCGAGAGGTTGCTCGGGAAGAGCAACCTGGGTCACACAATCCCCACTGGTGCTAGTATCTGCCATCGCAGGCCAGTGGCGCATAGCTTAACCCGCCGCACTACAGCGCCAGGCGTAGTATGAGGAACTTCCGGGGATCTATGAATGCAAAGTAGAGAAGCACCAATTCTGCATATATGGGCATTAACGCAGCAACACTATCGTCACTGGGGTGTTGGCGGACAGAAAACGAATTAGTATACCAGGTAATGATTAGTGGCTTGTGCAGATGATGCAGCTGTGAGATTTTTGCCTAGAGCAGTAAGAAGTGGCAGGCCCAGCTGGGCACTGTAGAAATTGTACTTGGAATTCTTGCGTCTCCTTCCACATCATACTTATCTTGCACCATCTGTAGCTTTGCCATTGCATGAATGGACACCAGGATTTAACTTCCGTTTAAAAATGATACACCAGATTTCGAGGTGCAGTCTTTTTTTGTCAGTAGCTTGTGGGCCACTTTTCATGTAATTAGAGTAGTTGTCGGTGCTTGTGGGGAGCTTCTGTGGCACTCTTGTTGTATCAGATATCTGAAGGAAGCAGTCTGGGACTCTCTCCAGATGTTTGGAGCACCTGATGAACCGCTAGAGTCTCATTCTGTGCAAGGCAGTCTCAGCATATCCGACAGAAGCATTAGTCAGCTGTTATGTCACTTGTCCCATTGATTTGTTGGATGGCACTGTTGTAGCGGTTGCCAACTTCCTGCAAAGCTCCACAGCAGGCTCAGGGGCAGAAACAGCATGTGCTTTGTTTTCTTCATGGTACAGGACTCCCATGAGTTGAGGATGCACAGGCTGGTTCTGAAGATTGCTGGCTATGGCCAGCTAGAACCAGTGTCAGTGGAAAAAGTGGGTGTCTACTTCAAGTATGCCATACCAATCGACCGTCAGGTGGGTCCCTGCACTAAATTTGTTTGCTACAGTATAACTACCTGTTTTGTTGTTGAATGCAAACTGTGTTTCTGTTGGACGAACTGTGGCCATCTCCTTTTTCGTATGTATTTGTCTGCACATCACGTGACACAGCTATATAGTTAAAAATCTTGATGCTGTACAATGCTGCGATATGTTTGACTATTAGCCTGCACTACCTGAACTACTTTGGGTAAGTTTTGTAAAATGATCAGGGCGTGTACAGCACAACAATAATGCTTTGCGAAAATGAGTGCCAAGGTGCAGACATTGTGCAGCATATGTCTTGCTTTCCTCTTTCTGTGTAGGTTGGGTAAATTTCTGCATTTATTTGTTGTGTTGTTTTTTCATTCACTGCAGCTACATGAAGGAAAGATTACTGCAGCTTGTTTCTTTAACTGCTTTTAAAATTGCCTCTCTGCTTCTCGGTTTCGAAAGTGGTGGCAAATATTGAAAGCTCAGTTGCGATAATAGTAGCAAAGTGGATGCGGGTGGGTGGAAGTCAACGTTGCAAGGTACCAGGGAAATGGTGAAGGAGTCCGCATAAATGGGGAAGTCAGTGGGGCCAAACTGTTGCACTCTGCTGTGTGACTGGTCCCTTTGTGATGTGTGGATGGCACAAATGCCACTTCTGGAATGGGACGCTGCAAAGCACATGCGTCTTGTTGCCGCGCTGCTTAGCACGTCACTGGTGCCACCAATCAGGCGGACTGCATTAAAGGTATACTGAGGATTAGTTGGAGTTGGCCTAGATTGATCTCTTACTACTTTTTATTTACAAATAGACTACTTGCACTGAAAAAAGAGCTTTTAATGAGCTTGAGAAGAGCAAAAAATGAAACTCTTATGTCTCTATCACAAGCCATTTATACAACTAAAGTATGGTGACATCAGGTGTGATTTTAAGTGCAAGCCTGAGGGCGACAGAGTTGCTTATGAAAGAAAACAAATGCATATGCACTTGAATATTGAGGCAGGTATTGTTTAGCAGTCACTAGTGCAGGCTGGACCCAGTTACTCCTGCTTCTAGTGCAGTGCTACTTGATGTGGTGCTCCTTAGTGGTGGCCTCTGGAGCTTTGAGTCCTTAAAACTGAGAAAGAAAGCACCTCGTAAATCACATGAAATCTGTTTGAAAAGAAGGTTTAGATAGAGTGTGAATGTGAATGTTTACTTCCACGCGCATAATGAAGTTTTGTTGTACCATGCATACAAAGAAAATTGTCTTTCCAACTTATTTCCTCATACACAGCACCGCAGTTCTGGCATGATACGCGTGGTGTTCAGTGTGACCCTCGATGGAAACGCTCGAAAGCTGATCACCGTACAGTCGGCCCTGGTGATCAAGAACAAAGTGGAGGTTCCAGTGGATGTGAAGCTGGAAACGGCTGGAGGTAATTAGTGGTATAATCATGCATGCTATTTCTGGCTCAACTTAAACACTTTGTGTCTGGAAGCAACAGTATTTTTTTAGCCATTTTCTTCCTGAAAAGCATGTTGTTATGGAAACTTTGTTTGAAGACACGACCAGCAGCATGCACTGTTGTATGCAGCCTGAGTAGCTTTTTTGTGTGGTGTTCAAGTACATCACTGCTTATGGGAGGAAAATGAGAGGGGTGTGCCAGTAAGGAATGCATGCATGATTGTATATAGAATAGCATTTGCTGGCTAAAATGCTGTTGCCGTAAGAAAAAGTGAACATTTGGGAGTTAAGTGATTGTGTTATGAGACAAACATGAAAAACAAGAGTTTATATTTGAAAACTACGCTCTGCTAAAAACAAGTTAGTAAAAAACAAATATGTGAAAGCAGTAGGCAAGCTACATGCATATACACTTTCCATGATTAGTAAGTGAAACGATGCCTTTTTGTCTAGTCACCGTCGTGTTGGAATCACTTTACTTAGCTGCAAAAGATGCACATATATTTTTGCTTGTGACGCACTGCTCACAGCTTTTCTCTTGGAATGGACTGTGGAAGCAGCACATGCTTCACGAGAACAAAGTTTGGAATTAAAAAGAAACTAAAATTGACTGCAGCAGGAGCGTAGAAGGAAAGGCTGTACACCACTTGGTGGTGGAATGACAGCAACGATGGAAGCGGCTCTGAACCATTGTGGAAACCAGAACATGACACATTTTCTTGACCCTTGTGCATGGCTTCATGTTCGCGGTGGCTTGTTCGGGTTACCAGCATTGTCAGTGTCCTTGCATGGAGCGCAAAAATCTAATCGGGCTCTAATCGATCGATGGCAGTCTGTGAGCGGATGGCACTACACTAGCAGACAAAGCTTGATACGGAGGTAGAGCCTCCCAGTTCGCTGTGATTTTTGTTCCAAGGTTGCAGAATGAAGCATCATAAAATATAACCACACTAATTAATTCAGAAATCTCATTGTCTCACTGTGCTTCTGGCGTCTGCACTTCGACCGACTGTATCCCGTACTCAGTAGTCGTCGAGCTCTGGCATACATCTAAAAAATGCTGTCCTTTTTCGATTAAACTGAATTTAAAGCAATGAATTCAGTGAACCTTTATTGTTTTTCTTGTTTTGTTTTAAACTGCAAAGTTCAACCTTTCTTCTTAGCCCATGTGCAACTTTGGGATGTCAAGCCCCACATGCCGTACCAAACTAACTACACCATACCTATTTTTAGTCCGGCTCACATGCACAAGGTAGCTTCTGACCAGAACTTCTGGAAAGGCTGCGAAAATCTAGTGAAACACTTTGGGATCTGACAAGCCAGTTTATAACAAATTGTTCACTAATTTTTATTTTTGAGAGAAGCTAGGCACATCTTTGGGCTTGTCTTGCCTAAAAGTGGAAAACTGCGCTGATTCAGTCGTGATTACGAAAGCTAACACTAGTAATGCAGAGATTGGACAATGCATATTGATGAAGCATTGCTAGCAGGTCCAGTGCTACCCCCTCAGCATCTCTTTCTCGTCTCGTGTGTTTTCCGTTAGTATTGACTAGTGCATCTCTTCATCCCTGTTGCAGTGCGCCCGTACCAGATCTGCCTTCAGCCCAAGTGCACGACTGCGGTGCCCCTGCCATATGTGTTTGCTGACATGTGGGTGCGGCCGACAATCTCCCTGATTGCTTACTCCTCCCTGGAGTGGCAGCACGTTGCGAGCAAACGGCAGAGTGCTGGCTACTCCATCACATGCTGTCCCATACGCAACGACGCCGCCCTCTTCAGGTGTATATTACGATATGTTTTGTTTTGTTAATCTGTGCACACCTGCTAGCATGCACCCCTATCATTGTTTTGTTCACAACATGGGACAAGTTATCTGGCATGTGACTCTTAGGCACTTCTAGATTGCTTGCAAAAATTCATGTCGTAATCGTGTGGGTGATTCTGTGCAGTCTTGGACCTTTCGAAAGGACATGCAGCCATTGTCTAGAATGTTCAGAGCCATGCCTAAATACAGTGCAGATGGCAGACTTGGCTACTTTTGAGTGGGACGATTGCTGAATGCACGTCTTATTATTGATGCCACCACTCATCTCTTGTTCAAAGGCACGCTTTTGCCGCAATAAGCGATTATTGTTCAAAGGCAAAATTCACCACCATAAACGATCAGTTTCAAGTTCTACACAAGCCTGCTTTACAGCCCGGCTATCTACTGGCCCGCCTACTGTCGCCACTACATGGCAGTCTGAATGAAGTCTTCTATTGGTATTCCCTTGAATACTGCATAGAATCGTGTCAAGGGGGTGTGGGAGGTATATGACTATATCAGCTGGTGCTGCAAAACAGCAAGAGGGGGTGCTGCGAGGAAGTAACTCATGTGTTTTGATGGTGCATAATCTCTGGTCCTTGACAGGTTCTCAGTGGACGTGAAACGCGAGAACTATCCCGACAAGGATAGCGTGTCCAGCACTGTGCCTGGACACACAATCAGCCTGCTGCCTCCCATCAGAATCCACAATCTGCTGCCTTGCGAGCTGGACTATGTGGTCAATGAGAGTCAGTGCAGGGGCATCATACCTGCGCAGAGGGATTGTGCACTGCACGAGGTATGTCTTCAGGTTCTCACCTTGTTGCCAATAGATAGTAGCAGTAAAGATAAAACCGGCTGGGTCCTTTTGTTTAAACCTGCCCGCCTACTGCTTAGTGCAATGCTGTTTGTGCTGTGAATAAGCTGTTTGCGAGCTTGTGTGGTATTCAGTGGTGCATGTATTGCTTTTGAGTGAACAGCTAAGTGTGTCATCATCTCAGGGCATGCTACTTGACTTGCACTTGGCTAGGTACGTTTGTGACCTAGGAAGCTTCCCATGGATATAGCAATGAGCCTCGTGGGGTAGGTTGTGTGTGGCACCTGCAAGCTATGTTAGGCTATTTACTTCATTCCGCAACCTTCGCCAACATTATAATAAGGCCCCTAGTTTCCTGTGATTCTGTGAAAAATCATGGATTTCAGCATTTTGGTGGAATTGTATGGCGGAATAGGAATTGTAGCCACATTCTCATTTTTGGTGTTAATTTTGTTGTTAATGTCAGTAGGAGTGCCAGAATGACGGGAGTGCGATTAATATGATTATATTAAGTCTCTTGAAAGCTAGAATAAAAAACTAAGTTCTGCTTATGCTTTGAAATGCTTGCTCCTCAGTCCACTTGAACAAGCTTGCATGCTTTGGCGGTTCTGGCAACAATGTGTTCACACCCATCCTTGGGAAGAGTCGTAGTACTGGTGCCTTTTGAAAAGAATGTTAATAGTAGTGGAAGCAAACATATTTAGTTTGAGTAACACTCAGCATCCATTCTGGGGGCTTTCTCTCGTCGCAATACTGGCCAACCAAGAACAAAAGGAAGTGGCAGAGGGGGGTGCCAAACTTCTGTGAGGTGGCGTCCCATTTTCCAGCTTCAATCATTCAATCTCTTTGAGAGCATTAAAAGAAGCACTCACCTTCAAGTGAATAGAATACTAAGTACAATAAAACCCCGATAATTTGAACTTGGTTATTTTGAAATCCTGGATAATTCAAAGAATCATGATTTCTAGTACAAATTTGACTGGATAATTTAAAGAGGTGGCCGCCACGAGCCTGGTTAATTCGAAGGTCTGGGATGCTATGCCGTTAAGCCTGAGATTGATGGCCCCTCGGGCCCCTTGCATGCCTGATCGTGCATTTGTATTGCTGCCAGATTAGGCAATGGCCTGAGTCATCTGTATGGTTACACGGAAGTCAAAAGATATCAGCGAAGGCATTGTGCGCCGTACACCAGTCAGAGGACACAGTACCAGCAAGTTCTGTGATTGATGGGTCCTTGCGTAAACCAACCTTGCAGTGTTGTGCGTTGTGCTGCCACAGACGGAGGCATGTTTTCAACATTGACAAGCATGAAGTGCTTGGAATGTGAGCACGCCCTCTTGCACTGTCAGATGCACCATGTAAAGGCACAGAATGCACCTTTCCTTGGTGAGAAGGCTTAATGGAAATTTTTCTGAGGCGAGTACATTCGTCTAAACAGAGGAAAAGGTGGCAGAGAAGCACGGGGGTGGTGTACCCCGGTGCCAAGATCGTGAGCGCGAGAAAATGGCAATGCTGTACGAAGCGAGCGCTGATTAAAGAGCTTTGGTGTGCTAGCTTTCTGATTACGGTACCTAAAATAACTGGCGGTTCACCTCTCATCTAATTTCAACCGTTGAAGGGGTAAGTGTAAGGGTAAGGTATCGCCAGCTTCGAAGTTAGCGTCCTGCGGTACGCAGCACCACAAATACAAAAGCCAACACTGACTAAGCGCTTGCCTCGGTCATGTTGGTAGTTCTGCACTCTTTCATATCTTTTACGCCATCCTCGTTTTTCGGGCCTTCCATGTGCCAGCGAATTGCAGTTCCCGTCTTGTCATGTTCGCTTGCACACCTGGGCTATCTGTCTGGGCTTTTATCCCATCACGCGCGCTCGATGGCAACGTGCCGAACCGTGCAGCCATCGAAGGCCGAAGTTCTGGACATGGCAGCTGCGCTGTGTGCACGTGTGCCAACATCCAGAGTGGTGCAGTCGCACGGAAGCATCGGAGCATACACAGGACCATTGACTGCTTCATCCAGCAGCTTGGTTTCCTGAATTCTAGATCTCGAAAATATTTGAGGTTTCCGAATATTGATATTCGCTTCGAAGCCTAAACTGAATACCACATTATTTGCTTCTATATTAGAAACATTCAAACATTCACACTGCCCTATGTACAACTTGGCAGCAATGTATAGCCGGAACTGAAGCCTGTTTCCTTTCTTTCCTGGACTGCAGGTGAACACGGAGCAGTATGTCATCATTGCCTTCTCCCTGGAGAACTTCCGCCAGTGTACCCAGCTGGTGATCCCGCCTGGATCGAGCAGCTTCTCCACAAGGCTAGAGACACACGACACCGAGGGGCGGCTCCTTCTGCTGCATGCACGTGTCAGCGTGCTGCGTGGAAGGGCACTCAAGGTCAGAGCCGCTTGGCTTTTCTCCTCTTCCTCCAGGGGCCCTCTTGGTGTTAGCTGTAGTTGGCATACTCTTCATGGATATTTAATCACATTATACTACTTAATTCTATAGTACTTGCATTGAGTTTGTTAGGGCGATAGATGCCTTCACTTTTTCTGAGCAATCTTTCAATGGTTCTGAGAATACAGTCATTGCAATGAATTCAAAGGGGTAGCCGCTGTTTTTTTGTTTGCTTCCTGACAGCTTGGACCTTAGCTACAACTGTTGCATACCAACGAGCTTACCTGCTACCTTGTAGATTGAGGACAACATAGCTGGCATTTAATCCGGTGCCAACTTGTGCTTGTGTTATTGTGATGAGTGAACTCATGCATTGAAAAGGGTGCTCCATCCAAATTCATCCAGAACAGATGCTTGCAGCGGAATCACTGCCGCACAGCCGCTTTTACTGCTTCCCATATCAGCTTCAGTGCTTGTAAGTAGGGGTGTGCGAATATTCGATAATTTCGAATATTCGATCGAATAGCATGGTATTCGATATTCGCTTCGAACCGAATTCTCGGTATTCGAAATTTCGAAGTATTCGCCTCGCGCGAATAGTGTTTCTGGGGCGCTTGCCCGTTTGCTTTATTTGGTTTCAGTTCCGAGTATTGCCGCATAGGTGGCTTTTTTTATCGCGCTTTCAACGCTCGGGGGTCAGTCAATACACGAATCACAACCAGGTCGGGGTGCGAACCCAGCTACAAACGAAATAAAGGTGAGGGCGACGCGCTCTTGCGGAAGATCCTGCGTTCTGGCCGTCTCCGAGCCTCCGCACTAAGGCTGCCATAAGCCGCGTCGCTGCCACTGTGTCGAGGCAGACGCAAAGAAGGAAGAGCACAGCCATCAGTCGTCTAAGCTTCAAAACAAGAAACCTCAGTTTACTGTTGTTGTTGTTGCGACTGAGCGAAGGATGAAAAGGAAAGTGCACGGGCCTGCCGACTGGCTCTAGCCGAGCCACCACCGCTGCCACGTGCAGATAGAGGAGAGTTCAAAGATAAGAGGAAAGAAGGAAAAACGAAAAAAGAAGCGCGTCACACAACGCAACAACAGCGTCCGCCGCGGCGGACGCTGGCTGGAAAATCAGATAAGCACCGAAGCCGCGCCCGCTCCACCGCCTCTCGATTTTTTTTCCCGTTAGAGTTGCGGAAAAGATTACCAGATAGGACAGATGCGAAGATAAACACGCAGCCCTACCGCGCTATCGCTTCACCCAGTCAGGTGACGAATCATGCGTACGGAACATGAGCGACCGTTCTCGGCAGCTGTCAAGCAAGCCATCATATTACCGGCGGAGGCGCGAAAAATTCAGCGGCAGCGCGGGGACTCGATGTCGCCGAAGTGTATACTTACGTCAATGGAAAGGGCGCCTTTAGCGTGTGATAACGCCAAGCTTATTGTGCACCCATGGAGGATTACTGCCGTTAACGCTCGGCATCTACGACTGGCGTCTTTTCTTGCTATTCTGACTGCTTGCGCGTTGATGGGAACGGAACGCCGCCGTAATCAGGGCATTGAGCCATCTTGGGTGGTGTGCCGAACTCCGTCGCCGCAACTTGGGCACTCCGATACGTTGGAGGCTGAGAGCATTCTTGATGGAAGCGCGATGCTGAGTGCTGCTCGGAAGTACTACTGGGGACAATTTTGCCAGGACGCGCGAGCGGTGCGAATGACGTTTCGCTTGCGGCGCGAGTTTTGTACAGCCGTTTCCATTCTTGCTTGAGGGAATGCAAGTCTGGGAATGTAAAAGTTGTTCTTCCAGTATAAATTGCCAGTAAAAATTGTTCTTCACTCTAGGTGTTAAAATTTTGAAGTGTGGTTTTAAATAAAGCCTCAGTGCAGTGTGTAATGGCATCGTGTGTTGGGAAAATAAATGGTTTTGGAAATGCCTACTGTCACTCAGCCTCTTTTTAGTGCCAGAAGTACTATTCGAACTATTCGCTTCGAAATTATTCGAAGAAAATCGCTATTCGCTTCGAATTCGCTTCGAATCAAAAAACCACTATTCGCACACCCCTACTTGTAAGACACGCTAAAAATTTGAAACGCATATTTTCCTGCCCACATTGTTCCTTTAAGGGATCCTTAGACCGAGCCTAGGCACACGTACTATGCAGCTGAATGTGGGTTTACCAACCGCGAATATGTCAGCTTTGCCAACATATACCCATTTCTTCCGCAGCCCACACAGGCTTCAGTGCCCAGGAAATAGATAATGGAGGAATATTGTTGCAGAGGACAGGGAGATGCCTATTCAGTGTATTTAACCCCATCTTCTTGGCGCTGAAGTCTATATGAGTCACAAGAAAAGCACATGCACGGCAGCAAATCTGTCGCGAGTACTCGTTTTGATTGGCTTCCCTGCATGACGCACGCACACATTGGTTGCAACATCTCTGTTACACAGCTTCACCTCATGACACCAATGTCTAATGGTGGAGCATAGATGTGCTACATGGAAGGTTACTGTTGTTTTTGTCATGTCCACCTTTTGGTGAGCGGAAACCATCTTATGCTTCTGTTTTCCAACACTGTCACTCATCTTGGCCTTTTTAAGGCAGCAGGGCATTGGTACCATCAAGCACACTAAGCACACTGCCAAACAGTCAAATCACATAACATAACCATGGTGCAAAAACCGAAACTAAACTGCACACAGCACCTGAGAAGCACAGCATGCTCACAGCAGTTCACATGCAGAAAAGAGGTCGGCGAATGGGGAAACTGATGACCTTGGCAACTCTACCAAGGCACAGCAGGTAATGTGCGCCACGCTGCACAAGATTGTTTGGTGGAACTCGAGTACTCGAGTTTGCTGAAAATGTGCACGTCGATGTCAAAATTTCGTTGCACCAAAACTAGCAAATGGTCTGAAAAAAACGCTCTGTGCTGGCGGTGCTTGGAACGAAAAGAGTTTTGCGCATGTTTTGCATGGTGCTTGACATAGCGGGATATGTGTTGTAATTTCAGTTTGCTGCCATTGAATGGTTATTCGAATGTAGTGCACCACTGTAAATAATGTGCACAGTGCTAAATGGCCAGTGAAGTTTATTTTGAGTTTGTTCTAGCCCTTCACAGATAAACATTAAAACGAGATTAAAGCGAGATATCACATACATGCCTTCCAAGGGCAATAGCTGTTCTTTTTTTATGTCTATTATTTTGTCACAGGCCGTTTCGTTACTGCAAGGATTGACTGTATTGCTCTTGTAGGCACCTTATGTATAAGGTGTAGGCACCTTATGTGTTAAAAACTGTTGTGGGAGTTTTATACTGAAAGTCCTTGATGCAGGATTAACAAAAGGCAGTTACTAAATTAGCCCAAATGTGACGGACACCTGCTGACAGTTCCTTACCTGGAGAGCATGTCTAGGTGTAGTCAGGTTCTGAGCACTCGACGTTGTCCACCTACTCAGTGTCATTTCGTTTCTTTTTTTTTCTCTCCTTCCCCCTTGCTTCTTCATTGGCGACTGAAGGTGTTTGTGTCTGTGCCTTACTGGATTATCAACCGCTCGGGCCTTCCGCTCATCTTCAAGCAAGAAGGGACCAACTGCGAGTCAGCTGGGCAGTTTCCTGAGCACGAGCAGGCACGGAGCATGGTGCCTCTGCTCTTCTCGTTTGCCGACAGTGAAGCATCCATGATGTAAGTGCGCTTCAAGGCTTCTTGATATTTTGGGGAGACGCAAAGGTTTTCATACGGCGCACATTTGCTTAGTAACTGCTTGACTTTTGCCCATCCAAGGCATTAGTGGGAGGCAATGCAAAAGTGCACCATAGGTATGCCAAACGAGCAGTGGTGTGTATTTAGCCCTTGACTGTGCACACCTCGCATGAATCGTGAATACTCTGTCCCCTACCCTTGCTATGAACGTTCGGTATAAAAAATTAAAGTTGTTTCGTGGTCATGTTTGTTACATGAAGTTACAATAGCACATTGATGCATTGCACATTTTGTAGTTTTGTTTTGTAATGGTCACAGTCGACCCATTGTGTTTGACTTTAATATAAATAGACGGACGGTAGTATAGAGGGTGGAGACCCTGTGAGCATGCCATGCACTGCTATGTGAGCTGTGTGTTGCTTTTGGAAGCTTGGTGCGTGGTGCACAGGCCCGTGGTGTATTCTGGTGGTTTGCAGGTGCAGCATGAGGGTGGGGATGGAGTTGCACCCACGGAGCTTTCCCCAGTGGTGCACCTGTTTCTCGCTGGAGAAGGGCATCAAGGTGCGCCGGCTCATGGTGTCGCCAAACGATGCCCGTCCTGACTGGTGAGTTTTAATCTTTCCTTACCACAGGAGAAAGCTTATTTTTTTGCGATTCCATTGAGATTTTATTTTTTTTTTCTCCTCCACAGCACGTAGCGCTTTTTGGTATATCACTACACAGAGATCTAAAAGCATATATGCTCTTCGACGGTGTTAATATAAAAGGAGCTGTTAGATATTACTACAAGGAAAAGGTTATTATGAAATTTTGAGCGACAAAACGGACAGGGTTAATTGGAGAGACATGGGAGAGGCCTTTGCCCTGTAGTCGGCGAAGTCACACTGATGATGATGATGATGATGAACACACAAAAATTTTAAAATACCGTAAAAACCCGCGTATAATACGAGGTTTTTTCCCATAATTAGCGTCCTAAATTTCCGCCTCGTACTATTTGCGGATCCGAACAAAAATTTTCGAAGTTGCTCGATGTTTTGGTTTCGTTTTTGCGGCGTGGCTATGGCTTCGCTTCGCTATTGGCGCGTGGCTACGGCTTGGCTTCGTTACTCTCGACAAACGACGTCACGACGTCGTTTCTTTGTTGATCCGTTGGGTGCGCCGGGGGATCGCGGTGTGCTGTGCGCCTGTTGACAACACACGTGCTAGCATGTAAGGCACGCTTCGTGAAGTGGATATTGTTTTAGAGAGCACGATGTCACGATCTCGAAAACAGTACTCGGCTACTTTCAAGCGATTTTGGCTGCGGAGAACATCGGCAACGGTGCGGCCGGGAGGCAGTTTGGTGTCGTCGAAGGAAGCATTCGTGGATGGCCACAACAGAAAGAAGCCCTTTTCGCGTGCAGCGGAATGCGACAAAGCTTTCGCGGCCGTTTGATGGTTGTGTAAACAAACCGTTCAAGGACGCAGTCAGGCGGTGCTACGCAGAGTGGATGCGCTCAGGTGAGCCTGCAGTGACGCCAACCGGGCGGCTGAAGCGGGCTTAAGAAGTGCGGCATCTCGAACGCCCTCGATGGCACGGAAGATGAGTACATTTGGGATGATTTGTCGGACAAAGAAATGTTCGAAGAAAGCGCTACTGAAGAACAAAGTAATTGAAGTGAAGTGCGGGATGTGATTTGAATAAATGTCTTCTATGAGCTTGTGTTACTCGTATTATACGCGAGTGAAACTTTTTTTCCCATTTCGCGTCTCTAAATCTTAGCCCCGTATTTTATTCGGGTTCGTATTATACGCGGGTTTTTACGGTAATCAGTTGTCTTGTTTACAATCCGGAGTGAAGTCCGAAATGTTCATTTTGTAGCATATCAGCTCCACCTATTACTACTCCATCATACAAAAAGGTATAAGTTTCATAAGTCCCAGCACAAATCTTTTTATTACATACACAAAAAAAAAAGAAAAGTGTCTACACCCTGTGAAAGCAATTACATAAAACAAAAATAACCAATATTTGCTCTTGTGATTGCTGTGCCATTAGCTGAAGAGCCCCTTGCTACTATGAGGCACATAAGCATAAACAGATATGAAAAAGTCATGTGCCTTCTGCTTTATATGCTTTGCTTAGCAGCACTTAAAGGTTCGCCAGTTTTTTTTCTTCACTTGGGACCTGTGCTGCAATTCTTTATCAGAAGGCTTAGCGTGAAAAACACCTGGGAGGTTGGTGTGAGGGGACTGCTCGACTAATTCTATCTCAAATGGCAGCTGATCAAAATGTGAATTTCTTGTGAGGCACGGAGTTTTGGGATGCTGTGTGCTCTGTGACTGAGAAAAGATGAAACTGTTGCAACATCAATGCAGTGGAAAAAAAATGGAGTCTGCACAATCGAGTACATTTCAGGAAAAAATAAGACTCAGTAAACTGCTTGGTCTTGTTTAAGCTGTGTGTGCCCGAACAGGGCTAACCTGTCAGTTGTGGCTTGTTAATGACATTTTTTTCATTCATCATCACTTTGTGAAGTTGAGTTGCAAGAATCTGGCTGTCAGCAGCATGGGCAACACTCATCAAATGGATAACATAACATGTCCTTCAACAACATGTGGGCACATGACATCTTTGTGGTGGAGCCACTGGACTCCTGTGGCAGTGGATAACTTTTTTGCGCATGTCTAACCATTTGATGCTTGGTTTTATTTCTGGCTATGGAATAACCTCCGTTTGCCTTCTTCATTGTTGCAGGGTCTACACTATTGGGGTGGAGATTCAACAAGGAAGAGGAAAATATGCGTGCACCAACTATGTTGTGCTGTCTCCAAGGTTTCTCATCGACAACCAGAGCAGCTCTGTTGTTCAAATCGCCCAGAGATTTGCCACAAAGGAGCTGGTAGGTAGTGACAAACAATTTCATGCTTCTTTTGCAGCATTGAAATTATGTTTATCATTTTTAAAAGGTCGTGTTCAATCTATTCATTGTTTCTCAGAGTACGAGCTGTATGCTTTCCAACATCTGAACACTTGACTACATTCGAACCTTTGACTATGTGTCGTATTAGTAGGCTTCAAGCAAATTTGGTCTTTTTATGTTTGTTGTGTTTTGAGCTTTTGTTGCTGACCACGACATGCAATGGCTTTATAAGAGTATGTGTGATGAATGTATTCACATGCATGCCTGCACAGGCTTGCATTTTCTGATTTCTGACACACTTTTCTGTTTCTAGCATCAGCATAGGCACCACATCTCCCTGGCGAAGCCAAAGTCCAGCCTGCCTTTCCACTGGCCACGGGTGGACCTTGACAACCTTTTGTGTGTGCGGCTAGTGGACGCACCCGGCTGCCTGTGGTCAGGCGGCTTCAAGATTGATGAGCTTAACTCGTTTCACATCCACACGAGGCAGGTGTCATTCTTTTTAGTTCAGAGAGGGTCGGTACCATTGAATTCTGATCGTTTTGAAACAACAGTATTGAAATGTTGCTGCCTTTGTTAGGGCCAGATATAATGCTAGCTTGTCGAACCTCTGGTTTGCTGCCTTTGTGAAGTGCATTGTGGGAGTATGCCTGGGCAGTTTTAGATATAGTGATTGAACAAGCATTACATTTGCCAGGGACCAAGGCCCAAATGGCAGTGTTGGAAGTTGTGTTGTGTGACTGTAACGCCAGTCGTGTTGTTTGCTCCTGTTGATTTTGTAAGTAGCACTGTGAAGTTTTCTTGAAATTTCATTTGTGCTTGTTTCTGCCTTATGAGAGAGAAGAAAATTGGGAGTTTTTCGATTGCAGTCTCAGTAATGCTCTGGTGCTCTTTTAGGGATGATCTTGGGAGGTCATACTTTCTTCGAGTGGAAGTGATTCTCAAGGGCGCAATGTTCTTCATCATCTTCATGGACTGTGCAAAGATTCCTCCACCGCTGCGCATTGACAATCAGTCTGAAGTTCCCATCACCTTCCACCAGACAAGTGTCAGCAACGAGCTGCTCAGGGCCACTGTCAAGGCACACACGTCAGGTACTGTAGCCTTCCCAGCTGTTTTTGTTGCACCCTAAGTTGACAAGCTACTAATACAAGCATTATTCACTGTTGTCTTGTTGTAACTTAGTAGGTGTGTATCATGAGCTGGGAACTCTGGTGTGCCTGTGTGAATTGCTGTTTTAGAAAATCGCTTTATCATAGTATGTTCTCCACCAGTTGAGAGAGCATTCATTGTGGTTCCTTTCAATCTACTTCTTGTAGTGGAGTCTACCTTTAGCAACACCTGCTTACTAACAGGGATAACAAGAAAAAAAAAAGGTTTTAGCAAGGTCTGTTTACTGAGGATGGTAACAAATGGTGATTTTATGTCCCTGTAGGCCAAAGGGACCTTGAGACAGTGATTGCGACAAAGTACTACTTTCCGATGTTTTTTTTTTTTTTTGTTTTGTTTTTTGAAGCAGATGTCACGGTGACATGACATTGCGCGTTAGGTTCTGTTGCTACAGTATGCGAAATCCATTTATCATTGCTTGTTTAAGGAGGGACACTGGTCTTGAAAAAAAATTTTTATTAATGAAGTCACAGTTATGAAATCTTCAGGGCTTATGTATTTTTGCGTGCTGATTCTAAATGTGTCATTTAATTTCATGTAAAACAATTCCTTGAGCACTTATGCACTTTTTATGCTAGTATTTTGCGAAGAGTTTTGAAGAAAATTTGCTGCGGGAAACTCGCTGAAATGTATGCCATTTGGTTCTCTTGACACCAAGGAATACAATAAGGGTAAAATTGCCTTCCTGCCTATCATAGAACTTAAGTTATAGAGTTTTGAAGTTGTCGCTTGAGAAATGAGAAGGAAAATGTGTATTCCTGTGTGTGAAGTGGCAGCTTCAGTACTCTATTACTGAAGTTCTGTGGGAGCCAGGATGATAATTTTACCCTTATTGTATTCCTTGGTGTCAAGAGAACCCAATGGCATACATTTCAGCGAGTTTCCTGCAGCAAATTTTCTTCAAAACTCTCCGCAAAATACTAGCATAAAAAGTGCATAAGTGCTCAAGGAATTGTTTTACATGAAATTAAAAGACATATCTAGAATCAGCACACAAAAATACATGTGCCCTGAAAATTTCATAACTATGACTAAATTAATAAAATTTTCTTTACAAGACCAGTTTCCCCCCTTAATCGAGCAGTTATTGCAGAAACTTACTGACCAAATACGACCTTATGCATCAGGTACAGATTCACAGAACACATTATATTCATTTTTTTTTTTGGTTCACAGTGGTAGTGTTGTGCAAGTTGCATTTCACTGTGTATTTCTTAAAGCAAAGTAATTTTTCATTAGTTGCTTCACATGCAGTATGTAGGGTTTGAAATGGTGTACTGTAATTCAGCAATTAACCCTTTCGCTGTCGGGTGTTTCTGCCCGTGACGCACCCCCAGTGTCGCACACTTCCGGGATGATGGTCCCGCCGTTTCAACGTCGGAATCTGACGATGCGGAACTCGCCTCTTCCTCGGATGAGACGCTGTCAGAGTCCGAATCCGAGCTCGGCTCGTATTTAGAATCTGAAGGGCCACCGCTCCAATGCGCAGAGGAAGGTCCCTCGCGGTCAGCCATATCCGAAAGTAACCGCGCGCAGCGGGGGTGTGCTTTCAGTGGCCCGCAAAATGGAGACAAATGGGACGCTGTGTAATAAAGATGAGAGAGGGAGATGGAAAAAGGCTAAAACAAAGTTGAGGGGCTTTGCTTTTGCTGCTGCCAGCCGCAAGCGAGGGTGCGACGAGAGAGCAAAAGCAGCGATCGAGTCATGTGTCAGTCTCTTTGACTCTCGGAGTGGCAACGGCACGCGCCCTTGAACTTGAAGCGCCGTAGCTCACACGCCGACAGAAGAAAAATAAAAACCTGCAAAACAGCGGCAGATGGCAGAACAACCCTTGGACCCATAACCACACGCGCGCGTCATGATCCGGCGAACGCGGTGTGACCGCGCCACTCAGCAAAGAGGGGGGGGTGGGATGGAAGTCACTCCGTACTCTTCAATACACGTACCAAAACAGTAAGGGGCGAAAATACGAACTTGTAGAAAGATTCAACAGATGGTGCAGCTAGTCCAAGAGCGTCAGCTTTGCGCTCAAGCGCAAAATTTTGAACGCACGATAGAGAATGTACCGGTACGTCAGTGACACTGTGGGGGGGGAAGCGCGAAAACGTACCGGTACGTCCGTGACAGTGAAAGGGTTAATTTAGGTGGTTCGGATACTTTACATTTATTTTCCCCAACCACCAAAGTATTTTTCAAATTTATTATTATTTTTAGCCCATGAACAGCTATGAGATTTAAAGCCCCACTTACCATACCATGCCACTACCCTTGTCAGGCATGGAAATACCTTTTGCTTGTGTACCCTTCCTCATGTATCTGAAAGAAAAAATAAATCTTCAATCAATGAGACCAGTCGATCAATTGAACATGGATAGGACTGAAGGAACTTGCAAACTGTGAATTACAACTTGAGCATTGTTACGCATATCAGCTGGCGTGGCTATTTTAGTGTGGCACTCATTATAGGATTGGAGATTCTGATATATGTACATTGTAGCTGGCTCACGACAGACAATGCTTGCATATCGATAGACGCAGGTTGATATTTTTCAAAGGCACAGATGTGAGCAAGCTTTTGCCACTAAATCTTTTTTTGATTGATACACTGAAAATGAAGGTGTATTTCTCAGAAATTGCATTCTTTTCATATCTCCTTTATTCTTATAGCGCTTGCTGTGTGCATTCCGCACACCGTGTCCATTGTGTTGAATTGCAGTTCCATATGCCTGGGATGAGCCCACCTTGCCGCCACACATCACTGTGACTGCTCCCGGAGGGATGAGCGAGACTTACGACATGACCATTTTCAGACCTGGCAAGAAACTCTACTACGAGAACTTCTTTTACATTGCTTTCGCAGGAACATTCTTAGAGTAAGTACGATCTTGCTGCAACACTCGCTTCATGTGAGGCTTGTCTTACACTGAAACACAAACATAACAACACCACATGTCCACTTACATCAAGAACATTAAGTGAGCATAATGCATGTGGCAGTATTTTAGTATACTTGCAAGTTAACACATACTCTTGTGCTATTTTGTCCAGTGTGTTCTTTACTCGTGAGTGCCAAAAGTCGGACGGGGCAAAGTGGGGAATCCCACACAAACACGTGTGGAGCTCGTAGGCATTTTTCAGGGAACGTGCTGGTGTTTAGTCTGTAACACGTCTTTTTGTTTTGCAATGCATTCTCTAGTGAATTTATTGTATATTTTTTTCATCCTTGGTAAATTTTTCTCGCTTGCTGCAGACCGAGGGCAATGGTGAAGGTTCAGCCAGGCTCCAAAGATGTCAAGTGCCAAGAACTGGTGCTCGATGTTCCGCAGGGGACTCGCATTGTCATCAACAAGAAGGTAGTTGAATTTGCGTGATGGCTCATTTTTGTACAGTCGCCGTCAAAAGTAAATGGAAGGCGACTTTGTCAAAAAAATTTAATTTCTTTAAATCTGAAGCGCAATGATCCATGTTTGTTGGTGCACAGTGCAATTCGCACAATCACAATTAGTCTACACATATGTATTCAAGGATGCATGAATTGAGCGGGCAATGATTAATTTTTTTCGTTAATATTGCCTTCCATTTACTTTCGACTGCACCTGTACCTGCAGTTGAGGCTTGTTTTATTTAAGCCTTTCATTACCCGCTGTGAGACTCGCAGCATCAGAATTAGCGGGCGTCCAGTACCGTAGACTCACATGGGCGTTGGCCAGAACTGCACTGGCAGTTCAAGTTATCTGGATTTCTGAATTAACGGGGGTCGAATTAATTAGTGAACTTTTACTGTATATGGGTGTATTGTCCAATCAGATATGACCTGACCTTGCAGGAGCTGGGCAAGCGTTCACAGCTGTGGCGCATGACCTCTACGGGGATGCTGCAACATGAGGGCTCAAGCACTCCACGTGACCCCCGGCCCAGCGCAGAGCCTGGCCACATGCTGGTGCTCGACATTGCCAGTCTGGGACCTGAGCCCAAGAAGTACACGGAGCTGATGCTGCGCAAGCCCGACGGCCGGCGGCGTCTGACCCAGACTTGGCAGTTCTGCAGTGACGGCCGCCTCTGTTGCCAGCTGCCTGGCATGTTTGTGCAGCCCCGCGATGGATTCCACGGTCTGCGGAGAGGTGAGAATGACGCATGTGTCTCTGTGTTGTGTCTGCTGCCTTTTAGGGTTTTCACAGGCCCTTGTGTTGCTGTTTGTTGTGTGAACTCTGAACAGCATCTTTCTATCACCAAATGATGGGTTTCACATAGTACTTCACCTATGCATGTCAAAGCAAAACTGTTTGTAAGGTAGTTGAATATACAGTGAAAGCTCGTTAATTCAAAACTCGATAATTCGAATTTTCGGATAATTCAAACTACACTACTTGGTCCGGCCAAGCTCCATAGAGATCTGTGTATAAAAAAGCCCATTAATTCGAAAGCGAGTCGGTTCCGTTATGGATAATTCGAACTACGCGCCACCGCGTCTGGGCGGCTTGGCACACAGCATGTGGCCAAAAAAAAAAAAGCACCTCCTCCGCATAGTTAGAGGCTGCGTAGGTCCTAAACGGGGACAGAAGATTGAACTAGATAAAACCATGGAAGAGTGGGTAAAGCTTAAATGGCGCCATCACTGGCGCGGCGGCCGGCGGCACCGGTGGGAAGGGGTTGGCGACCGCGCTGGCGGCTGCCTACCCTCTTTTCCACGCAACCTCGGGAACTCGCAACTAAATGCTCGTTAATTCGAGCCCTGTTAATTCGAAAATACCGATAAGCACTGTCAGCGCGGTCCCAGCCAACGCCCATGAAGGCTATGCTATGACTTCGGAGGACCGGCGCTACAAATTACGAGCGAAAAACTTTGTTTTTCTTTGCGAGTGTCGTCCATGCTTCCACCCATCGGTCGGTCGCCAACGGAAGCGCGCAAGCACGCGCTCACCCGCGAACAAGACGCCGGCACAAGCTCTGGCACTCTGCCAAAGTTCGCTTCCCCCTTGCTGGAGCTAACGTCAAAAGTGATGTTATCGCTGCCTGCGCAGCATCTTGGCGCGCCGCCAAGAAATGCGTTGGGGGCCGTGATGGTGCTGAAAACGAGGCTTGCACAACCGAACAAGCGCTGGCACTCTGCCAAAGTTCGCTTCCCCCTTGCTGGAGCTAACGTCAAAAGTGATGTTATCGCTGCGCAGCATCTTGGCGTGCCGCCAAGAAATGCGTTGGGGGCCGTGACGGTGCCAAACGGAGGGAAGCGTTAACGACTGACGCTTTTTTTTTTCAGATTCTTAGGCAAAAATCGGGGGCGGGTGGGTTCATTATGTGAGTGGGTTCGTTACCCGAGTAAATACCCTACATACACCGTAGTGCAAATGGTTCTTGTCGGTTTTTTCGCGGCCATTCGATAATTCGAACATCGGATAATTCGAACGTTTGTCCCGGTCCCGTGAAGTTCGAATTAACGAGCTTTTACTGTATTTCAAAAGCAGCCGGCAGAGATGACACGCAAGCATTTAAATGAAGCGTAGGTGTCAAGTTGTAGCATTACTGCCTCATGTGTTAGGTACGGCAGTGATTCGTTGTGGGAAGTGTTTGCCATGCAGTTAAATGGGACAGCTTAAATGTGGCACATTCTGAGGCTGGTTGATCTGAAGGATTGCAAAGGACTGGTAGGAGGAATAGGCTTGTGCCAAGCCGCACTGAAAGGTGCAACGCACCTCTTTCAGTCATTTCTTAACTTTGCCTTGTGAGCAGCTCACTTAATTCCCAATTCCTGCTTATTGCCTGAAAGCATCTTTCTGAAAATAAAGGGATGTCTAGATTGTCCTGTGAAGAGCTTCCCTATGTGCAAGCACAAGTAATTTCTTGTTTATTATTACCTTTGGGGCATGCAATATACGGTTTAATTCAAGCTTTTTTTTTGTCATGTCAAGCCTTGTGCGTTTGCTTTTCTTTGGAGATGAAACTGAAATTTGCAACTGCTTCATTTTAATATTGTTCTGACTGCAGTGTGTGACCTGTTTATGCTAAGTCTCGGCATACTTGTGGCAAGATGCTATTGCTGTTTCACCTTGATATGTCAGACCAACTTGCCTGTCAGTTTGTGTTGTTCGGCAGGATGCTAGCTTTTCTTTTTTTCACCATTTCAGTTTTAAGCGGGTTTGTAAAAAGAAAAGCATTACTATTCAACTTGCTTGCTGTGGATTTCGAGTTCTCCTAACTGGCTTCTTACAGTGGCAGTCCACACATTTGACTTATATCATACACACTGCATTTTAAATACTAGTGCATGCAGGATATATATCTGCTCAAAAGTTTTAGCTTTAATGTACATGTATCTATGTACTGCAATCTCTGCAATCACCTCTCTTAGTTTTGTAATTAGAGCTGTGCCGCTCCACAAACCTGAACAAAACACACACAGACAAAACTTGTATATTTTTTTTTTTGTGCCTTGCAAAGTGTGAAGCAACACTAACTAACCCAGTTTCAGGTTTTTTCTGATTGCCCAATTTTTTGTGAAAGAAATAGTTTGTACCTTGCATGCCACATATGCAGTGATTAAAAATCTGATGCTTACCAAAGAAACAGACTTTACAGCACTAGAATTCATAGTGTTGCTGATATGCAGATGTATTTGTTTTTGCAGGGAATGATGTAGTGTTGGGCCCACCGCAGCCAGTTAGCTTCGAATGCATGCCCAATGGTGTGCCCCTGGAGCAGGCTGTTGTCAACCAGAAGATGCGGGGTGGCTCAGGAGTTCTTTCTGTTCGAGTCATTCCGAAGGGCCCCACGATTGTGCTCGGCATCTCAGATTTCATGCAGAAGGTACGTGAACTGGAAGTCGATGGGACTTGGACTAAGTGCCTATTAACAGAGCCCTTTTTTTATGCACAGCAAAAGATTTCTGTGAGCACCTTGAGTCCGGACGTCGGCCTGCTGGCGCAGAAAGTGTCCCCTTCAGAGGACCCTCAGGCTCCTCAGCTGGATGGGAGGTTTGGCATAGACCTTGAGGTAAGTACTGTGTGTATGCTCGTCTTTAAAATACATGTGGTGACAGGGTTATAGCCTGAAATACTTATTGAGGAAAGAAACAGGGTGAAGGCAAGAGGTGGGAAATGTGATCGTGACTTAGGTAATCGCTTACTATTTAAAACGAGTACAAGACAAGGTACATAGCTCAAGGTTCGTGTCACTGCTTGTGTTGTGGAGTTTGTCTTGTTCTTGTTTCAAACGTGCTGTTGTTTAGGTGGTAATGCTTCATTAGCTTACCCAGTTAAATCCACCCTAGATTGTCTTTTTCCAAGTTATCTAACTCGACCACAAAAGACTAAGGATAGGATAGTAATAGCTTGCATGCCGATAAAGTAACTTCCAGTTAGTGGAATTTGCAAGGTGCCAGAATCACTGGAGGCTACAAAGCTGCAAGAAAGAAAAAAAAAAGGCCACTACTGCAAGAAATATGGATGGCAGTTAGCCCAAGGGTAACTTGGGAACATACATCTACTGCAGTTATGCAAAAGCACAGTCACATTGTATGAAAGTGCTAAGGTACAAAATTGTCACAGTTCGTAGTTTACTCTAGTGCACACATGTTGTCGCTGTCTTGTAGGTAATTCCTTTCATGCGCTTTGTGAAGCTATGGATTACCGCCCCCTGCTGGCTGAAACTGATCTGTTATGAATTTGACTGTTTGTAGGTCATGCAACCTGTTCATGTGTTTTTGCAGCTGCATTGAATTGCTGTACATTGTATTTTGGCACTTAAAGTCTTTTATTCCATAGCCCTTCTCTAGCTTATTTGTTGCTTTTTTTTTCCCTCTCTTGCTACACATGAAAATTTCAGCTCAACCTGCACCTGATGGGAGGCGTGGGCGTGTCTGTCATCAACCACTTGAGTGAGGAACTCCTCTATGCAGTGCTGCAGAATATCCGTGTCAACTTCATTCAGAGCCCATCGTCACAGCTGCTGGATGCTAGCGTTGAGAACATGCAGGTTGACAATCAGCTGCACGGAGCTGAGCGCCCAGTGGCACTCTATGTGACACCCTTACATGAGCGTGACCGCCAGCGCCATCTGCCAGCCATAGTCATCACCGCTGAGCGCCTACCTCAGAAAGATACAGATGTGGTCATCTTCCAGGTAGGAAGCATTTCTGTTGTGGTGCATTTTATCTGCACATAGCTTTCTAGTGCAGGAATGCATTCTTGACTTCAACCTTGCACTTTCTGAGTACAGCGGAAAATTTATCCGTATTTTGTGTTTGTCCATTGGTTTTATTGCTGCATGGATGCTATGCCATCTGTCAAGCAGTGCCAAAACTTATCCATTTAGCATTCAGCATGCACCCTCAGCAGATGGCAGCAGTATGATCAACTATGCAGCCAGTTGTATGCTTGCTTGTAGTCTTTGGCAGATCAGTTTTTATAATGGAAGGTACAAAGGTACAAATGAGCTCAGTGAAAATGCTTAGCCAGCCACTAAACCATCACATTTATTGGCAAAGAACTGAAAGTGCCGTGAAGCTGTATGAAAACTGTGCAGCAAAGACAGCCACATTAGGAGTTGTTTTGGAGCAGTGGAAAAAAGAAACAGCAGAGGCAAGAAAAGAAAAGGAATGCCAGTGTAACAAACAAGAACAGGCAGATAAAAAACATCACCTTAGCTTAGACTTGGAAGCAGGGGACTTGCAGTCCTGTACAAGATGTCGTCACATGGCATATCTGCGTCAGTAGGCTTCAGTGGAGTAAAGACGTGTTGAATTTTTGTGTCTCTCTGATTTGATTATGCAATGGTCAAAATGCAATGCTTAAAAAAGCTGCTGTTTAAAAAGCTGCTGTTAATGGACTAACTCATGATATATTATGTACTGCTTTGTTCTGAGTGGTGCATCACACAGAAGAGTCGAGCTGTTACTGCAAAGCTAGTAAGTGGCAAATTTTTTTTCTCTTGGTAGCATTTCATCATGCACGTGAAGAACATCACTGTGGCCTTGGAGGAGTTGCTGATGCTGAAGATTGTACAGTTCCTGCACCACCAGGTTGATGACTTCAGCGACGAAATTATCATCGACAACCAGTTGCAAAGGTGCGCTGCCCTGACTGTGTTCTGCATTTGAATTACTACTATCTACTATATGCTTTGTTGTGCTTGTTAAACAACATGCCAGCATGCTGACGGCTTAGAAAAGGGGGAGGACTTAAGCAGGTTCATAAAGGTTTTGTAAAGGTAGGCCAAAGGGCCTGCGTGAAGTTATGAACAGAGGTTTGAGATGTCTTCAAAAAGTACAGCAAGATGTTTAAAAGCAAAAATGCATTGCTTTACCACTTGATGACTGTTGCTAGCATTCAACATTACTTTTGGCTCCAGAAAGTGCGCAGCTAGTTTTTTTTTTGCTGCATTGTGAAGCAGAGCACATTTGAAATGCTAATCGTGGCGGGATCTAATGGCTGGTTTTTTGTCTATTCCTCTTGCTGGGCACCCAGAGCTAATGCAGCTGCGTCGGCCAATGCAAGGCGCTTCTACTTCAACACCCTGAAGTTGAGGCTGGACCAGGTCAAGCTCAGCGTGTTGACCATGAGTCACCGTCCCCCAGAGCTGGACACCATCAAGAAGAAGGTCGGCTGGAGCCTCATGCGCTTCGAGGATGTCGTCGTCGAACTTGGCAAGTTCGCATTGGCCTGCCGACGTACTGGGTCAAGTTAACTGGAACAGAGAAAGCTGTCGAAAAAAATCTACCTGTCTCTATTGATGGCTCACAGTGGCTGGTGACAGGATTAGCTTGTTCTCTTTTCTTTTATAGTTAAGTTCTTTTTGCTTGCCACAGTAAAACAATGTTGTTCGTCTTTTACCCATTTTACTGACTTCCCTCAATTGAGTGCTTCTAACCAGCCAGTTTTGCTTGATTTCAGGGGTCTTGTGAATGATGAAAATTTCTCTTTCAAGCAAGGGCATACCCACTCAAATACATGTGCTGATAGCCACATGAAGGTTAGCAGTAGTGGCTAAATTCTTTACAAGTTTATGAAAGATGATAGGGGATGCGTGCAAGTGAGTATGCAGTCCATGCACAATTGGTGTTGGTGCTTGTATAGAGCACTTAAGCTGAGTTCGGCAGGCATTAGAAAGTGAAATTAGACAGCATGTTCTCATGCCCACCTTTCTAGTTGGTCTGTGTGACTTACTTTCTCTGGAACCTAGCATCTGTGGCAAAATGTAAGTTTGTCTGCAGGACAGCACACCGCCCCAGTGTTGTACGCAAGTTTTACCCAGCAATCATCCTTGTCTGTCTTCCTTCATCCTAGTTTCAAACAGCGCGGCATTACTCAGTGGATTAGCAGCTCGCCCAAGCTTCAGTGTTAGCGTTTGCATGTTACCCCAGCTGTACAGGTTGGTTATCCTCAGATAAGTTTAATGCTGATAAGTTGAACTTCATGCATAGCACATACTACTATGTTTGATGCCTTGCTTAGTGCTTCTAGTAGGGAGTCACATAAATGGAGGAAATTTAAGAATACGATGAAAAAGCATTGTGCTGACACTGGTTGTTGTTTTCTCATGTTCTTTGGCATGAATTTGTTTGCGGGGTCACGAGCTTACTCTTTCCCAAATTATATTTATTTGGCTATGGCGAATTCAACGCAGACGTCATATTGTTCCTTTAAGTGGGAATATACTGCGAGTTATCCTTAATCCCTGCAGAATACATTTCTGCTGGTATTTAAAGTAGTTATACATGGCAATTATTTGTTCTAGAACTAAGGAGGCCACTGGCTAGAGAAATAACATGTACAGTTCGTAATGCTTTGGTGTCAATGCCATGGTATCAATGTGCTTTCATGTTAAGGCCATAAGTTCATTGTTGCTGTTGGTTCTGTTTATAATGAGTTAAAAAACAGATATCTATTCCTAAGCAAAATGGCGCATATCTCAAGTAGCTACCTTATTTCTCATTTTGGAGAGATGAAAGTGAGGGCAGGGTCATATTAGGCTGTGTTATGGTCATGCAAACAGACATTTACTTTTGTGGTCGCACTGTACAGCAGTGTCAACAATATTTGTTCTTAATCTGGTTCCCAAAGAGAGCAATCTCGCATTACCTTTCACAGTTTAAATGTTAGTTCAAAGTGCCTTGCTAGAAGGTTTCTGATGTTATGAGAGGGAGGCAGGCACTTCATAATTTTTCATGATTCTTTCATCACTGCAGATTCCTTTGTGAAATCCCACCCATTTGAGTCACTTGAATTCCTGGTCGACAACGTGGTTGAACATTACAAAGGGGTAGGTGTTTATTTCTTCTTACTTTAATTTCTAAACTTCTGCGAAATGCCTGTGTAAATGAGATCTGTGATTGTGAGGTAGAAATCACACGGTCTCATGTCTTTTATTCTGTGGTAATACATCCCTCTGTGCCTTGTCAGGAGTTCCAGAGCCATGCAGCAAAGATTCTGGGTGCCGTTGATTTCTTGGGCGACCCAGTGGGACTCATCAATGATGTCTGCACCGGCTGGTCTGAGTTCATCAAGGACGGCAATGCCACCAGCTTTGTTAAAGGCGTCACCCACGGCTTGTCAAATTCCACTGCCAAGGTAAGTTTTGTTCGTGAAATGCAGATAAATGAAGTAAAGTGCACAGCTAAGCTCAAAAAGTAAGCTTTTATTTTTACCAGAGCTGTTGAAATTTCCATAAAGAAAAAATCTCAGTGGTGATGGAGCTTGTGTTGTAGAAATGTGGAAGTATTATGTCCACGTTCTCCTTGAGAGAGAAAATAAAGTTTGATTTGATGTGACATGGACATTTTACTTGAAGGCCATTAAAGCGTTTTAAAGTCCACTGAACGCAAACAACATGTGCTTGGCAATTTCGCATGTGTCAGTGCTGGGTACAAGCTTTTCGTGGATTAGAGGGCTCCTCCAAAAGTTGGCACGCTAGTTATGAAAAAAAATATATATATATTACACGTGTTCATGAGTTTGTGAGCGCTACTAGAGAATCTTGAATGAATATTTCCTTTACCTGCTCTCATCCACGTCAGTTTTGAGTGACCCGTGGTCTCTCTCTGTTCCACCATACCACAAAAGTTATGGTAAACCATGCCCTCCTGGTTGTGGTGTTAGTGAAGAGTGGGATGAGAGTGAGGCGTGATTGTGATAACACGTACAAGGTGGTACTGGTCATGTGACGCGTGAAATGACTAGCTGATTGGGGAAGGCGTCTAGTCTTGGAGTTGACGTAAAAGACCTTTTGGAAAACTGCTTTCTCCACTTTGCAAAAGATGAGGGCTGAAGCATTGCAGCGGAGACGCCAGTAATTCATTGAACTGCAATTAAATTCCACAGTTCCTGTGTGACGCAGCTTAAAGCAGGAGACACCGCTTCCTGGCGTGACAGTTTTGCAGGTGCCTCAAGCAGCACCTCAGGGCCGTTTGCATGGCAGTCTTTGGTTTGGCGACCAAGGACACTACTCTCCCTGTCTCTTTGCTGGTGCTGTTTTCTTTTGCTGTAATTTTTGCCTGGAGGCATGCAAGTAACACATGTAAGTGCGTGCAGGAACTTTAAAGTGTACCGATTGGTCCATGTTGCTACTTGAAACACGTTTCTCGAGAAGCTTGTGTTTACCACCGCCAGGTGCTGATGTGGCTTTATGCAGCAACATCGCATCCATTTACGTGTGTGAATAGGGAGTTTTGCTCGTGCGGTTTGTTCTTGCTCCTCATGACAGGATTTTGTGCAAAACTTACAGATGGCCGGTTCTCTGTCCGAGAGCCTGACGACAGTGGCGGACCCTGGCCGACAGCTGGAGCAGCGCAGCCGCAGTGCAGCCGCCCCCGAGAACTCTGAGAGGCACCTGGTGACAGGGCTGCGACGCCTGGGCAGCGGGGTGGTTGGCGGCTTCACCAGCATCGCAAGGCACTCCTATCAGGGGGCCATCAATGAGGGCGTTCAGGTCAGTCCCTGCCCAACCGGGCAAGTTTGCTAGCCACGTTTTCCTGTCACCTCTGCAGTCAGCTTTTTGGTGAGGTTGAAATACTGTAATGCATGGGTGGTGGCAGCTGTGACGTGGTCTGTTGATGAACTTAAAAACAAGGTTTTCTTTTTATTGTGGGCATTTTTTCTTTGAAACAAAAGGCAAATTCTAAAACCAGCATGGCTGGCAAATGCCTGTAGTCGGTATGTGTTAAAGCAGGTAGCATGGATTCTCTCTAGCCCATCATTCATGCTATCATCTCATGCTATTTCCTTCCATTTGATGATTACGGAGTCCTTTGGGGTCTTGATGTCACGAGCTTGAATGCAGTGGTGTGGAAAAATTGTTCCGGTTTGGAACAAAATTTTCTCCATAATAATTGTGTCTTGCTGCGGAACAGACATCAACATAACCGCAAAGCATCAGAGAATTGATTTCTGCTGAAATAAAAGTTGTATGGAGCTTGTCTTCAGTGTCCCTTCAAAAAGGGGCATCCAGCTTGATTTATCTCTTTTTAATGGCGAGATTTTTACCACTGTGCTTGGAAGACTTTAAGTTATGAGAGAACAAAGGGGCAAAAAAGTTTGCAGGCACACGACTGATGGAGGTGAAATGCAAAAGGCACCCATGTGCTATGGGATGTCAGTGTACATTAATGATCACCAGGTAGTTGAAATTATTCGGACCCTCCAATACAGCACTTCTTCCTTCCTTTCTTCTCTCAGTCCCTCCTTTATTCCTTCCCTTATGGCGCTGCGGTTCAGCCGAGATATATGAGACAGATAATGCGCCATTTTCCCAAAAAACAATTTTGTACACATGCAACACCGGGTGCAGCTGTTGTAAATATGGATTTGCACCAATTGCCCATAGTATCCTCTATGTTCTGCTTAGGCTGTCTTTTTCTTTTTCATTAATTACTTCTTCCCCTTCAGCTGCACCTCCTTACAAGCTTACCTGTTTAACTCTTTCGCTACCGCGCCATAGGCCATCGATCGCATATGATCGATTCAAATCGCCCGCATAAAAAAGCTCATTTTGGAGAGTCGTTTACGTGCTCCGCCATCTAGCTAGCAAGCTCAACAACTGCTCTTTCGATTGCAGCCTTGGTTTCAGTGTTTTGACATGAGGGGGCGCCGTGAAAAATAAAACTTTGAACGGCCGCAGCGGCGTCAGCCGGAGAAAATGGCGTCCGCGTCGCCGCGCGCTCCTCGAAAACGAAAGCTGACACCGAGTACGTCGGCTGGTTTCGGTTTCGTTTTTTGCGACGAAAGCAGCGGTTATTAGTCGGGCAACAATGTACAAACGTTGGATTTCGGTTTCGACAGCGAGACTTCGCCTCGGGAGCCTGGAATGTCAGCGCTTACTTGCATGTAAGTTCTGTTTTCGTTCGCTGTGAGTTTTCTGCGGTTCATACGGTTTGTAATTGATGAGAGTGGTTTATTTTTATGCTTCAGGGTCTTGACAACGTATGGCGAAGGCAGTTTGCCAAATGCTCAAGGTCGCGTCGCGTTTTTCAACCAAGACGACAGCTAGGTGTCCATATTGGCACATCGCTGCGGAGCTGCGCTCGGAGATTAGCTCGACGTCTCGACTTTTTTTTGATGCTCTTCACGGCGAAAATGATGAAGACCGTGTGCGGAAACACTAATAAGTATGCATGCATGAAGATTTTCAGCAAGTTCGGCGTGACGGCTCATGGGAAGATGTGAATCTGTTGGAGATGCTGATGTTCATTGGAATCATCATATACATTGGAATTGTTGACCTGCCGCGACTATATTTCTACTGAAATACCAGAATAATCTATTCTAGCTATCAAAAATCATTTCTCAAAATTGGTTTTTCGCTTTTTTTGTTTGTTTTTTTGCACGTAACGGACCCGGATGATTCAGTGGCGGCAGCATCTATTGGCAAAACTTGGAAAGTGTCCTGGCTTTCGAACCACATCGCTAAAACTTATTTCATTGATTCTGATGTTTTAGAGCTTGCCTAAAATGCCAAATTTTATCAGCTGGCTTTCAGGGAGCAGCTCATTCGAGAAATCTTCGGGTATGATGAGGGAAATGAAGTCCACGCCCCCAATCCTCCCATAGAATCCATTCAACACCAACCGAAAAAAATTAAAAAGAGAAGAAACTGCAAGCTCGGCTATCAGAGAACAAGGGCGGAACAAAGATAAAGCCTTATGTGAAGCACCTGTCAGTCTACCTCTGCTTCACATCTTCACCCCTGATTGCTCTTCACAGTGGCACCACAGTCATGACCCCTGACTTGACAGGCCATGGAAAGTGCAGTAAATTTTTCTCATAGCTGGAACTGTGAATAATGACAGCTATAAACATGTGCAACAGTTTGTATATTCCAGTTTTTCTCTAATCAAGTTCTGGCTTAGTGCAGCCGGTAATTTTTGTTTTTGCTATATACTTTTTTTGTGTTTTTAGCTAATTTCACAAATAAATGTTCATTTACTTTCGCACAAAGAAGTTTTCTGTTTGTTTCATTCAGAAGTGTAACTAATAAGCTACAAATTCATGCATTGCAATATGTGCTGGGTGTATTAGTTCTTGTGAAAAAAAAATTTCTTTCCGTACACTCCAAATCGTCCATTTTTCTGCGGTAGCGAAAGAGTTAAATAGCTATGTCTAAGTGTTGTGTCACGCAGAGCAAATCGAAAAAAAATTATCTCGGCTTACCTTGGAACAGGGTCTCCTGACGGGTCTGGGGAAGGGCCTGATTGGGACTGTGGCCATGCCGGCTGCCGGGTTTCTGGACCTGGTGACGGAAGCGGCCAGCATCGTGCGCGACACCAGCAAGCCCCCTTCACATGTGCATCCGCGACGCTGCCGGCCACCTCGCCTCTGCTCAGGCCCTGGTGGCCTGCTGCCTTGCTACTCAACCACCCAAGCCCTGGGGCAGCAGTTCCTCTGCAACCTGGCCGATGCCGGCAGTGACCTGTGAGTGATGCCCCTGCACTGTCTGCTAGCTTACTACTTGGGGGTAGGCCAAAGCTGGAATGAAGTAGGTCGATTTCATGGAGCAGATTTTGCGTGCTCTTGGTTTTTGAGGAGTCCGTCTTTCAAGCTGGCCAGCAACACAGCTGTGCTTTTACTGTGCAGCAACCTTGAAACAAGTTCTTCCTTGCATCATTGTGCTGTTGTGCCTCTGTGCAGCTTTGTAGCCATGGAACAGCTGGAGAGTCGGCCTGATGGGCCACGGGTGCTGATCTCAACTGAGCGCGCCTTCATCATCAAGCGTGAGGGCGCGCACACTGAGAGCATCCTGCATGTAGTGCCATACAGTAGCCTGAGCTACTGCCGCTGGTTCCCTTCCAACCTTGGGCTGCAGCCGCAGCCGCCCTTCTACGTGGAGTTCCTGCTACGGCCCGAGAACCAGCGGCTCTCGAGCAGCTGCGACCTGCATCACGGATCTCTGCGCATTGGCTGTGAAAATGAGGCCACTGCAAGAAAGGTGGGTTGGTGCCACTGCGTACATAGCGCAAAAGTACACTCACTACGAAAGTTTATAATATACAACAGCAGTGAAAAAATTCATTTTATTGCAGTCTTTGCATGGAGCCTAGAATATATATCTGTGAAGTTTAATTCTGCATGCGTGAATCATGCAGAGTGCCATTAGGTCTCAAGCAGTGAGCCCTAGATGAAAAGATGTTATTTCTTTGCCAAAGTCACGCTTCATAAGCTTCTGATTGTGGGCATACATGCTGGTGGAGGAAGGCAACTTTTTTGGCACTACATCATAGTGTTGAAAATAATTCAAACACCTTGCAGGCAATTGTAGCTAGCAGCATCTGGTGGCTGGTAATAGTATATTCGGCCCTGCACATCTGTTGCATTTTATATGGGGGCAATTTTCATCTAGAGGCATGTGAGAAATGTTTTCCAAGTGCACATGGGTACCTGCAAGCATGCCTGATGGTTTTTTTACAATCGTTAACATAGCTTGGAAGTTTTCAGTTGTGATATTGTGTCATGATCGCTGCCTTCACTTTAGGAGGTCGTTCACGATCATCTACTTGTGCTCCCACCCACTGGGGTGCCGTTTATGTGGCCAGTATTGTGAGACCCCTTTAAACCACGCACAGACCCTTTTTTTTTGTCTGAACAGCTTGCTGATAGTCCCAAAATTTAAAGGTTTATACATCATCTTATCATTTGTGGGTGAATAGATGAAGCACTCACATGCAGTTATGTGCTGCAAGTAATTTGCCCTAAGAGACATGCTCGTTTAATTCGAAAACTAGTTGCTTGAAATAACCACAGTGGAGAGTAGTTTAAGAACTCTGAAACTGCACAGCAGCAAACTTAATGCACTGCTCCAGGCTGCAAAAGTCTTTTCTTGTAGACCACTGCTGAGTAGCGGTGAAGTTCAAAGATCAGGCTCTAAGCTGGGACGGCAGTGAAATATGCTTGGAGTTGTCCTGAACAAAGCACGCTACTTACTTTTTCAGGGCCGTGCCCATTTCTACTGGCTCTATCGCCCCAATTGCTGTGCAGGAAATTCCCCTGTGAAGTGCAGAAAGTGATTTGTCCTTTCCAGTTTAATAGACTAACCAGTTCAATAGACTAGACTAGTCCTTTCCAGTTTAATAGTCTTTGGAAGTAGTTGTGACTTCTTGGCGCACATAGCTGGAAATACTTTTTTTTTGTGAAACTAAATTAGTGAAAAGGAAATAAAGAGGTGAGTAGCCAACAAAGCAAACCATTTCAAGAAAATAATTGCAAATAATAGAGCCTGTCAGGCACAGGACAAGTTGCTAGTGTCCAAAAGAGGGACCCTCTTGCCCAGGCATCTTTGAGTGGTCACGCATCTGCTCAAGAACTGTTTCATTAACTAGGGGGAGACTAACTGCAACTAGTTGCAACACAGAAGGTGCCTGCACTCTGGCCAGTTAGGTAATTGTCTTCTAAAGCTAAGCTGATCTCGAAGAAAGTTACTCATTTAACTTACCTTTACTGTTCTATGCATCTGTCTTGCAGGTTGTGCAGCAAATCAATTATGCAAGAGACACCTACGAGGAGAGGAAGTACACTGCTCACTTTAGCGACAGTGAAGAAGACTGAGCTGCTTAAATGAAAAAAAAAAAAAGAAGAAAAACGAAAAGCCTTTATTCCTTTGCCAAGTGCTGCTAGCTGTGATTTTAGTGTATTTAAGCGAAAGACAATATTTTTTTGTGGCCACTGCTTCCCAAATCTGTGCACACAATAAAACATGCACATAGTGGACTTCTGTGCCGAGACATTTGGTAAGGGCACAGATGGTAAATAGGTGGCTGCCATTTCCTGTATCATAGTGACAAATATAGCACGTGATAGTGACTGTTGTGTAGAAAGATATGTAAATGCTGTGCATAGTTCTTGATCAAAGATATTTTCCCTCCTTCTGCGAAGGTGTAACAAATAAGCCGAGACACCATTGCTCTTTTAGAGCTTAATGCAACCAGAATTTTTAATATATTTTACGCCCAGAGGTGCTTTGAAAAAAAGTGCTGCTTCAGTGTTGGAAATTTTAGCTTTTTTTGGTGCTGCTATGCTGTGGCTATTATGCACTGACTGTAAATAAATGGCTCATTTTGTACGCAACTGTGTGCCTCATTATTAAAACTGCCTAGTTTTATTGTTTGTAAAGCAGTCATGTGCCTTATGTTATTAAAAGTTTTGGACAGAAGCCTTGGCTACAGACATTGAATGCTGTATAGCTGGCTCACTAGATACATATGCATATTTTTATCTAAAATTCTGTCTGGCCTCTGCAGCCTTGGCTTAGTATCAATGCATCTAAGGTACTGGGTTCATATTCTGGCGCTGACAAGAGCTTGTTGATTTTCCAATGGCTGAACCTGTACCAGAGCATTTTTTTGCATTTCATTTCGATGGACTACAGGCAGTCTTCTGAAGTGACATTAGTGAATACTTACTAATGTGATGAGTAAAATGCATTTATGAGCTGCTGAGTGTTTACTATATACTGTATGGGTCTTCACTGGATACTGCAACAAAATGTAGTATTAAAATTGCATAAGCTCTGTATATGTTTTCCTGCCTTACCAGTGTCGTTTATTACTCCCAAAATAGCAGTGTGCTGAGTACCCCCTGATCTCCCCTTTGCTAGGCTCGCTGTTTTGAGTGCATTCTGCATAATATCCAAAACACCATGTGTCATGTAAAATACTGTGTGTGTCGTGTAGAGTAAATTACAGCCTCCTGGACTGCAATATTATTACCAAATAGACTATGTAAGAAAATGATTTGGTTTTATGGGGTTTAACGTCCCAAAGCGACTCAGGTTATGAGAGACGCCGCAGTGAAGGGCTCCGGAAATTTCGACCACCTGGGGTTCTTTAACGTGCACTGACATCGCAGACTACACGAGCCTCTAGAATTTCTCCTCCAAAGAAATTCGACCGCCGTGGCCGGGATCGAACCCGCGTCTTTCGGGTCAGCAGCCGAGCACCATAACCGCTGAGCCAACCGCGATTTGCTTCTCGATTCCAAGCATATATTTCAGTACCTCTTTCACTTCCATAGCTGCTTTCTCTGCAGGAATGAATATTAAATCTTCACAGTATATGCAAGCCACAAACCACGCGTAACTATTACTCCAAACCTGACCTGGACGCCCACTTAAAACCATAATTGCAGAAGGTTGAAAAAGTTGTTCCTGTGCAGAAATTTGCATTGTGCACACACTGCTTGTGATCAGAACCAACTTCCCCCTGAGGTACTAGTTAAGCAGAAGCGTATCAAAGCCTTCTCAAGGGTTGCCACATCATAGGAGTGTTGAAATGAGAGCATTTAGTGTGAAGTTACCTGTTCTGGTGCGCAGTGCTTTAATCACTTTTTTTTTTAACAATGCTTTCACACAATGTCCTTTCACTTGCAGGCAAGTGTTCTTAGCTGCATTGATTTCCCATTAATCAAAGCTCTTTTCATGCGGTGAAATTCTTACGAGGTTTTCCTAACCCCATTCTTTTGTGTATGTCAAACATTCCCCACTGTGGTTTTATTTCTTTGGTCTCTGTTCTGCTGGCCGGCAATAAATGTATTAAATAACACTAGTTATGCATCAGTATATTTAAGTCATTCACAAGTCAACCCAATTTGCCATTTTTGGTTGCACCATAATTTGGCTTCATAATATAATATACCTCTATTATTGTATCATGTTAATGAGTTTCAATCTCTGGTCACCAGTGTCACGTCTGGCATATGATTCGTGCTGGGTCCACCATTATTCTACCATACGTAAGTGATATAACTGAAAGCATGCAATCTTGAATGCGTTCATAATGAGTCGGAGTTCCCGGTCCCACCGTGGCGGCGTGAAAAGCGCTGGTGTGCTGTGACTGAACCCTCCACTATGGCACTTCTTCATTCACTCCATTCTCTATCCCTTCCCTTATAGCTTGGTTCAGGTGTCCGCCCAGAGGCGAGACAGATACTGTGCCATTTCCTTTCCTCAAAAACTGATCATCACTGATGATTGCGTAGTTCACAGGGAAATAAAAGGCATGGGTGATGTGCACGTTCTCCAATAAGACCTAGACATAATTGGTGAATGGTAAATAAAACTGCCTGCATGAACATTTACCAGGAAGAAGAACCCACGCGTGAGAGACGTTTATTTTACATCCGAGCTAAGGCGGCAGAGACAGGTAGACAATGTTGCAGTGAGGTGCCAGAACTTTACCTACTAAAGAATTGCTGTACAAGACCAATGTTAGGTTGATTCTTGAATGTGTGCACAGTGTGGGACCCCCAGCAGTACAAGACAGAGAAATTGGAAACTGTCCACAATTTAGATGTTCGGTTTGCATCGAGAACTTTCAGCAGAGATGTTTGTGCGGAGAGCTTGAAAGAAAAACTGCGCTGGGAACATTTGGAAAACGGTCGATGTAATTTGCCGTTAAGTTTTTTTGCACTATTTTTCATTGAGGCCGACGCATTGAAAAAGCAAAATATTTGCTTGCACCTCACTCTGTCTCTGGCAGTGTAGACCACAGGTTCAAGGTACGAGAGATCGCCTGCAAGAATGATGTACTTCGATTGTCATTTCCAAAACCTATCCGTCAATGGAACAAGTTGCCTTCAAACACTGCTTGTATAGTCGGATACAACTTAAGTCTGCAGTGGAGCTCCGCCCACATTCAGCCTCCGCGCACAGAATCCCTCCACGACGAAAAAGTAGTCTGTTGCTGAAACGTTTCTTGATACGTAAACAAGAAGCTTAGCACAAGAAAAAAATTATGAGCTCTACAGTTTTGATACATGGATTGTTTGATACAGTCAAACATTAAAAAATTGATTACGTTTACAGTTTCGGTTGGCCAGCGGAGTAATACAAGACGCCCCGGACCGCGGCCCAGTGTTAGCAACTGCTGTTTTTTTAAGTTGTATCCTACTATAGTAGGTCTGTTTTATTTTCTATGTTATTATGACACTTTCTCAATTTTCTAGTGCTGTATGAAATTTTACTTGACACTGCTTATGTCATCTTTTTTGTACATCCAGCCCATTGCAGTGCCTGTTGGCGCTGTGGGTAGATAAATAAACCACAGATGGTCAAACACAAAAGGGTCAGGAATTTCACCCTCCATGGTCTGGGCACGCTATGGTGCTTGCATTCAATTCAATCTTGCCTTCTCCTAACCCAGAGAACAGGGCACTCATGTTGAAAGAGCCTAGAAATGGACATGCATGAGCAATGCCAAAACATAAAATTTTCATGCTCCAGGGCTACACTGCAGCCACAAAGCTGGGTACACACGCAGCTCATTGCCGCAGCAAGTGGACATTCAAAAATTTGGCAGCGTTTCAACAAGACGCTGCATCACAAAGCAAATCCAATATTCTATTTCCCAACGGTGGGTCTTTGTAGGGATAAATCAAAGTACCGTGGGAATTGGGCATAACATAACAAAAATGATAACAAAATATTATGCGGTCTAATGGGTTCACGACGATAGAAAAGGTGCTTTTTGTGCAACTGTTGTGTCTGAAATTTTTCATTCCTTTCTCACTGTCACCTTAAGGGGGGATGAGGGTCTTGAAAACTTGTTTTTTTATTTTTCAACATAACTTGTTGAAACTTAGCAAGCAGGTGTATCATAGAATGCTGATTTCAAATATGCATTTAGATTTCAAATATCTCACCTGGAAGAAAATTTATCGCAAAATAACATTCAAATTGGGTAATTTCTTACGGGCCTTTATAGTAATTTATCAGTTAAAGAATGATTTTTTAAGAATAAGCAGACATTTGCAAAGGCCCAAAGCACATCCTAAAGCTTTGTTTTTCTTTAAACTTGATAAATGAGCAATTAGGCCAAGTGTGGGCTAATTTCTGCAATGTCACTTTTTCTTTCCAACTTTGTTGTTTATGATCAATAAATTTAGTTTGTAGACATCCTGTTAGCTTTAGGATGTGCTTTGGGCCTTTGCAAATGTCTGCTTATTCTTTAAAAATGTTTATTTAACTGATAAATTGCTAAAAAGGCCCGTAAGAAATGACCTAATTAGGATTTTTTATTTTGCCATATATTTCCTTCCAGCTGAGATATTTGAAATCAATATATATTCGAAATCAGCATTCAATGATACACCCAGGTGCTAAGTTTCAGAAAGATAGGTATGTTAACAAATAAAGAAAAAGTTTTCAAGACCCTCATCCCCCCCTTAATTCAAGGCAACTTAAATTTGTGAAAATGCAGACAAAAATCTACGTCCCTAAGCAGTTAAAATTAACACAAGTGGACTCAGTTCGCAGTCCAGGAGCAATAGGGGTCAAAAACGCACCAACTCTATGATGGAAAAACTCTTTATATCTCAATCCAAAACAACGAAAATGCTGACCAACAGCACCACCATCTAGCAACAGTTTGTTGCGAGTTACATAATCTGGCAAATCACAGGTTCGCTTCACTTCATCTTGATGCTGCGTGTCACGCCGGCACGGATACCAGACAGCTCTCCACCATACTTCTGCAGTTCTGTCCTCACTTCGCGCACCTGCGATAGACGGAACATTGGTTGGCAGCAGTCTTTTGACGCACTAAGCTACAACAAGTGTGTTTTCATACTAGATCTGTGCAAGTAAATCGCAAGCTGACTTACGCATAGCAAACAACACGGCCACACTGTGCACATTTCTTGTGCCCCGATTGAAGAAAAAAAAAAACAGTTAAGTTAATCCTTGCGCTCAAGAACAATGAAACGAGAAATTACTTTGCATGGCTGCAGTTGCTACAGCATACACTGTACCTTATGAAAATTGTTTCTAACAGGCACAATAGCCAGGCTAAAATCCAATCTTAGGTTCACAGATTGCTCTCGAGCTACAGACATATACAAAAATTTTACCAAGTTACGTATGATACTAGACGGGGAATATGAGTGTACTTAACTAGGAAAACAAAAATTCTACAAAATACTGCACATTTTATTATTTTTATTTAACCAATGAGTCTAGAATAGAAAGCCCCCTAGAATTTAACTGCAGAAAGAATTTGCTAATTTACTGTAACTAAACAAAACAAAATAAAATGCTGTCCCCCTTCAAGGGCTACTGTGGTAGGACGACTTTCTAAAAAAAAAAATTATTCTTGCAGTAAGAAAATGGCCAAAACTGCATGGTAAAACAGGCCCACAGTTCAAATCCTCATACAATTCTGGTCTAGCAAGAGTACTCAATGTGTCCACTGTCATGCGCTGGATTTAGTTTTCATTGATGGCCAGAGTAGTAAAAAAAAAATGCACTTAGATAAATGAACGCCAAGAACAATTCTACGAGATTACTGTTCTCAGTAAAATTTTATTCTCAGGCCTTTTCTGGCTGTGTCAATGTACTTCCAGCAGCAAAAGAAAGCAAGAAAATTGAATTTAAAAACCTTCCCACCAGTAGACTCAAATGCGTGACGTCCTTACAGAAAAGGATGGATTGCCACCATTTTGAAGTGAATGGCGGTGTAGTGTAGCCTCCGAGATCCACGCCCGAAGATCGGTGTTGACGCACGCATTTTACTTGCAGAATTGGCCATTCGTGGAGACACCCGTCATTTTTTTGTCTTTTCTAGTTACAAAAGTTTCCTTTTTTATGAGAGCGATATTTGTGATTAGAATACATTACCTTAGCAATACAGTCTAACTTCTATTTGTCCATGGTGTCCCAGTGTTGCAATTCCCTTTTATTTTTTTTAAGCGATGTTGACTGCCTCAGAGCATAAAACGGTATGTAATGACAGATGACGATGCTTCAATAAATGAGAAGAGGTTAGCTGATCTAATGAAATCGAGGAGTTAACGATGATGAGGTCCTTGAGTTCAAACGGTGTGTGAAGCACTATTGTTCGGCCGAAGGCCCGCGGCCGCCAGGTGCCGAATTCCTGTCGGCTTCAACGCCGGGCAAACCCACAGCAGGTGGCGAATGTCGGCCTCAAGATTTCGGTTCTTGCAGACTGGACACCCGCGGCGGGGATATACACCTTCAAATTGCGGCCACTTTTGCGTTACGGCTGGATTAGGGCAACCCTGACCCGGATCCTCCGAAGCGCAACCTCCTCTGCACGTGTAAGACTGCGGGGGAGGGTTACCGCACACGGAGGGATTAGAGCACGTGTGCGGTGCCGGAGGTGTTCCTTTGTCGTTAAAAAGAGGGTGGCATCATCCAGATTTAGGAGGCGAGGCAGAGAAGAGGTTCGTGTCGCTTGGCGTGTCGCAGAATCTGCACGGCTTTGCGAGCTCAGGAGGTCTCGCGGGGCCCACTCAATACGGATTGGCTGCGAGACGCTTGCCCATTTTATACGTAAGAAATAATCTTGGTTAGGGCGGACTAAGGAGCTCAGCCTGGCTGTTGAACCACCCAGCAGTGCAAGCACAAGCCGATCACTCACCTGTCCCTTTCTGCTGATCTTGGCCTTGCGGTATTTCATCTTGTGCCTCACCCGCGGGTTGCGGTACTCCTTCTTCCGCTTGGCAGTCAGCCCCTTGTTCTTGGCAATCTGCACAACACAAGGTTTTTTTTTTCTCTTTTCAGATTTTTCTTCATGGACAGCACGCTGTGCGACAGACGTTGCAACTGTTCTGAAACCACTGATCACGCGAGGCTGTCAATGTGCTCAGCCGCTCCACTACCAACTAATACAACAGTGCTGCACAGCTAGGCCTCAGTTAAATGTTTTGAAGCGTACATCTAGAGAGCGTTTATATTCAAAATCGAAAAAATTACAACCAGCAGTGACAGCTGCCAAACTTTAATGCATTTCTAAATTTGCTTCTTATCAGGGCGCGTGCTGTTTTCCGGCAGATATAAGTACTGCGAACAGTGGTGGGAAATCGACAAACGAAAAGGCAGAAATCAATGATTCAAAGTTATGTACTGCCCTTTTGAGTGTTCAGTGCCTTGCAGAGCATATTAGTTCCAATATACAGGTGCAGCTGAACTGAAATCACTGGGATGTTTAAACAAGTCTTAACTGTTGCACTTGGTCTTACGTAACATCTAGTGCAATGAATGCACCCACTATTCTTGTTGGAATATTAAATTTTTGCTAATGTATTACCTTGCGTGACGGTCCACTGATGGATGCATCTGCCAAGGTGTCGTAGTAAGTTTTTTGGAAATGAAAACTGCACTTATTAAAGCGACTAAATACAGTATACAAGCAATATACAGACCCAGGCGCATGTACATAGGAGAAACAACATAGGCAAGCTGCACTCTTTACAATCTATGGCGTTTGCACAAATAGTACCACATTACTCTAGCAGTGTGCACCAACTACACCAACATACACAACTCCGTCAAAGTGCAACTCTACTGGTTTCGATTTTTCTTCCTCCACCACTCTTCTGAAGCACCTGAGATTTTAATGAGATGTGCCTACCTGGTATGTGATGCCGCGCCTGTCATCTCCGGTTGCTTCTTCAGGGTCTTCTTCAGGCCGCTCCTCCTCATCTTCATCGAAAGCATCGAGCTCTCCTTCATCGTCCTCTGAATCGCCTTCACTGCAGTCCGAGAAGCAGACGGGTGTCTGATAAAAATGGCAGCCTCAAAAACAAGCACCTCTCTGTCACACTGTCCTTTAGCAAACTTCTTGAGATTTCTATTAGAAAGCAAGCTTCCATATATGGAGTCATGCATGCAGGAATCAAGTAGCTCACATTAGATATCATATAAACAATAAAAAAAACCATAGGCTAAAATATTAGGTCTGCTTGTGTTGTCAGATGCCAAAGAAAAACAGCTTAGGTGGACCTATATGAGAAAAATACTTTCCTTGTGGCCTGCTCATGCGAAGGACGCACACAACATACCTGGCAGAGCTGCCCTCGAACCGAGACTTTTTCCGCATCTCCGCATACATGTCCAGGATGGTCTGCTCTTCCTGTGTGTGCTTACGTTTGAGATCTTTCTTCTGCAAACAACAAAAACAAAAAAAATATATATATATATGAAAAGATATGAATAGTTCAGATTTACAAAAAAAAAGCTACAATAGAAAGCAGGTTACAAGTGAAATAAACAGTGGTGAAATTAACTTTGTGGGGGTGTACGGGTTGTGCTCAAGTGAAACCTCCCAAGAAGCACTAGCACCTAGTATCATTAAGCAATTCAGTGTTACCATGTTACACAAACTAGCACGCTGCATGGGGCAAGCCTTACCAAAAGCCCATGACTGGCCCGTGCGCTTGGCCAGGGTGGGACTACGCAGATTTTCCCTGAGCCCTGACTGGGTCATGCCTGGATCGTGATTCGAACAGCACATGTTTCTTCTGAACTCGGTTGAGCCCCTGCTCGTTGAAATCCTTGCCACATCAGCCAACGTCTCACCTTCATTAGTGTCAGAGGTGGATTCAAGAGTGTGGGGAGTGAGCCCTATGTGCACCTCCCACCCAGTGAAGTTTTGCATGTGTTTTCGGGACAACTGTATCCATTCTGGGGTTTCTTTTTTTTACACCCTGTGGTTCTCTGACAAGCCGAGGGCTCCGCAGAAGCGGGGAGGCAGTCCTTTTTTTGTTCCCCATTCCCATCTGCGTGTGCTTCTGTATGGGTGCAGCTTTTAGCCACTAAATGCTGTTGCTGGGCACTTTTATTGAATTTTGCAGTACCGCTGCTCGGAGGAATGGGGCAAAAGGAAACCTTAGAAGAAAAATCCAGAATCCGACTATCTTGTGCATAATTTAGCGATGGCTTCTCGAATTTGGTTTGGTTTTACGCAGTTTAACGTCCCAAAGCGATTCAGGCCATGAGGGGCACCGTAGTGGAGAGCTGCGGATAATTTCAACCACCTGGGGTTCTTTTGAAGTGCACTGACATCGCACAGTACACGGGGCTCTCGAATTTCGCCCCCATCAAAATTTGACCGCTGCCGGTGACCTGCTTCCACATTCAACTATTGTGTCTCAAAAAGCTGCTCATGCAGCCAGTGAATTGCGAGTCACTATAAAACTTTTCCCTTTTGGCTGGACCAGACCAGGCCTAGAACGACCTTCTGTAGAGCCGGGCTCGGTCTGGGTCAGGCCTCAAAAGATAGGCCTGCGCAGTGCTCTACACTGAACCTTGAAGAGTATGGTAAAGCAGACTGTGATACACATAAAAAAAATCGACAGGAGGCATGCAACTACTGAAAAAAAATAAAATAAATAAATATGTACTTTGACAGCCATGCTTAAAAGCTGCAACTTGTTACAAAAGTCCTAAGGACTCGAATATACAGCAAGGATTCAACAAAAACATTTTCTTTTAAAACTATAGCGCTCAGTACAGCCCACAACTGTACAACATTAACCAGCACTGGTAAGCCTAGCCATTTCATGGCATACAAACGCCTTGCATCAAATCATGATGCTGTTTCAAACTGTGCAAGAAATATGAGCATTGGTTGCAGAAATGATGAGCAGTTACTTGCCTGCTTTGTTTGACTTTCCACGGGAGTTTCCTTTGTGCTTCCTGGTGCTTCAGATTTAATCTGCTGAGTTATCCTGAACAGAAATGAAAACAAGTCAAGCAATAAAACCAAAATCAAGCATAAGAAAACAATACGCCACCATCAGTGGTTACGCAGACTTTTACATAGTTACTTCCGCTGCAAGGCACCACAGAAACTGCATACCTCAGCTTTGGCTTTTCCTGGGGCTTCGTTGTTGGCACGGTCAATGGCACAATGTCCTCGCCCTTGGACAGCTTGTCCAGCAAAATGTTCACTTCATAGGACAGTCGCTTATCCACTGGCTCCAGCTGTTTCAAAAGCTGGAAGGTTCAACAGGTCAGATAGGTTGGTTTGCTAACAAGCAGTACTGCTAGTCTCACTAGTCATGCGTTGCACTCTTTGCCATAATCTTCCTAACTTCCTAATGTTCCTAATCAAAACTAACAGGAAAAACTGGAAATAATAAGCACTTCAACATGAGCGCATGCAATGTTACCACTGACATGCCAAAAACGTTGCAGCTTTTCCTTTTGCGAATGCTTGCACTTAGAAACACCAAGGACTAATTCTAGTTCACCTATATTGATTGATTATTGCATTCTAATAATAAAGAAGCTACTTTCACTGAAAATGGAAGCTTTTATAAGCTAAAAAAAGTCCAAGAAACTGTAAGTATCGCCGCCACAGGCAATTTTCACAAGCATAATGCTATGACACAATAAGTACATTTCCGTTAGAAAATCTCTAATGACAGGTCACATAACCATGCTGCCAGTAATCACTGAGTACATAAATCTCTTAATGTCATCATCACGAGGATGAACTGAGTCATGGAAAAAAAAGTATTCCATTTTCAATTCCAAATTTCTCAGCAATAAATGCGAACGAACATCAATAGACACCAAAAAAGTCAATCCAATTTTACGAAGAATGAAAACTCTACGGAATTGTCTTCAGTGCCCTTTTAAGTGTATGCTTTGAACTGCCCACAAACCATACTATGCCCATTTAGGGTGGTGATGCTTTGCATAAACTTCAAAAACCATGCAGCTATGAAAATGACTCACATTTCTGAAGGAAATCAGTCTTTTGATCACAGGGTGGTTTCCAACAGGCACTCGTTTGGCCTTCAGTATCATGTAGAAGGCAATGTTTGTGCAGTATCTAACAGCAGCAAAATTCAGGATGCCACGTTAGTGCAAAAAACAGTCTGCTCAAAAAAAATTTCAGTCAGAGGACATACACTATTTTGTTTCCTTAAAGGTGCACTGAAGAGGAATCTGAACTCGTCTTTTTGCCGTGGGAACTCGATCTATATGTTCCTAGCATTCTTAGAAACAGTGAATTATTGCCCTGTGTGGCCGATTTCCCCAATTAAATCGAATTAACGTCCGGCTCCCGCCTTTTTTTTATAATTCTGCCTCGTACGGTGGGCGGAGTCGACCAACGCGTGGAGCGCCTTTCACCCAGTCCCGTGGCGGCTTTGCTTTCGCTTTATTTTGTTTTTTAGGTTTCCATGAATTAATAGTTTCATTCACATATAATATAGTCGCAAAATAAGCACGAAGAAATAAAAATACGCGCGGACTATTTGCTACTACGGACTACTACGTATTACTCCGCCGATGGCAGAGCGGCAAGCCGCCACGGGACTGGGTGAAAGGCGCTCCACGCGTTGGTCGACTCCGCCCACCGTACGAGGCAGAATTAAAAAGAAAAGGCGGGAGCCGGCCGTTAATGCAATTTAACTGGGGAAATCGGCCACACAGGGCAGTAAATCGCAGTTTCTAAGAAAGCTCAGAACGTGTAGATCGAGTTCCCGCGGCAAAAAGACAAGTTCAGATTCCTCTTCAGTGCACCTTTAACAGTAGCAAAGCCATTGTTCAGGACTGAGAGGCAATGTTTATTCCCGTGAAAAGGGTTGCAAACCCTGCAAGCATTATGGAAGCCTGCTTCAGTATCTAGCATAACATACCAAGGGTTCAGCCTCCAAATAAAGCTGAGTGAGTACGAGTACTGGTAGAGGTCTTCCTTTAACTCTGCATAAGTGTAAACGCCTATCCCATACAGCATGCGTGGCTTGCAGATGCAAGGTACAAATTGGTTCTTAACGCACATTCTCATCATGGTGTAAATCTTGACAGCAAAGCTGGACAGTAAACCAGCATAATGCATCATGAAATGCAATGATATTCATCAAGCTGATATCATCCACAAATTAAAAAGAGAGCTTCATGCAAAATACATATCTTTTAATTTAGGGCCAATTATAGATGTCCCTAGTTTCACTACAGAAATTTTGGTGATGAAAAAAAGAGTCCACGTAAAGCGACAACCACCACATCAGCATTTAGGATGATCAATAGGGAAACTGAAGATGAAAAAAAATCTACAGCGCGATTTGGTTTATTGGTTTATTGAGGTTTAACGTCCCAAAGCGACTCAGGCTATGAGGGACGCCGTAGTGAAGGGCTCCGGAAATTTCGACCACCTGGGGTTCTTTAACATGCACTGACATCGCACAGTACACGGGCCTCAAGAATTTCGCCTCCAAAGAAATTCGACTGCCGCGGCCGGGATCGAACCCGCGTCTTTCGGGCCAGCAGCCGAGTGCCATAACCACCGAGCCACTGCGGCGGATTTCACTTACTGCAGAATGAGCTGTCTCTTCAGGGTAACATATTCATTTGCTGGCACAGAGGTGATCTTTCCGCTGTCAACAAGCTTGGCCAGAGGTAAAATCGTGTCCCTCAGTTCTATCATCTGTTGCAAAAAAAGAATGTAATGTTGGGTGAAAACTAATGAACAAAGATAAATCTGGAAACCTGGATACACGACGACAACGCAAAACAGTCTAACCTTTGCCTTGAAGTCATCAATGAGTTCAAGCAGTTCCGCACTGTCCTTGGATAGCAACTAGCAAAGGAAAGGAGAATCGTAGCATGAACTACTTATTCGAACGCAACAGCCTAAAATTTTTTGGCATCCACTCACCTTCAACTTTTCCCGTTTCGAAAGCTTTGAAAGATCCTTTGAGACCTTCTCAAAAACCTCTGCAGTCTCTTCTTTTGGAAGCTTTATAAAGAAACAAAGAAAACAAAATTCTGTTTTCGTCTGTAGGCAGCATCTCACTGAAGTAAAAAGTGTTGAACGTATAAAGAAAAACGGCACCTGGAATAAGTCGAGTCCAAAATCTTCTTCGTCCAGCTGTTCCACCAGCCGTCTCTGAAGTGCACGAGCTTCTTGTTCCTCTAGCCTTGCAAGTTCAGCTGCATCCTCACTGATGCCTAAACAATGCCCCACAAGAAATCTAATTGTACAAGGAAAATGTCTATAAAGTATCAACAATAACACAGCACTCCACACCTTGCAACACAAATCTATCAAGTATTCTCATCCTATAGTCCATCTGCCTACATTGGGCCTGCATTGGCCGAATGACAGGCTGTGAACTGCACTCTTTAGGCTTATTATCTCTAATGAAATTTGTTGCCCAACTGCACAAAAACTGCACACAAAGCCTCGTCTTTTGACCCTTGGAGGGAATGAATGATACGAGCAGGCGGCAGTCGGATACGATTCTGATATGGAAGGAAACAGTGAAGTTTTACGGAGCAGTGTGAATAACTACAAAGAGCCAAGCTCACCTGCATAGTCCTCATCGATGAAGTCCGTGTGATAGTAGGTTGATTTCTTCTTTCCCCAAGCCTTCGCATCCGGCAGGCCTGAAAACCAGTAGCGAAGACTCGTATGTGAGCACAAAAGACGTTGAGACCACTGACGTGACACGCGCCGACACAAGTAAAAGTTGAGGGCGCATGCACACAAATGGATATTGACAAAGAATCAAGCGGTGAGCCAATAATGCGCGCAAAGACGATCTAGAAACATTAAAATGGCAAATTAGCTTTTGTAGATGCTCACGAACCAAACTTACCATCTTCTTCATCCTCTATGTCGCTAGCCATCTCATCCTTGCGGATATTCCGGGAATGGGCTTCGCTAATAGGGCCAAGCTCATCTTCTGAGTCGTCGAGCTCGCTGTCATTCTCGCTGTCATCGTCGTCATCGCCAAGAGAAAGCACTTCTTCCTGAATAGCATGCAAAGGGACGGTTTAGTAAACATACGTCGCCCAGCTCCACGATTACACATGTGCAAAGGTAATTAAGGCAGCGGCAACCCTCACTCACTTGGCCAGACGTGTTTTCAGTGTCCGAATCGTCGAGAAGCACCTGGTAGGGAGGAGAGGCCGCGTAGTAGTCAAAACACTGCTCGTCCGCAGCTCAAAGCGGTCGCCGTAGAGATGGGACCGTCACCGACCGAACGAAGAGAATTTACCTTATCGCGGTCGGCATGAAATGCGTCCACGGCGTCTTGCAGGTATTCGTTCGATTTCACATCAGGCTGCTCCAAGTCCGAGTACAGGGCCTCGTCGTCAGAGCCCAAAGCCGTACTAGCTTCGTTCTTTTGCGCCCTGCCTCGTCCAGATCTGAGACAAAGGCGAGAAAAAGTTAGGTAACGACCAGGCCTGTCTGTCCACCCGCAGCGACGGACGCTGCGCAATGGGTTGCTTCCATATACCTACTTTTTTTTGCCCATTGCGCTTCGCTGAGGAGACCGTGTGGTGGAACTTAGCCGAGAGTTTACAAACACAAAGTGGCACGTGAAGGTGAATAAAGTGTACAACGAGAAAATGACGTTTTACAGTCTTCGGGCCAGACACATTTCAGCCTGCTCCCGACTGCTGCCGACACCTGCTGCAACTGACTTGGCTGTCGACTTGTCTCGGATAGCAGCGACTGCATGATGACGTCACCACGACCGGCATGGTGGGTACAGCGTGTATGCTACGTATTCTCACCAAAACGTCTCATTCAGCAGAAACAAAAATATCTTGTTTTGTGATGGAAGAAACAAACGTTACAGTATCGATTATTTGAGCAACTCTGATTTGTCTAGATGAAGCGACGTTCAGCGGTGAAATTTCGGTGCTGCCAGCTGCCAACAACAACAATCATAAGGCTTATCTTCGGATGCAGTGGGTGTTGAGTGACAAGTGTTTGTTCTTTTTTTTTTACTACCGTTTTACGCTTTCCTCTGCACGCCATCTGATTAAAAGAGAGCTCATGGCAAAAAGTGGCGCCGCCTTCGCGTCGAATGAATCTCATTCTCTTTGTCTCTGCAGTTTTTCTCTTGTCTGTCTTCGAGGCGACCAATGCCTGAAGCGGAAGCTGATTGATTAGCGTCATGGACTGAAATACATCAAGCGCAGAAGGGCCGTGCCTGGCCCGGGCTTGTAGCCCACATCAGTGAACAATAAAAGTTTCTTCTCACTCCCTCTCGGGCCGTCCGAACGTCTCTACACGCTGAAGCTCTGGAATATAGGCCCCACCTGGGGGGTAGGAAAAACCAAATATGAAGAAACCCTCTGGAGCTAGGGTCTTAAACCTTTCAGAAATAGTTTTCTTCCCTCTCTCGAAGGCTAAGGACAAAGAACGTTGAAGGGCACAGGTCAAGACACTTTCTCCATTAATGTACGACCGTTGGAACACGCTTTTGGCAGGCTTTTCTAATTTCTGGCGTCGCACTCTGCTGGTGGACAAATGGTTATCTCGGGACGGAAAGCGGGAGCTACCTATGGGCCACAAAACGGCGTTGCTTCTTGGCGAACACAGGTGGACCTAGTTTATGCGTACCCCGCCGCGGTGGCTCAGTGGCTACGGCGCTCGGCTGCTGACCCGAAAGACGCGGGTTCGATCCCGGCTGCGGCGGCTGAATTTCTTGAAGGCGAAATTCTAGAGGCCCGTGTGCTGTGCGATGTCAGTGCACGTTAAAGAACCCCAGGTGGTCGAAATTTCCGGAGCCCTTCACTACGGCGTCTCTCATAGCCTCAGTCGCTTTGGGACGTTAAACCCCAATAAACCACACCAAACCAGTTTATGCGTTGCCTTACGACTGTATGCTAACGAATAGGTGTGTCATTATAGAAAGAAAGAGAAAAAAATGAAATAAGCAAATAAATAAATAAAATTAAAAGCAACAGAAATACAAAAACAATGCTTTTGCATGCAAAGCACGTAAGTGTCCTCCGTAATTTTTTAGACCGTGTGTTATCAGTGCCGAATGAAACGCGGACAAAACTGAAATGGGAGCAGCAAAACCAAAAGCTTAGCTGAGGCAGATTGATGGTTCGAAGACCGCTGCGTGCTAATAGGCACTGTGTGTATTTCCGGCTAATATTTTTGTGTTCTTGTTTTGGGTTAGGCTGGTTGCCATAGGCCATGTCTTCCATAGCCGTGATTGTCATAGGTTGTCCATGACGGTGGTTGTCATAGGCCATGGTCGTCATAGGCTCGATGTCTTCTGAGCATCAAGTATGTCTAATAGGGGGGGGAGACTGCCCCCTTCTCGCCCTCTGCGCACGCCTATGCTGGTCGTACGTAACTGCACCGATGCTTCCAAAACTTACCGTCATGATTGCGCCTTTCATGCTCTCTGCAAAACCCCCAAAGTGCGGCTCTGTTCTCGCTCTTTGTCTCGGCTAAGCCATGAGTTGCATACAGAGGACAAAACACTTGCCTAGACCCGAGCACTGTGGTCCGGACTGCGAAAACAGCCACACGTCGACAAGCCATGAGAGAACAATGAGGCAATGCTGTCAGTGTTGCCTAGCATGCTGCATCATGTCTCGAAACAGGCGTTATCGCTACAGATGCTGCGTGCGTATTTCCAGAGAATGTAGCTGTTCTAGACAAGTATACGTGTTCTGTCCACTGTACAATATGGCTTCCAGACAGCGCGACAGCTAGAACGCCGGCCCGATAACCTCGATCAAAAGTTGACTTGCTCACTTCTAGAAGAGATTAACAGAACTGCATCCTAGCTGAAGGTCTTCCCGCGGACTATTCTTCTCCATGCTTGAGCCACAGGTCCTCAGGTTTACACGATTGCACGGCGCACCTATAGTCGTGAGATTTGAACGAGAACATCTTTGATGGACGTCCGCCTGGTTGGGTTTTTGAAACAAAAGTTGCAGAATATTGACTCCGACCAATATTTTTATTTTAAACTCAACGTTTCGGGCCAACTCGGTCCCTTCTTCAGGGTTGATTGAAATGCAAGCCAGCAGCAGCAGGGAGCGGCCTCCGCTCTCCCTTTGTTAACACCAGGCGAAATACATTGACATATGCACGCGGAGCGTTCCCGGAGTGCAATTCAGTCATTGGATCGGTGCGTATAGAAAGCCGACTCATACAGGCCGCTACTTAAATTTTAATTCTATTGCCACGTTAACCACAAGTGTTGTGGTCGGAGGCCCAGCCAGCGGTAACAGACGAGCCAGGCAGGCGCCATCGAGCTACCGTGACCAAAAGCGCTGTTGTTCGGAGAAGACGCAAGAAACGCTGGCGTGGGGCGGCTTCTGGCGACGGCGTCACCGTGAACAAAGGCATCTAATCCTCTTCTCCGGTGATGCTGAATGCGTCGCTTCTCCCGTACTGCGCTGTCTCATGGACCGACGGAGGAGACAGCGGGTGACGGCGGCGGCGGCGCCAACCCATTGCCCGCGTGCCCCTGAGCGGCCCGACAAGCGGGGGTGGACACGGCTGATTCGTCCTTACCTCCTGAGGAGTCCGCCGGTGCGAACCGTCAGATCTCGTGTTTCCCACCGCAGGATCACCGCATAGCAGCCAGCGACCCCTTGGGCCTGGTAGGCCCGCGGGAAACCGCAGTCCGCGACTGCAATGAGCCAGGAATCCTTCTTGCCTGTGTGTGTTTCTGTGCTGTGTGCGCGGTCACGTGGCGAGGGCGGAGCCTATGAAAAGGCTAAAGGCACATTGGACGCTAGACCAGCTACCGGATTCCGTGCCTAGGGACTATCCATGTATACTCAAGCCGCCATTTGTCGTACGTCAAATCGCTTCATTTCCGACTTTCGGCCTCTCTGTTTATGTTGTAAATATGTAAAATAAATCTTCAGGTTTGCTGCTTCCCCTGAAGGCTTCCCTCGTAGTGTGCCCACTTCATCGCTATGCGGTGAAGGCCACGGTCCCGATCCCCAAGCACTTCACAAGGCATCCGTCGTCTCTTCTGAGAGCAAAGTCCATCGGCTCCTCCGAAGCGGAGAGAAAAGAGGAAGAAGCCATCGCGTTCACAGATATGCAGAAAAATCGCTACACACGTAGCTTCAATCAAGGGTGATACTACTGTGTCGGTAGCCGGCAAAATAGCCCACAGAGCACTTTGCCGTCAGTTCGACCCCACTGGCTGATTCCGGTCACATCACTGCCAATGAAGCAGCACTTCCAAAATCTCAGAATGCTACCTAAAGGCTACGACACACTGCTGTGGGAAACAAATATGTGTCCTGTTTTCCTTTTCCATTAATAAAAACAATAAATATTCCCTTCTCGAAAAGGGTAAGGAGGCTGTGCACTTCACGCGACTACAACGAGCCAATCAACCAACTTTGCCGTCAACCTAACCGCCAGCACAGTAGCCACTCACTTTATTCAACGCGTTTCCCGCCGCCGTCAGGCTCGGAGGACATGAGAGGCCAGTCAACATGGAAAGAACAAAACACGCCCGCACTGTGCTTCTATAGGTGAGGGGCACCAGCGAGGTACTGGCACGCATTCTACGAAACCACCACATCTGCGCGGCTCACAAACTAGTTTCAACGATCAGCCGCTTCCTACCACGACACAAAGACCGTGTCCCCAAAGAAAAAAAAAAAAACGGGTGTCATTTACAAAATCTCTTGCTCCAAGTGCCCGGCCTCACACATCGGCGAAACAAGAAACCTCGGTCAGCGAATCAGGCAACACAAGATTGACCTCCGGTCAATGAATTCAAAAGGCAACCCCCTCGCCGAGCACTGCGAACGCGCCGACCACAGAATCGCCTTCGAAGAGGTTAGCGTTTTGGTTAGAGGTTAGAGAGAGAGAGAGGTTGAAGGCGCCATGTTGAGTCATGGCACGTCCGGCTCACAAAGGCGACGGTGAATAGGATTCCTGGAACGCTTCCATCCACGAGGTTAACTTCGCCGCTCCCTGCTGCTGGTTCGCACTTCAATTACCACTGAAAAGGGGCCGAGTTGGTCCCGAAAAGTTGGGTTTAAAACAAATTATTGGTTGGAGTCAGTACTTCTTAACTTTTGTGGCCAAGAAAGTATTGTTGATTTAGTTTGTGGGGTTTGACGTCACAAAGCGACTAGCGTCGGGTCGAGTCGGGGGTCGGGTTAACCAAAGTCACCCCGACTCGACGACTGCGTGTTTACATGGAGTCTATTTAAGCGAGTCGAGACCGGTTCGACTGCAGTGACACCAAGCGTCGAGCAGCGCAAAGGGAGAGGGTAGTGGCAGACTCAAAATCGCGTCACGCCACCGCTGTCTCGGAGGCGCGACGGCGCAAGCGGAAAACAGGTTCCCTCGGCGCGCGCTTACATGAACTTAGTAACCGGTTTCCGACCCAATAACTCGACTCAACTCGGCCCTGTCGGGTTTACGTAAACGGTGGAGGGCTCCGGATAATTTCGACCATCTGGGGTTCTTTAACGTGTACTGACAACGCACAGTATACGGGTCTCTAGCATTTTGCCTCCATCGAAATGCGGCTGCAGCGGCCGGGATCAAACCCGTGTCTTTCGGGCCAGCAGCCGAGCACCATAACTATTGATGCAGTATTGTGTTTCGCGCGCTTTTAGGTGGAAATAGCTCAGTGAGGTCTAAAATCTACTTTTAGAAACCCGCTTGCGAGAACTGGCCAGAATGGATCACTGTTGCGTACGCTTTATGAACATAAAGGAAACTTTACCGATATTTTACGTGACGTAAGGTTAGCGGGCAAAGGAATAGAAAAAACCAGCAAAACAGGACGCGTTCACACGGCGAAGAAATACACATGGACAGTGCTGGAACACAACTCAATATTTTATTTCCTGAAAGTCTCGAGCAGAGCAGGGCGCACATGCTCATGCCTACGTAGGAAAAGATAAAAATCAATTTATCGGTTGAAGTTTTCTTGCATGTGAAAACTGAGTCCCACTCATATTCTGAAGCTCTCTAGATGAAAATTTTACCGAAGTGTCGCTGATGCAATCAGAGCCTAACTTTTTGATCTCAAATGCTTCCAATATCTCCCACTCTATCTGCGTTTTTCCGCGGCCCATGACTCACACCTTATTGAACAAGAGAGTGCAGTTCTGACACTTGTTACAATGCTTTGGTAGATAAGCTGTGTTATCTGGCTGCAGTGACGTGCGGTGCTGTCTTAACCGGTCATTAATGCATTGGCCCGTCTGGCCGATATAAGCTTTTCCACATGACAGGGGGAGAGAGTACACAACATTACTAGTGCATCTGGTGAACATAGTTTGGTGTTTCGTATTACATAGCTTTCTTGCACTCTCCTTGGCAGAGGTGCGGGCACACAAAGACGAAAGTTTTGTGGGCCTGAGCCTAAGGACATCATCATCATCATCATCATCATCGTGCGCGCTCTGGACTGACCGCTGCCTCGGGTCCGCTAATCGTTCGCGACGCAGCGCCTTGCAAGACGTCCTGCACTACACTTGGTGGAGGTGCCAACGATCCCCTCACCCTGGAGATTCGCAGCCGTGCATTGCCTCCCATTTCCGCGATGCCTGAGACCGCCACCCAACCTGCATCACCGCCTCCCTCGGCTGTCATCTGTTCCGGCATAGCGCGGCAGCGTGACCCAGCCTTTTTCAGCGGCATGGATGACACGGATGTGGAGGACTGGTACGCGTAAGTGCTTTGAACGCGTAAGTGCGTATAATAAGTGGGACGACAGCGTCAAACTCACCAACGTTATATTTTATTTGAGCGATGTCGCCATTCAGTGGTTCCGCAACCACGAGGCGGACATCTCCAGCTGGGCGGATCTTAAAACCAGCCTCACAGAGGTCTTTGGCCGTCCCGTTGTGCGTAAGCTTCGTGCCGAGCAACGCTTGCGCAGTCGGGCACAACAAAGCGGCGAAAATTTTACAAGCTACATCGAAGATGTCGTCGACCTTTGCAAGCGCGTCAACGTTTCCATGAGTGAGGCCGACAAGATCCGAAATACTCTGAAAGGCATTGATGATGACGCCTTTCAGATGCTCGTCGCGAAAAATCCCCAGTCTGTCTCCGATGTGATAAGCTACTGCCAAAGCTTCGATGAGCTGCGCAAACAGCGCCTTTCCACCCGCCGAGCCGGCTTTCAAGAGGCAAATATTTCCAGCTTGGCTCTTCCCCAGGACGGTGCTCTGGACCACCAGTCGCTCCTCCAGCACATTCAGCAGTTTGTCCGTGAGGAAGTCGCCCGCCAGCTGTGCTTGTCGACCAGCCTACCTACGCCTGCGCCGCCGCTCACTCCCAGCCTCCAGAGTGTCATACAGGAGCAGGTCGCCGATGTACTGCCCCCTTCTCCTCCACCTACTCAGCAGTCACTGATCGCGGCTCCTTTAACGTACGCTGATGCTGTGGTGCAACCGCGGCCCCCATCTGCTGCTCCTCTCTACAGGGCACCTCACCACCTGTTAGAACCCCAGCGACCTACACCTCTCATTTATCGTCCGGCTGCCCGCCCACGATCTCAGCCGCAGCCTCTCAACCCCTGGCGCACGCAAGACAACCGCCCTATTTGCTACGCCTGTGGAGTCGCTGGCCACGTGGCTCGTTTGTGCCGCAGTCGCGCTCTTCGTCCGTACAATTATAGGCGTGAGCCGCCGTACGATCTTCCGCCATCCTCCTCGCCTGCGTCACATGAGCCGCCTCCGGATTCTTCTTCTTCTAGTTACCATTTCCGCTCTCGCCGTTCGCCGTCCCCTGACCGACGATCCCGTCCTCCGATGCTCCGCCGCCAACCCGCCGTGCAAGCGGAAAACTAACGGCCGCAGTTCCGAAGGCAATAACTGCGCCGCCAGCGACTCGCTCAAGACCTGTTTCCGTGCCCGCCAACATTTATTTATTTATTTATTTATTTATTTATTTATTTATTGATACTGCGATCTTTTACAAGACCTTCGCAGGGTGGGCACACAATACATAAATTCTGGAAACAACAAAAACGACCTCAGGAACAAGCAAACAATCAAGGACAATTGATCAACAATTTAAGATTAAGAAACAATTTCAAAAAGTAAAAACGAAACAAAGAAATGTAGCGGTACGACATTATAAAAAAGTTAAAGGTGGCTTTCAAACCTTTTTAGTGAAGTTTGGGTTACTGCATCATTAGCTAGATTATTCCATTCTGTAATCGTTCTGGGGAAAAAGGAGTACTTAAAGGTGTTAATTCGTGCGTTTAATGGTGTTACTGTAAAATCATGGCGCTGTCTTGTGTTGTACCCTGAGGAGAACGATATAATATTGGATGTGTCAATATTGTACTGACCTTTGATTAACTGAAATAAAAATTTTAGACGACAGATGCGATTTCTGTGAGAGACTGGAAGCAAACCACTTTGATTAAGAAGTGCAGTGATAGATGTGCGGTTATATGAATTGTAAATAAACCGTGCTGCTTTCTTTCGGACTCTGTCTAATTTAGCAATGTTAGATTTAGTGAAAGGATCCCAGATTATGACGGCATATTCTAACATAGGGCGAATAATAGTGTTATACGAAAGTGAACGTACACTGGGGGGGCCGAGCTTCAGAGCACGTCGGAGGAAAAATAGTTTGCGTAGGGCATTAGCTGTAACGTTGTTAACGTGCTCTGTCCAGGAGAGGTTATTGCAGATCCGCAGACCTAGGTATTTGTAAGTATTCACTTGAGAGAGAACTTTGTTTTTAGCAGTATAGTTAAACAAAAGAGGCTTCTTTTTCTGGGTTATACGCATGAACACTGTTTTATCATAATTAACGCACATTTGCCATTGGTCACACCATGTTATTATCTTAGTGAAATCGTTATTTAACCGTACTTGGTCCTTAGTAGTAATCTTTTCATATAACACACAATCGTCAGCATACAATCTAACAGAAACTGAGATGTTATCGACAATGTCATTAATAAAAATCAAGAAGAGGAGTGGCCCAAGAACAGATCCTTGGGGAACGCCGGAATCAACAGGAACTGGAGGGGAAGGGGAATTATTTACTACTACAAACTGACGACGGTTTCTTAAGTAGGCTGTAATCCATGCAAGTAATTTGTCATTTTTTAGTACATTACCTAATTTGTGAAGAAGCTTGTTATGCGAAACTTTATCAAATGCTTTTTTAAAGTCCATAAATATAGCGTCAGTCTGCTTTCCTTCATTTATTGCCTGCGCAAAATCATGTATAGTTTGTACTAGCTTGTACTAGTTTGTACATCACCGTGTTAGTTGAGGGAGTCGCCGTCGAAGCACTTGTTGACACTGGCGCAACCGTTTCTGTTCTTAGTCACACCCTCTGTCGCAGACTCAAAAAAGAGACGACGCCTCTTCCTGCCGTTTCCCTCTGCAACGCCAGCGCTCAGGACATTCGACCATTAGCCGCCTGCACCACCCGCCAGCTTATCGAGAACGTCCCCTACACAATAGAGTTCATCGTCCTCGCCCGCTCATCTCATTACGTCATCCTTGGTTGGGACTTCCTTTCCGCACATCACACTGGTATTGACTGCGCCCGTGCTCAGCTTGAGTTATCGCCCTTCAGCGACGTTGCCTTCGACGTACCGGTCTGCCGCTACTGTGGTCGTCTCAGAGGACACAGACGTTCCGCTTTCTCTATAGTGCTGGTGCCTTTTTCTTGTGCTCTCTGACGCAACTGTCACTTATACGCCCTCGTTACGATGCGCTAACCAGAAATATGTTTTGCTGCCTCATGCCCTGCTTACAGTTATTCGTGGCTCAAGCGCTATTTATGTGTCCAACCCGTTCTCCTGCCCTACCGCTTTGCTCTGTGGCCTGTCGCGTAGTAGTGTTGCCTTGCTCGATAACGCCTCAGCATACCCTCTCGTTGATAGCACAGCCGGCCTTCACGTCAGCGCCATTACACCTGTTCCCATTGCCAATCCGTATCCTCTCGATGTTTTTCACCGTTCCGTGGACGCCGTCCTGACAGCTACCCAACGGGCCCAACTTGTCGCCGTCCTGCACTGTTTTGCAGCTTCGTTTTACTATCAGCAAACTTCATTGGGCCGCGCAACCACCGCTACCCACTGTATTGACACTGGCACCCCTTTACGCCAACGTCCGTACCGCGTGTCAGCTGCTGAGCGCCGCATCATTGAAGAACATGCTCAAGTGCCACGTGATACAGCCGTCGCAATGCCCGTGGGCATCGCCGGTGGTCCTTGTCAAGAAAAAAGACGGTTACATCCGGTTCTGCGTTGACTACCGTCGTCTGAACAAGATTACACGCAAGGACGTTTACCCTCTCCCTCGTATCGAGGACGCCCTTGACTGCCTGCAGGGCGCTGAGTTCTCTTCATTGGACTTGCGCTCTGGCTACTGGCAGGTGCCGATGGCAGAGGCCGATTGCCCAAAAACTGCATTCGTCACACCCGAGGGGCTCTATGAATTTAATGTCATGCCCTTCGGTCTCTGCAATGCCACCGCCACATTCGAGCGCATGATGGACAACCTACTCCGCGGGCTTAAATGGCACATATGCCTTTGTTACCTATGACGTTGTGATCTTTTCCCCGGATTTTTCGTCTCACCTCCAGCGCCTTGAGACTGTTCTTCGCTGCCTGGCCGACGCTGGCCTCCAACTCAATTTAAAAAAGTGCCGCTCTGGAGCTCGACAGCTCACCATTCTCGGACATGTCGTGTCCAAGGATGGAGTTCTCCCGGACCCGGCAAAGTTGCGCGCTGTAACAAGTTCCGAAACCCTCTTCTGTAAAAGACCCCAGCAGCTTCGTCGGCCTCTGCTCCTACTTCCGCCGCTTTGTCCGCAACTTCGCCACTATCATCGACCCTCTGACCAAGCTCCTTTCCGGCCACGACCTTTCGGCCTGGTCGCCAGCCTGTGATGAAGCTTTACGACACTCCGTCGCCTCCTGACCACTCCGCCGCCTCCTGACCACTCCGCAAATTCTGCGTCATTTCGGCCCTCGTTCTCCGACGGAACTCCGCACGATGACAGCGGCGTCGGCCTCGGTGCAGTTCTCGCGCAGCGCAAGCCTGGCTTTGACGAATACGTTGTCGCTTACGCCAGCCGGACACTAACAAAAGCTGAAGCCAACTATTCTGTCACCGAGAAGGAGTGTTTAGCCATCCTGTGGGCGATCGTCAAATTCCGCCCTTACTTCTACGGGCGCACTTTTGACGTTGTCACCGATCACCACGCCCTCTGCTGGCTGTCCTCTTTGAAAGATCCCTCTGGTCGACTGGCGCGCTGGGCTCTGCGACTTCAAGAGTACGACATTTACGTTGTCTATCGTTCCGGTCGTAAACATGCCGATGCTGATGATCTCTCAAACGCCCCTCTGCCGTCTGAGGCAGTGTCTTCTATATCCGCCCTGCATTCTTTGACGTTTGAGTCCGCTGATATGGCTTCTGAGCAACGCAGAGACCCGTGGATCGCTTGCCTCTTGGATTTCTTAACTGGCCAATCGCCTAGACCTTCTTCCCGTGCTCTCCGTCGTCAGTCCCACCATTTCGCCACCAGAGACGAGCTTCTTTACCGCCGCAACTACCTTCCGGATGGTCGCAAGTGGCTGCTTGTCATTCCGACCCATCTGCGCTCCTCCATTTGCTCTTCCTACCACGAAGAACCCCAGTGTGCCCATGCCGGCTTCTTGAAGACCTTCACCCGTCTACGACAACGGTCGGTACTACTGGCGTGGGATGTACCGTTATGTGCGCAAGTTCGTTGAGTCCTGCACCGCATGGCAGCGCCGAAAAAACCGACCTCGCCGACTCGCCGCTCCTCTGCAACCGCTACCTTGCCCAGCGCAGCCCTTCGAGCGCGTTGGCATTGACCTCTACGGCCCTCTTCCCAGCACATCAGCCGGCAACCGCTGGATCATCGTTGCCATCGATCATCTTACCCGCTAGGCCGAAACATCGCCTTTACCATCTGGTACAGCCCACGACATGGCATCCTTCATCCTCCATCGCATCATTCTTCGCCATGGTGCTCCCAAAGAGTTGCTGAGTGATAGAGGTCCGGCCTTTCTATCTGAAGTTGTAGAAGCTCTCCTTCAGGAATGCAACATCGTTCACCGCACCACCTCCGCCTACCATCCGCAGACAAATGGCCTGGTTGGGCGTTTTAACCGCACTCTTGGCGACATGTTGGCCATGTATGCAGCTTCCGATCACTGCAACTGGGACCGCGTTCTACCTTTCGTCACCTATATATGCTTATAACTCCGTTGCTCAAGCCACCACCGGATTCTCTCCATACTTTCTCCTCTACGACCGTGAGCCTTCTTGCACAATGGACACCGTTCTTCCATATGCCCTGATGCTTCTGAATTTACGACTATTTCTCAAGCCGCCATTTATGCCGAAGAATGCCGCCAGCTTGACCGGTCTTTCACTTCACACGCCCAGCAGCAGCAGCAAAGCACCCGTAATCCCTCTGCACTTCTTCCCACCTGTATTCCTGACTCTTTGGTCTGGCTCTGGGTGCCTTCCTCAAGTCGCAGCCTTTCCTCCAAACTTCTCAGCAAGTACCAGGGCCCCTACCACGTTCTTAAACAGACCGCCCCCGTCAAATACCTCATCGAACCCCTTACTCCGTCCACTGATCATCGTCGCCGAGGCCGTGAAATTGTCCACACGGACCGTCTCAAACCACACTACGATCCCGCCATCGTCACATCACCCTAGGCCGCCAGGATGGCGCCTTTTCGCCCGGGGGAAGTTGTAAGACAGGACTTCGGCTCCCGAACCATCGGCGGATGGCGCTTAAGGCAGAAGACGACGAAAAGTGAAACAACGTTCCGATGCTCGTGCGTGCTTTGGACTGACCGCTGCCTCTGCTCTGTACCTGGACTGTTCCGCTAGTCGTTCGCGACGCGGCGCCTTGGAAGACGTCCTGCACTACACCTGCAATATTTCCATAACAGTATCTTAAAATATTTCAATACTGAAAAATTTTGTCCGAACATGCGCTGGACATGGGATGAGAGGCATCCAACGAGGTTGGGCGTTGTGCGCCGAATCCACCTAACGCGGAGAGCTCACGGAATTGTGGATCGTGAGCATGACCGCAATTCCGCAATTTTCTCAACTTATGCCTCAAGGCAGACTTCACGAATAAAAAAAAAAAAAAAGCTCACGGAATTGGTTCCCCCATGTGACATATCAGCGGCAATGTCCAGCTAGGAACAAGGCCACGCTGCGATAAGCGCCCGAAATGCTTGGATGGGGTCTGTATACAGGCTGTTGGAGACGGAGGGGTCCTGGTAATGACTGACTCGTTCAGCCCCGCAGGTCCCGGCTCCGAAGGACGGTGTCGGACTGCGTTATCGAGGAAACTGTACAGAAGGTTTATTTTACATATTTACAGTCGAGATGGGAGTGTCCTGATAACAACACAACATCCCGTTACATAGGGTTCGTATTTCCCAGATCCCTGACTAGGGAATAAAGTTCTGACAACGATGACCAATCAGGTGGGCAGTTGATGACGCTGGCGGTACCACCCACTGCAGGGGGTGGTGCTGATGCTCTCTCGCTCTCTCACAGCTCGGGGGATGGGAAGGGAAGACAGAGTCATCAAACACTGATGCGTCACCTTGACCCCTACCACAAGTCTTCTGTGCGTTGCCTCCGCGGGAAAGGAGTATGCCGCAGTCTCCCCGCAGGTGAATGAACCTCCTCGAACTCACCCGCCGGATGGCCGAAGCACGAGACCTCTGTCGAGGACACAGCGTCTTTCAATTAGCAGCCTCAGCGTGGCCTTGCGTAGCATCACCCAGTCCGGTGACCCGAAGACTGACTCGGCCAACCTACTGCTGCTTCCGCCGTGCTTCCTGGGCATCTGTGCTTCCGCCGTTGCTGCTGCTGTCGCAAGCCCTCTCCCATGTGAGGTATGAATATGTCTGGCCCACATCAAGGAGAGCTATAGATCAAACAAGTCCGGTGCGCAAAACATTGTTTCTCGTACTTGCGTCAGTGTAAGCTGGAAGCCCGCCCAGGGAGTCAGCTGGGAGTGCGGGGTCTGCTTGTGCCATTTAGGGGTGAGTGAGTATTGCGCATAGGAGTGAGGGGAAGGTTGTCTGTGACCTTGGTTAGCTGCCGACGATGGATCTGAAGATGGTGCTGGAAGTAGCGGATATGTCGGGTCGATGTAATGTGCCAGTGCAGCTGTCATGGCGGTAGCCTGAAGCTTCGGTTCAAGCGCACTGCGGCGGTGCTCCAAGAATCTCCACAGGGCGTCCGCTTGTAGCGTAGGAACGGCTGTCATTTAAGCGAGGCAGGCCAGTGATAACTCGCGTGGCCTCGATTCACACTTTGCGGAAGGCGGGCTTGGTAGACTAGTCTAGGCTGTAGAACCACGCGCAATTATGCTCGAGCCATTTTAAAGTATGCGCCTCCAACTCTCTGCATGATGCGACGAAACGGTTGCAGTGTACTAGCGAAATACTGCCGCGCACAGCAAATTCACGGTGCTGCGCGCGCAGAGCCAAAACCGTCAAGTTCGACTCCTAGCACCCGCATCGACCTGGCTGTAGTGAGGGCGTTTGCACTGCAATAAGCGCCTTGCGGGCATCTGTTGAAAGTAGGTGTGGACCCCTCAGTTCGTGATGGACAATACCAGGTGTTGCAGCGAACACTTTCAAAAATTCCCGAAAATAATGGGTTCAATATAGCAAAAAATAGGTGTACGATCACACTCTGCACCGGCGGACACAATATAATGCAAGACCCCTCCAATTATCCGGGTAATTAAAAAACACACTAATTAACGTTTTAATTGTCGTAGCTGGTTGGTTAGTCCCAATTGGGAGTTTGATGCCGTGACCAAGACGATGTCACATCAGTTTTTGAAACGAAGAAAAACTCAATTTCCAGAGCCCTGCAGTGAGAAGAAGTCCTACGCTTTTTCCCGCACGCGACTGAAACTGAGCGCACGAGGAGCGCCGGAAGTATGGAATGTGGAATTAACGGGGGACAGTCTTCCGCCCCCGCACTCCCACTCCACGGATGCAGCGTTCCCGCTCGCTAACCTTGGAGGGGCTCGTGCTCAAGGGAGTAAAGGGAGGGACGACAAAGCGTGAACACTCATGTGTTATTTATTACACTGGCAATTAATACACAGAGCGGGCCAGCAAGCTGAATAACATCAACGAGGCATCCCTCTGAAATAGAAGGCTAACGTAAGAAGGGTTGCCGACTTACCGGCTGGGGCGCGACTTCGGGGGTATCGGCGGCGAACGGTTGTACGCGCCGACAATGGCGGCCGGGTTTTCCCGTGCTCGCCGCATTCTTGGGGCTAAGCCATCCCCGAGCATCTGCTGGGGGAGGTGACGAGAGCGCGCGTTTGCTGCGCTCACTTCGCTGCCTGGAACCAGAAGTCCAGTGGCAAAGCACGACAGATCTCCGTGCGCCTGTCGCGGAAGGTGACGAGAGCGTGCGGCTGCAACCGCTCGTGACGCTAGCCGGATCCCGAAGAGACTTGACTTGAATTATTATGGGATATTCTTGGGGGGGGGGGGGGGGGGGGATACTGGTCCCGACGTATGTTGGCCAGTTGGTGGCATCACTCTTGGGGACCAGGGGAAGGGGCAGGGGGATGTAGGGGGGGGGGGGGGGGGGGAGAGAGACTTCCCGAAGAGACTTCCCGAAGAGGCCCTCCCCCGGCTCCGCGGAGCTCCGCGTAGCCTTCGAGGTGGCGCTCCTGTCGCTGCTTCCGCTTACCCCATGAGGGAAACTTTCCTCCTCGCTCAGCGGTGCTGCCTTGACTAGAGATGAAAAATTTCAAGAAATTTTGAATGGCATGAAAAAAACCGTTTTTTTTTCAGGGTTTTTTCATGAAAAATTCGAAATTTTGCAAAACGTGACAAAAACAGATTTATTTGCAACAGCACAACGATCAATAACAATGCTCCGAAGTTCAGTCGAATATGCAGTTATAGATCTCATATTGTGAAACGAACTTCTTGTTCTATTGTACCGAGAAGATAAATAATGATTTGCACTTCAGGCGAATTCAGGAGATATAAATATCATATTTGTGGAATGAACTTATATTGTTCTATTGCACCGAGAAAGGGAACATGAAAACTGATCTATCAGTCACTCCCTATCGGACTCAGAGTCACTGTCGCCTGATGCGGCACTACGCGCAGCAGCATGGATTGAAGCTGTGTCCACAGCTAGGTTCGACTGCACATATATACACAAGCTTTCGAACGCGTTCCACTGAAAGCCTGTTGCGAATCCTTGTATGGACGTTTCCGAAACGACACCTGTATCTGCAGCAGTCGGCAAGCCAGAGAAGTTAGCGGCTGGTTGGTGCAAAGGCCTTGCCACCAGGTAGATGGGGCCACGTGCTTCGCGGAAGACCCCTGTCCTGGACCAAATTCCTTCGGATGTCCTGTACTCTGCTACGTTGGAAATCAAGAAGCTAGGCTTGTATTTGGCTAAAACCGCTTACGTGCACAGCAGCCTAAGTGTAGCGCTGTAGAATTTGCAGCCATTTTGTTCTACTTGAGCCGTGAGTTCAAGTTTTAGTTGTTTTTTTTAAAGTCAAGCCTGGATCTTATATGTGACCTGGCCTTCAGCCCGCGTACTCGCAGCACGAACGTTTTAAGAGCACTGCGCCTGGCACCGGCGATGACGACTGCTCGCCAATCGTTCAACGATGCACGCTGTAATGGTTTTCAAAGGAAAAACAAAAACCTAAACTAAAAGCAAGCAAACATAAAACCTTGAAATAAAACCATTGTGAAATTTTTGAGGTTTCTTTCCATTTTTTCTAGTCTGAAAAAAAAACGAAAAAAAAAACTTTTTAACGTTAAACAGTAATCTGCACACTGCCAGAGAAGAGTACCTTTATCCCTTTCACAAAGCTAGTGAAAAAGTAAAATATATAAAAAAAAACCTCCAGAGTTAACCAGACAGGCAGAGCGCCAGGTGTGCTGATCAGCGTTCCCAAAAGGGAACGCTGATAACGTCGGCGACGGCCGCGTATCAGACGACTATAATTTTCCTTACTCTGAGCGACGAAGCAGTCGATAACGCCGGCCGCGGTCTAAGCTGAGCGCCGAGGTTCTCTAGCGAGGAAAGTTAGCACACGCGTTTCGAATTGGGCGCTGCATTCATTCCGTCACGTCATCAGCGGACGCTTCAAAATACTTCCGGCGCTCCTCGTGCGCTGTTTCGGTCGCGTGCGGGAAAAAGCGCCGGCTTTCTTCGCGCTGCAGGGCTCTAGAAATTCAGTTTTTCTTCGTTTCAAAAGCTATGACATCGTCTTCTTCACGGCATCAAACTCTCAATTGGGACTAACCACCCAGCTACGATAATTAAAAAGCTAATTAGTGGGTTTTTGTTAATTACCTGGATAAATAGAGAGGTTTTGCAGCATATTGTGTCCGCCGGGGCAGAGAGTGTGATCCTACACCCATTTTTTGCTATATTGAACCCAATATTTTCAGGAATTTTTGAAAGTGTCCGCTGAAACACCCGGTATAGCTCGTCTTTTTAACTGAGATCACCAGACGGAATCCTTTTCCAGGCTCCTGAAGGCCTGCCTCTTGGCGACTGAGATCCGTATGGACCGACCAAACTGCCACACCGTCTGCTAACAACACATATAATATATGCCGAATGGTAGCCAGTTGCCGTGCCAAAGGAAGAGGCGCCATGTTATACAGTATTGGGGCCATCACTGAGCCTTGAGGCACAACCCTTTTTACTCCGAAGTGCCCCACATGATCTACACATGTGTATAGAAGGGAAGATCGTTCAAAACGAAACGCACAAAGTTTACTACTGCAGCTAGTGGGAGGTAGAGTCATTCCAGAATGCTGATGATCGCTGAGTAGCTGGCTTTATGGACGTCCATTGCTAGGAGAGTGGGATACTGAGGGATCTTCCTACTATATATTAGCACCATACTTGAGAGGCGTTCCAGGTGACCCAGGCCATCCTCAGTACCCAACCCAATTCGCACTGAAACTCTCTTGAATGTCCTGTGGACGTTTAAGAGGTCCATGGGACGTCCAAGAGAATACCAGTGCCCATTGGGAAGCGGGAGCGAAACCCAGCCAGTGCAGGGTGCTACCAATAAAGACACCGCATCAGATAGCATAAGAGTCGCGTCGCCACTCGCCAGCATCCGTTTTGAGCTCACTAGGTTCCCAGAACGGATGCTGGTGATCCGGCTTTCGCGGCGAATGGAGCGGCATCTACACACCATTTTTCCCTTGTTACGTGAGAGTGCGTGATGAAGCTCAGGACATGCGCTAATAGGGTGTAATTCTGCGATAACATTTTCACTTCTTTGAGCCTAAACCGAAAGTGATGGCGGGAGGCGTTGAAAAGTCTAATTAAATGTTATTCATTTGACGGGGAACGTTATTGCAGAATGAACTGTTGAATTTGTTTGCAAGGGCGAAAGGACGAGCGCAAATCGAACCTGATCCCGCGTGTGTTAACGGTAAGCGAATCATGCGTGCGGGAGTTGGTGTCCCTCCGTCCGCTGTGCATGAAGACAGCTTGTGAGTGACGGTACTGAACAGATGGGCCTTGAAGAATGACTTTCCTCGAGCCTGGGTTTACCGGAGGTTGAAACAGCCCCCACCGTGGGAAAGCGAGAATGCTCGCGAAGCTCGCAAGAGGAAGGGAGAATCATCTGAAATCTCGATGTTGGAAAGTGTACATATTTGTACAGTGCTTGTCGAGATGAGTTATCTTCTTTCACCAATCATTAACTGGCTGTGTTTTCCTTTCCTAGTCGTTGATTGGTGACGTTTTCCTTTCCCCAATGATTTATTGGGTGGACATTTGTAGGGTCACCTGACTGGTTACTGTCCGCACCGAGGGCGGGGACATAGGGTTTAAAATCAGCTGTTTCGGCGGGACCGTGGGCTGCATGGTTTCGTCGGGCAAAATCTACGAGTCAGTCAAATGTAGATAAGTTTTCTTTTTGCTTATATCTTTCTTTGTTTGGTTAATCGTTAATAAACAGTCAACCTCTCCAGAAGTGGCCTCGAGCAACGTGACTGAGCCATATCGAATCTACAAAACGGCAAGAATCCTTTAATAATCATCAGCAAACTCAATATTCCTCTATAAGATCAAGAGGAAAAATCAACTCCAAGTTTGGACTGGCGCCCGCATATTAAGAGTAATGTGTTTAAAGGAGAACGTACTCCGGGCCGGTTGACACGAGTAGGCAATAAGAAACTTGGCATGCATCGCGACACATTACTCTTTCTCCACAAGGCTTATGCAAGACCGATACTCGAATTTGGTTGTGTTCTATTCCCTGGTACCGCACCATACGAGCTGAAATCCTTAGCCTTACTGGAAAGGCGTACCCTACGGCTCTGCCTCGGGCTTCCAAAATCAGTTTCAAACGGTGTACTTTACCTGGAAGCCCGTATAAATTGAAAAATTGAAAAATTGGTTTTTGGGAAAAGTAAATGGCGCAGTAATTGTCTCGCATATCGATGGTCACCCGAACCTCGCCATAAGGGAAAGGAGGAAGCTGGGAGTGAAATAAGAAAGAGGAAGAGGTGCCGTAGTAGTAGGGTCCCTGAAATACTTGCATTTCTAGGGACCCTAGTATTAGAGGGGTTTGTATCCGCTATACACCCTGGCCAAAACCCCGACGTGGGTATGTGCTATTAAGTCTGAGGACATCATCATCGTCGTCGTCATCATCATCATCACCATCATCATCATCTCCGGACTAATTTCGACCACCTGGGGATTTTTAACGTGCACTGACATCGCACAGCACACTGGCGCCTTTCCGTTTCTCCTCCATCGAAACGCGGCACAGGCACGGCGACTAAATCAAAACAACTGAACAAGAACTGTAAAATAACGACTGGTGTACAAATGCCTTTCCCGCCTCCACGCCGTCCCCGCACGGTCTACCTGATCGTGGGGTCTGTACACACGCGGTCGACAGGGGCTACACATGAGCTGCATGGTGGAGACCGCTTCAAAGATCAGTGTACTTGGGAGGTTGGTGTCGAACCCACGGAACACTGCTGATTCTCTCTTAAACCGAGCCTCGAACCGAAACCGAAGTGAAAACGGAAGCACGATCGACCGTACCTAATCCTCATTTGTCCTAACCACTCTAATTCCTCTGTCAATTTTTTTAAAACAACCTTTGCCGCTTTATCTTTAAAAATGACAATGAAGATCAGGTAAATGTTCGATGTATTGTAAATTTGTTGGTCCCGACGGACACAAATAACGGTTATGGTTAATTTTTAATCGTTTATCTTATCCACCATGTTGCAATCGAGCCTTACGAAACTTAAAAAAAAATAATAAAACATTTCATATCTACGTTATGTTTTAATTAAAGTAGTAATGAGCGTAAAACAACTGAGGCATAAAACGCGCCTTGACGTGCATGCCCTCGGCGAGCGAATTCGCTCGCAGCGCCCTCGCACACTTTCCTACATGTACGACGCCCGAACGGGAGTGCGCCGAGTGGCCCACTGGTCACGTACACGAGCCACAGCTGAGGAGGAGTTTCTGCGCGGCGTTTGCGCGTGCGCAGCAAGATAGGCACCGCCCTTAGTTGAATAAGGTGAGCAAAATTTTCTTCAGACTACTCTTAAACAATAGCACAATGGGCAGAACGTAACAGCTGAGCACTGACTGTAAATTCTTGCATCCAATCGGACGTACGCGCTTATTTGCATGACAGCTTGATGACATCTGTGGGCTGCTAATGATCACAGGGCTATAGAAAAGGGTTCGAATTTCAAGTGCATGGCCATTAGAAAGCGATCGAAACCGATAACCTATTTGTTTATTCTAAAACTATAAGGATCACGCACTATAAACGCTTGACTGTTTCCAATCAGTCGATGCGAGATCGATGAGCCGTAACTGCTGAGTCGTCTTTCAGGCGGAGCTCGACTCGAAACCTCGAAACTCTTCCCTGACCGTTTGTCTGCCGCGCGGTGTTGCACGTCACGGTCAGGATTTCCGAGCGGCCTTCGCTGGACCAGTTTGGAGAGCGAGGGTGAGGCGGCCTTGACACGCATTTGCAGCTGAACAAGCGTATAAATGCTAGGTGCAGAAGCAATAGCGCCGTGTAGCGCGTGCCCGTAAAGCGAAGCTTAAGCTTGGCTATTCAACGCCTGAGCGTCTTGATCTATAGCCGCTCGTTAAGCTCGTTAAAGAGCGCGCCAAAATGGTTAGAGCACAACATTGAACGTTTCTCTTTCAGTGCACAGGTTTCTCGTGCGTTTCGAGCATTGGTTGCTTTATTAGCCTATAGATGTCGCTAATCTGTGCGGCCTACGTCAATTTAAAATGTGGCCATATCAACTTAGGTAGCTTTACACTTGTTAGGATGATTTTAATGGTTCCTCACTATAGTTTAGTTGATGGTAGGTTTTTTTATGTTTACGGTAAATTGATTCAATATGCCGTTCGGCGGCTGAAAGCGGCCACCTTCAACTGCGTCGCAGACCACCTGCTCCTAGCGCCATCTGGGTTTGTAAGATCAAAACTTATAGCCTCCGGGATAGAAACTGGTTTGATCACGGAGGCCATACCAAAGAGGTTTGCTCGGGCGTGGCGATCGAAAGCCGCTTACTCGCTGCCGCTTTTGCTGTTGCTCGATCTTCCCAGCAAAGTGTCCGTGGATGGGATACCACATTACGCCAGAACTAATTTCGATACGAGATACAGGTTTAGGATTCGTTCGAAAGATTCTATATGCTCTAAATACAGAGAGGGAAGGAAGAATTTCATTTCCATGTTGCACCCAAAGTGCTCTCAGGTGCAGTAGTGAAAGCATACACGAAATTTCGCAATGTCATCGCGCCAACCTGCAATGCAGCGACGAGGACGTATGAAATCGTGGGCAGCGTAGTGTCGACTGAAATTTAAAGATGTTTTTCTTCTCGAAAAAAAAAAATTCCTGTACTATCCTCTGGATTACAAGCTAATAAATACTGCTACCAAACTAATTAGGCTTGGTATTTTTACTTGAAATGTTAATGTACGCAGCTGGCAGCCAAATATTGAAAAGAATGTTGTTTATGGCGTATAATTTTAGTTGGAAATTTAGCCAGATACTGGGAGATCAGTGTTTTTTTTTATCACTAAATGTATTCTTAAAATCCCGAAATTTTCTAAGACAGGAAAGAAACCGTATTTCTTTCGAAAATTCCCAAAATAGCTGCTGTCTGACGTTATTAGAATGAATATTTAAAAAAGAAAACGAAAAAAATTTCTTCTTACCTGCATGCCTATTATTGGTGAACTTCGCTGAATTTGCTGTGTTTTGTACTGCTGAATTTTTTTTTCATAAAGGAAATTTTAAGGCGAAAGCCTTTAATGTCTCATCGTTGTAAGCAGCAGTTGTCGACAGAGAATGTCACGCTTTTCAGTTGGTCGAAAAGGTCGTGACGTCACAGTGCGCCAATTTCAAACGGGGCCAATTGTACTTTGGCTAGTAACCATGCAACCAATTGAAGGAACCATATATAGTGATGCTCCAAGTAAGTAGGACTGAGCTTAGTTAATTGCTTAATTACCCAATTAGCCTAATTAACTTCTCTAGTCAGGCCATATAAATAAAGCCTAGTAAGAAATTGGTCGAGCTCGGGAATCGAACCCCGGTCTTCGGAGTGCGAGACGAGCATGCTATCCACTCCGCCATTCCAGCTCGATGGTTTGGAATGAATAAAGGCACGTCTAGTGAATACGGTGTCTTCGCTCACTGCCATCCTCCTCCCTTCCCTTCCGGCGAGGTTTAGGTGTCCACCGAGATATGAGAGAGAAATACATTTCCTTTCCTCAAAAACCAATTTACCGACGAGCGAGGCGTAGAACCGAATGGGCGATGGCGTTCTATGGACTCCCTGGCAGCGTTGCAAGACGCTCTCGCGTTCCACTCTTAGAGGCGAAGCTTAACATCTTATCCACACATCAGTGACCACACTTTAGGTCAAAGTAGGCCGAATGATAAATAGAGTAGCCAGCAAAAGGCATGGCATGAAGGAAGAAGACACAATCAGACTGGTGAACAGCCTGATAGTCAGTCGAATAACATACTCACTACCATACCATGTAACCATCAAAGCTGAAAGAGAGCAAGCAGAAGCTATCCTTCGCAAAGCGTACAAGATAGCCTTACATCTACCAAGGAACACGTCCAACGAGAAGCTAATGCAACTAGGGCTAAACAACACTTTTGAAGAGCTGAGTGAATGCCAAATAAAGGCACAACTTCAAAGACTCAGCGACACAAGAACCGGACGAGCACTTCTGACTAGGTTGGGTCGGGAGACGGAGAACCAACACAACAACAGGGCAAACATACCAGACGCACTAAGAAGAAACATAAGCGTACAACCCATCCCCCGCAACATGGACCCAAACCTCCATGCCAGCAGGAGGAGAGCCAGAGCAGAATACTATGAAAAAACAATAGGGCACAGGGACAGCACGGTATACACCGACGCTTCCCCGTACTATGGTGAACGAGGACATAAAATGGTGGCGGTAGTCGTCAACCACCAGGGAGAACACATAACGAGCCTCACGGCCAGGGCATCAAATGTAGCAGAGGCGGAGGAGATAGCGATAGCCCTAGCAATGAGGGAAGGGGATAGAAAGGGGAGACCCTTGAATATTTTAACAGACTCACAAGAAGCGTGTCGAAACTACACAAAAGGAAGGGTAGGCAAAACGACACTCAGGATCCTCAGCGAGGGGACACCCTCGGGGAGGAGAGAGAAACATAACATAATTTGGATACCAGGCCACGCGGGGGTCTGGGGCAACGAAAGGGCGGACGAACTAGCTCGAGGGCTTACTATCCGAGCTGGGGGGTCACAAGCCCCGGAGGAGCTCTGGACTAGCCTAGGGGCTGGGTACTCTGAAACACTAAGTTTATACAGGGGGCTAAGATACAAATGCTTCCCACCACACAAAGAGCTAAGCAAGGAAGAAGCCGCAAAATGGCGGAAGCTACAGACAGGCTCCTTCCCCAACTTATATATACTAAGCAAGATGTTCCCGACACAATACCGCGCCACATGCCCTTGGTGCGAAGCGAGGCCAACACTATACCACATAACATGGGAATGCGACAGAAACATATCGTTCCACAAACACGACACACCAAGTGCGGAGCAATGGGAGAGCCGGCTCACCAGCTGCGAGCTAGAGGCCCAAAGGGCACTCATAGCACACGCAAGCGAGGTGGCCAGACTCAGTGGAGCCCTGGACTAGGGGACCACCCAAGGCTAAGGAGGCAACCTCAAGACTTGAAGAGAAGACTTGAAGAAGACCTCCACCGCAGGCTAAATCTTATAAATCAATAAAGTTTCTACTACTACTACTAGGTCAAAAATGTGCCCCCCCCCCCCCCCCCCCCTGAATTTTGACGGGTGTCCACCGAGATATGTGAGACAGTTACTGCGTAATTTTCTTTCCTCAAATACAATTTTCATTTCCTTCATTACGGGCCATCATCGTCTTTCTTCTTTCACTCCCACTTCCTCCGTTCCTCTACGGTGCGGTTCAGGTGTCCACCGAGATGACAGAGATTTACTGCGCCATTTCCTTTCCTCAAAAACGGTTGCGTTGAAACGGCAAGGCATCGCGCCGAACGGGTGGTGGCGTTCCGTGGACTCCCTGGCAGCGCTACAACACGCTGTCGCGTTCCACTCCTAAAGGCGAAGCTTAAGCTTAAGCTTAATTAGCAGTTAATTAGTATTAAGACATTAATCACTAATTAACCATTAATTAGTGATTTGTCATCACTTAGTAATTAGTACTCAATTACATGTGACGCCACCAGTGCCACAGAAGCACTGAAAGTGGTGCGGAAAACGCTTTCGCCTCTACGCACTTTAGACAGCCAAAGTGCCCCCTGAATTTTTGGAAAAGTGTTATGGTTCGTTCTCAAGCCAATAAGATGTGGTCGTGGGCTGCATCTGAGCCGTTTATAATGGAATTAAAGTTATGTCGCTGAATAATATTCTTTTTGACGTTTACACATTTTTATTTTAAAAGCAGTGAGGGCTGCTTTGTGCATTTGGATTTTGCATCAAGGCCGACATTATGTACGGGACAAAGCTCAACTTATGGACGATTAATCAACTAATATTAACTAATCAACTTTTTAATTTTTGCTTTAAGGCCACAAGATTATTCTGCGAAATTTAAGGTCGTCACCATTGAAGGCGGGCCCAGTTTTTAATTTTCTGAATTGCCATTGTGGTTAGAAATACTGAGCGTCAAAAATACGCATTCGCAAGCTTGTTAAGTTGGCTTTCCCGCATGAAACATTTATAAAATGGCGCTGCTCACATTTCTAATGCAGCGAATGCAGACGCAGTTTGTGTATTTTATGGCGTAGAAGAACACGGGATTTCGGTAACGACACCACGTACTGTCAGGGACAAAAGTGGTATACTCCACGCGGCGGGAGCCGGAGCAACGGAAGACTGCGGCATTTTGGCGAGCTAAAGCAGGAAACATTGAAACGAGCCAAGCGACATGCCTGCTGATAATAAAGGTCATGCATTGGATGTCTCGATCCCAGATGTCGCCTGTAGATGGCGTTGCAACGCAGTTTTTCGGTGCTCCGGGGTCCCGCTGCGTGGAATATACCACTTTTGTCCCCGATTGTACATCTATGCTATTTTGTAAATATGCAGGGCGCCTCAAAATTTGCTTCCCGCAAATTTTTCTCCGTTCCTACACTGTATTGTCAAAATCTCAGTAAACTCAAGTTTTTGTTTTTTTCATCAATGGGAGTCATAACTGTCATTCCACGCTCTCAGGCGATGTTATTACGCTTATAGATGACTCTTGAAGTGCAGAGCAGTTCTGATTTCTTTGTCACTGCAGATTCTTCCTTCCACAACTGCATTAGAAAGGTTGACCTCAACTGATCACAACAGCCGTTGCCTGGAGGATGCCTCCCTTCGCCATGAAATGGGCGGCAGTGCTGGTGGAGTTGTTCGTCTACGTGTGGTGCAACGCCACAAGGCTGTTTTTCCACCTGTGGTTCGCATGGAGAAGGCCTAAGCCGTTACCAGCGGCAAAGGACGACCTTCTCCTGCGCTCAGCTGCTTCCCTCGCTGCCGCCATCAGAAAGGGCGAGGTGAGTTCACGTTCCGATTCAAGCGCTTCTTTACAGCTCTCTTTTACTGGGATGACGTTAGCAGGTGGCTGGCACCGGCGCTTCCCCCTTGACTGTCGCTACGAGTATACCGTAAACACAAATACTTCACACGTATATGTAGTTAGTTTAAAGGAATCGTCGACTATGCACAGCTGAAAATTCTATTTTGATGAGACTGTTCAGGACACGACCTTCGGCACAGGTTGTCTGAAAGGATCGAGCAAAATGGAAAACTTAAATGGCTATATACGAGGGGGTACCCAAAAGAAACCGAACTTAATTTTGTTTGAACTTATTTGTTCACATTTTAAGCACAGACCTTCAATCCCCTTCAAAGTACTCTCCACTTGTACTCTCCACTTGCAATGATACGCTTGTGGAATTTTTCATTCCATTTTTCAAAACATTGTTTAAATTCATCTTTTGTGATGCTTGACAGTCCCTCCGTCGTTTTTTCCGTCACCACAGCAACATCAGCGAAACGCTTTCAATTCACCTGTCTTTTCAATCTAGGAAACAAAGAAAGTAGCACGGGGCAAGGTCGGGTGAGTATGAGGGTTGAGGAACAGGGGTCATGCCATTTTTGGTCCAAAATTGTCGCAGAGACATTGCTGTGTGAGCAGGGGCATTGTCATGGTGGAAAGTCATCCGTCTGCCACAAATCAGGCCGCTTCCACCGCACACTGTTGCCCAATCTTTTCAAAACATCCAAGTAGAAAGCCTGGTTAACTGTCTGACCCTGCGGAACAAATTCTGAATGGACGGCTCCTCTCACGTCGAAAAAACAAATCAGCATTGTTTTGAGGTTTGGTTTCACCTGACGAGCTTTCTTGAGGCGAGGTGAATTTGAAGTTTTCCATTGCTATGATTGTTGCTTTGATTCAGGATTTAATTCAGGAACACTTGAGTTGTTCCCATAGTATCGTCCTTGAACGTCTTTCTGAATATTTCAAGAGTTTCCGTTCCACTTTTTCCGAGAAAAAAAATTTGAAATTCACCGGCGCACGCTGTTCACGAAAATCAGCCATTGCAAAAACGACACTCACACAAAACAGTCGTCACTCTAAAACTCTGCCTAATCTAGTCTGACCTCCTTCAGCGACGGCACTCGGCTTAGTGACTCTGGAATGTTCGTTCTATGCGCTCCTAGTGGCAAAACGCGGTACCACAGAAGCTCTGCCGATTAAAAAAATTAGTTCGGATTCTTTTGGGTACCCTCTCGTACGTTGACCACCCCTGCCTCTCTTTGGAAGGGCCGTCTGTCATATATATTTCACAGTGTCTGGCAAATTCAGGCCATGTCTTCTGGACGGATGAACCGACGGGCAAAAATGGGCGAGCACGGAATGTGCTGTTCCTGGAATGAGAAAATGAGGACGTATTAGGCATTCCAATGTTAAAAAAATGTTCCGACGAGTTAAGAGTTGCGGACTGTGGGGTGTTCACATCCCGAAGCCACTCAGGCTGTGAGGAACGTCGTAGTAAAGGACGCCGGATTAATTTCAGCCACGGCCCTTATAAAACAGGTCTATAGGCAGTCTATATAGACTTCTTATAGCCTCCATTGCCTTCCTATAGATATTTCTTTTTGTCTATTCATGGTCTATAGACTGTCTGTAGACAAGAGTCTACTAAACGTGTATGGCCATAAATCTATAGATTGTCTATAGACATCTATAGGATTTTTATTGCCTATAGACTGTTCTGTAGAGTTTGCCTATAGACTTTATAGACAAAAGTCTATGGACAGTCTGTAGACATCTATAGGATTTGTATTGCCTACAGACTGTTATCTAGAGTTTGCCTATAGACTTTATAGACAAAAGTCTATGGACAGTCTATAGACTATCTAAAGAATTTTTTTGTAAGGGGTTCTTTAACGTGCGCTGACATCGCAGAGCGCACGGGCGCTTTTGTATCTCAACTCCATCGAAACACCGCCTCCACGGCCGGGATCGAACCCACGACCTTGAGATCAGCAGCTGAACGACAAGGGCGGCGAGTTCTTTTATGACGCCCAAATAGGGAGAGTTCGTGGGATAGAACACCGCGTGAGCCGCAACACAGGCTCAACGGTCAGTTGAGCCTGCTCTCTCAGGGCCTTATCGCTCTTTTCCCTCGAGGCTCGATATCGCAGTACTTTAATACTGATGGTATCCCAATACTTTAAGACTGAAATAAGCCTATGAATCGCATTGCAGATCAGCGAGAATTAGTGAAGCGGCTTCAGCAGCAATTATTTTTCGTTTCGTTTCCTAGAGGTCGTCATGGAGCTTTCACGACGGAACGATTGGCAGCGCGGTCCAGCATATCCGTAGAGCCGACAAAACGTTTCATCATTTCATTGCAACGACAGATTTTTCTCTAGTATTGCAGAATTTTTCTGTACGTTTCTGTGGTTGTGTCGCCGAGACAAAGAGTTGCCCACGACTACAAAAAATTTTCTTGCTGCTACCAAAATTTCTGTGGTTGTTTCAAGCTCGTAGCCAATAACTACAAAAATTCTGTTGTGACGATATAAAGTTTTCTTTTGAGTTTCTCGATACGGGGAGGCGGGATACGACTATGAGGAGGAAAGGAAGGCCGGAGTAGTGTACCTGAAATGACACCGCACAGCAAATGGCCAAGAGAAAGAGTTGAAACAATAGAAAAGATAGTGCCGCTATGATAACTTCAGCAACAAGCCCTGTTTACATGCAAGCAGAATAGTCCCCGTATGGGCTCGGTGGTTAAATGCCTTGGTTCCCATCCCAAATGCTGTCGCACATGACAAAACGCTGACCCGCCCCATCTCTTGTTGTTTCTTACAGGTCAAAAGTGTTCAGCTGGTTTCGGCGTATATCAGACGCATCCGCGAGGTGCAGCCCGTCATCAATGCTGCAGTGGAGGATCGCTTCGAAGAAGCGCTCCGGGAGGCTGAGGAGGCCGACCAGCTGGTGTCCTCTGGTGGCATCAGTGAGCACCAATTGAGCCAGAAGAAGCCGCTGCTGGGTCTGCCATTCAGCGTCAAAAACAGCATCGCCGTAAAAGGTGTGACCCTGCAATTTCCTAGAAGTAAACGAAACGCAGCGTGAAATCTGCTTGCTAATTCTAGTAGTCTTGAAACCGGTAGGGTTCATTTGATTACTAGTCCGGAGTACTTGACATGTAGCAAGCATTCATACAAAATTTTGTGTCGACGCAGCGAGAAATAATAGGTGACCCTTAGAAACATAGAAACAGCCACCTGCCAGTGCAGTAGCGCATCGCTTAACCGCTGCGCCACTGCGCTGGTAGTGGTATGAGGACTCGCCGCCATGTATAAATGTTAAGTAGAGAATGGCCAATTGTGCATATATACAGGCATTAACACGCTAAGGCTACAGCTTCATAACCTTAAGGAGGAGCTTAAGTGTCTGCTTCAATGGAAGAATGAACTCATGCTTTCGCACGACTACTCGGATTCCCTACGCTAAATCCCTGCGACTTTTATTTCCCGCAAAACGCTTTTCAGAAAGGAATGCTGACTAGCATTAAAAGCTACATTAGGCGCCCCATGTAGCTGCTTACCCACGATTGAAAAACGAACCTTCTTTTCCCACTCCCAGACCACCCCCAAAAGCGGTCCGTAATATCTCTCAAAAATTCTTGTGAAATCCGAACCTCTGCAGTTGTTCGAAATGGAATATTTTAATTTTGGAGCTACCAGGTGGGCATGACGCTCTCGCTGTCAACGGTTATGCATAGCGCATGCTTCAAGGAGTCGCTGTCAGTGGTGTAAATTCGTAACAGCACCAGAAATCTTCCCTAGGAAAAACAGAAAAGAAAAACTGCACTTAATTAACACGCCTGAAAAGAGAGAAGAGAAACTGTAAGAATATCCTGTATTTGTACGTAGTGTATATTGCCGCCTTACCCCTATCCTTTCTTCTATCGCTCCCCCCCTTTCTTTCCTTCGCCCTGTCCTTTTATTCCCGATAGCCGCAGCTCAGGTGCTTCAGGCTTCGATGGTAGATGCCGCGGCTAGCAACATCTGTTCCTGGAATTTTTATTTTTTATTACCAATAAGTAGCCACTAACAACAACAACAACTGTAAGACGGCTTCAATCTTCCGGAGTTCAGTTCAGCGAAGGAATGTTTTTTTTCTTTCTTTCTTTCTGTTTTGCGTGCAGATACATTTCAGTTGCAGCCCCGTAATGATTTCTAGACGAGAATGAATAAGTCTATAATTTCCACCTCCAGCGTATAAGGTACAGAAAAGTAAACCTTAGTTGATGTCAAGAAAGCATGAAAAAAGGTGTCGATCTCTTAAAATACTGGCGCTGATTACAAAAGCCAGATTCATAAATACAGCTAGGAGCTAATCCTAATGAAGGGAAAAAATGACAACCACATTGAGCCAGTGGGACCCGAACCCATGACTTCCGCGTGTTGCGCGCAGAATTCTGCCAACTGAGCTACGGCGATGCATGCTTTCTCGCCTTCTACTTTCGACGGTAATACCCAACAATTCTGTACAAAAGCATTTCTTAGCGATAAACCATTGATGAACACAATTTTTTCGTATAATGCAAGATTTCACCTTAACAATCAGTATGCCCGCAGGTCACCGACGGCAGTCTTGAATTTGTTTCTACTGACGTTTTACTATCGTCAAAAGCGTTTCCCATTAGTTTTCTATTGCAGTCTTAACTGTTCGATGCGATCGATAAACACTTTAAAAGAAAGATTTTGCTACATATTGGCAGAATGGGCCATTACGTTCAGTATTTCCATAAGAGATTTTACGTTTTTCTAATTTTCAAAATTCTTGTCGGAGAATGTTGGACATGCATACGTTACTTGCTGGTTAACCTTGGAAATGTTCAGCAGCGCCACATATGGCTCACATCTACTGTTGCCCAATGAGTACTGAAACTCCCTTTGACATCCTGTGGATGTTTAGTACGTTCATAGGATGTCCAAGAGAGTTCCAGTGTCCATTGGGTTGGCTTCTTTCGTATGCATATCCAAACAAGCCCCCGTCATCTCTCTATCCTTGTCACACCTTCAGGCATGCGGCACGACGCCGGCTCGCTAATGTGACACGGGCTTGTGGACGTTTAGGACGTTCATGGGATGTCCACGAGTGGTCCAGTATCCATTGGGTTGGCTTCTTTCGCATGCATGTCCAAACAAGCTCCCCGTCATCTCTCTATCCTTGTCACACATTCAGGCATGCGGCACGATGCCGGCTCGCTGGTGTGGCACGGGCGACGTGCCGAGGAAGACGCCCCGTCGGTGGCGCTGTTGAGACAAGCTGGGGCCATCCCGCTGGTGCTGACCAACGTGCCCGAGCTGTGCATGTGGGGAGAAGCCAACAACGTGGTGGACGGCCGGACGAACAACCCGCACGACACACGCCGTGTGCCCGGAGGAAGCAGCGGTGAGCCGTGCAGCGTGCATCGTCCAAACGCCAATCCAGAGGCCCCCACCACTTAGACTGCACAGAACTATCTCGAGCTCCCGAAAGAGCTTGCGGGCAGTTGCACGTGAAGGACTTTACATGACGGCAGGTTGAGTACAGCAGAAAGTGGACATTAAATATGCGCCATTTTATTACGCGGGCCACATTAAAAAAATCATGAAATGTCTCCTAATATCAGCTGCAGAGTTGTATTCATGCAGAATGGTCGAGAACTAAGCCAGTTGGTTCATGTTTGATGAGGGAACGAGCCAAATATATGACTGACACCCGGGTTGGACGCATGATTTTTATTCGACAGGGGATAGATTTTCCGAATGTTTCAGTGTCCCCACTATCATTTTCATCTTTATTGTTGTTGTTTGCTGCTCTAGCTGCGCATGATCTGTTAGCCTTGCCGGGGAGATGGGTGGGTGGAGCGCAGTTTTTCTGCAAAGCACAGTTAGTCCATTCTCCCCGTGCATGCAGCCCTCCTGTCCGTCGTATCTTTTAATGGCTTGTTCTTCAAGCACGACTTCATGCACCAGGTTTCGGAACGTTGAAACGCCTTATTAACAAACGGCGAACAATGCAGGTGGCGAATGCAGTCTTCTGGCGTCAGCGGGCTCGCTGATGGGGCTGGGAACGGACGTCGCAGGGAGTGTGCGAATTCCGGCTGCCTACTGCGGGATCTTCGGCCACAAACCCACTGCTGGTAAACGCCAGGGATGCCTTGAGAGCGATCGTTGTTACATGCGTGTTCATCAACGCCCTTCCATGACTTGGCGCTCTGTGCTTCACTTTGTGTATGCGACAAATCCTTCTGCGACTCTAATCACGCCCGTCTACGAGCGTTCAAAGGAAGGCGCTATAGACACGCCATTATACATAAGGACCCTCACCGATCTAAAAAATTCAGGGGCACTTTGGCTCTCTAAAGTGCTGCAAGGCGAAAGCCTTTCCTGGCGCACTGTTTGGCACTGACTGCGAGACTGTTTGTGCTGTACTAGTGCTTTATTTGACTACACACTTTGACTGCCGACTTTGACTGCTTCTTTAGCCCGACTCTCTCTCTGCTTCGATGAGTTCGGTTGTATCCATGGTTCTATTCGCAGTAATGAGGTATGTAATGTGGTCACCCACGGACGCCTTACGCCCCCTGTCGGAGCGGACGACGACTATTTTATTAGTTGTCGTCTGCTCCAAAAGGGAGCGTGAAGCATACGTGGGTGACTTCATTACTTCGAATCCGCGCAATCTGACGTCATAACCATTTCGACCAACCGAAAAGTGTGACACCTCTGCTTACAAACTTCTGTCGACAACGATGAGGCATTAAAGGCTTTCCCCTTAAAAGTAAAGCCGTCTTCCCTCCCCTCCTGCGTCGCCTCACACTCTCTCCCCTTTCGACCGTGCTTTCCCTTCGCGGTGCTGAACTATGTATAGCTCTTCGGAGTGATCGCGCTATGTGTCACATAGTATCGCGCTCGTGCGTGCATATACAGGGCGTCTCACGTGAATGTTGAGTCCGGAAGTTTCATTTCAAAACAGAAGTTTGACGCGACCATTTGAGGATGCATGTTAGAACAGCACAACCTCAAACCCCGCAGTGCGGCACTAAAGCTTTTCTTAGGACGCATAAAAACACGTAACTCAAAAGCGTGACACATTGTCTAGGTAGCGTACTGATGCTCTCGTTTGCCACGCTTTCGAAGCAGCGTGATTCACTTTTCAAAGCTACGTACTGGCATGAACACGACGCTACAAATTGGGAATCAGGGCAGGCAGGCTATACCTATTAACACTTGCAAAGTTAAGATATCCAAAGCTATAATTACAATCGCTGACAGGCGATAGCTGATACTCAACTAATACAAACTACAAGCCAGTTATGGCCAGTAAACACTGCCGTATAATGAACTCTTTTCATTAATTAGTCTGTGTTAGGAACAGTTGTTTGTGTTGCATACATTCGTGCAATTTTTGTCTCTTTGCGTAGATTGCTTACATTTTCCTTGCTATAATATGTGATTTTTTTCTTTGTGTAGATTTTACGCAACGGTTTTATTATTTCCTAAGAAATACGCTGTTTTAGGTTTCTTTCGCGCATATGTGCTGTTCACAATTCAAAATACCTTTGCATAAAATTTTTGTCCGCGCACATCGACATCTTTTTATTGGTCAATGCAAATTGATTTGGTTTGTGTACTACATGCCGCATTTCCGCACACGAATGCATTCGCTTGTCGAGGCCTTGTAAGTCGCTGCTGTTCCCCAACTCTACCCACAGGAGTGGTGCCAAACGGCGGCCTGTTTCCAGACGTCGGGCAATCCTTGGGCGAATCCTTCTGCGTGGGCCCCCTGGCGAGGTTTTCGGAAGACCTCGCATTGCTTGTTAAAATTCTTGCAGGAGGTGCAGCTCATCGGCTCAAGTTAGATGACCAGGTGCGTACATATATATAACGCGCGTTGAAACGGAGAATGACACCGTGAGAAGAAAAAGTCCGTCGCACACTATAGCAATGACCGTGCTATTGTTTCTCCGTTTCATATTGCTTTATAAAGAAGGCGTTTCAGGAACGTTTTTATAGCACTTATACCGTTTTTCGAGGTAAAGCGATGACTTCTTCGCCATAATGCTGTTAGTAGTTGCGGATGTCAGGAAACAAGCGAGCGTGTTGATAGGTGAACTTCCTGACTAAATTTTTCGTTTTGGGTGAAACAGCGCAAACGGACGAAATATAGAAAATGAACAGGGAGACGAGCGATCGTCTGTGTGTTTCTGTTCCTTTCCTCTCTTTCGTCTGTTTGCGCTGTTTCACCCGAAATGAACATTTACAAACTATAGCCTAAACTAAAATCAAACAGTTCACTTTCAACTCTTGCTGCTGGCGCCTCATTGTAGCTAGAGATGTTGAGCTGGCTTTCAGTTACTTATCCATATCAGTTTTTGGACTTCCAACACCGCGACTGCGTTCAGACACTGCAATGCACAGAGCAACTGTCAGTCTTCGAGATCGTTAAACCGAAACTGCGCGGCCGAAGAAAGCCTGCGAACAGCACACATCATTCGATGGCGTGCCTGTACATAACTACGTTGCCAACGACAAGATGGCCGACTTCTCTATGAAAAACTGCGTGGGTTACAGGAGAGGCGCTATGGGTGGGGATAGCGCACTTGCAGAATTTTACATATCCCTTATTAAGTGCCCTTTTCTGCAGTGGCTCTCCACTGAAATGCAGGCGCCACAGAACTGGTCACGTGACACGCACGTCACCGAGTGACATGTGCTCTTACGGAGCGGTTGCTTGCGCTCCTCGGCCCCGCGGAAAGTGTTGAGAAGTGTGTAAAGCTGAGCGCCTCCAAGTGAGCTTGTTTCCTGTGCAGGTAAACCTGAAGGCGGTCAGGGTGTACTTCACGGAAACCGAAGGAAGCCGCTGCTTCAGCCGCGTCACGGCCGAGGCTCGCCGGGCTGTCAAGCAGGTCAGTGCCTTTCTCTGCGCAAGTATTACTAGTAAGTGTCAGTGGAAGTGCCGATTTTCCCAGGGGCATGGTTAGAGACGATCTTAATTTCAGGAATTTGGAATCACGAAGGCGCGTATCACCTAAGACGAAAAGCACGCCGCAGAAGAAAACCTTTTGTCCTTTCTACTTTAGGGTAAGGCTGTACAGCAACCAAGAACGCAGGCAGAAGAGGAGGGGGTGGGGGTTATGCCTAATTTGCAGGCATTCATTTAAACTTGGATAGTGGTGCTTTACACATGTGAAGGTGGTGTTATCAGCGCCGGAGCATGCCTGCGCAGAATGCTCTCTGTAAGACACCGGAAGACCGACGCTGACCTTTGCCTCCAGCCGCGTCCCTAGGGCACCCGTCGGCCGGCCAACAAGCGGAAGCCACCGTCTTGGCCTTTTCTTTCCTCTGCTTGCGGACCGCCCGTCGCAGCTTCAAGCACATCTAGCACCTCTACCAGCAAGTCAGTCTCTGCGCACAGCATGTGTACCTCTTCTTCACGTCGCCGGCACTCACGTCGGGGTGCATCCGTCCTGCCAGAGGCCGTGCTCTGAGGCCCAGCCGAACTCCTCCGGTCTGATGCATCGCTAGTCGTAAGGGGTGCTGGGACCGGGGCGCTCCCACTGAGATAAAGCTGGCCGTTCAGAATGGCTCACACTTGAGCTTGGTATAACCCCTTGCATCTCGTAAAGGAGCCGTAGGCTTGCCACAGGCGTCTACTGGGCTGGGATGTTCCTTGGCACCATGGACGGAGCATTGCTGCAAGAAGGCCGTGATGCAAGAATACCTTCTTACGCATACACTCTGTCTATTGATAGTCCGTGCTTAATGGCGTCCAGGGCTCGGCACTTGCACCATGTATAGGTGTTGAAGCGGCGAAGCCAAAGTTTCTTATCGGAGGCGACTTCATAACTATCACTTGAGGTTTGCCTCTTAAAACAGACACAAAATTAGCTTCATTTCGAGTCAGCACGATGCGATCTACAGCATCGCTGTGTGTCGATTTCACCTTACGTGATTGTTGATTCGTCCCGCTGTGTACTATAGTCGTCGTGCAGATTTAGGCCGAAGCTTCGTTGCTGTCTGCCCGCAGTGGACAGTGATGGCCGCTGGAGCAGTGGTGTTGCCCACAATTGCCGCCGTTCAGTCATCTCTGCATCCAGCTGGTTCATCTCGAGCTGTCCCTGTGGCTGGCTGCGAAATGGCGCTGTGAGCCTCATGAGGTCTGACTGCCTCCTGCGCAAACCTTCCTGATGAAGTCTCAATTCCGTCGACTCCACTTCCTGTCCAAGAGCATACAAACTTTGCTATTTGCTCTAGTTCTATCTCGTCGTCAATGGCGTGACGATCACAGGGGGAAGCTTCCATAGCCTGCGGATCTTCAACAGCAAAAGGAAGGGTAGCGGCATTGGAAGTTTTGTACGCGACTTCATACGACAGCAAATTTTGTTCACATCGGCGTCCTGTCTGTTACCTCTGCGCTTAAAGAATGTTGTTGCAAGTCACGTGTCCCATGTGGTAAAGACAATTCCCCGAAAGCGCTTGGAACCGATGCCGGTAGATCATCTGGAGGACAGCGGCCGCTGCGGTTGATGCACACAGTAGATCTTCTACAGCGGGTGCAATGATTGAGGTCACCGTGGACGCCAGTAAAAAAAGTCATCAAGCGTCTGGGTCTTCGCAACCTTGTTCTTCTGTTGGGCACGTTCCTAGATCTTCCTGGCACCGACTGGTAGAGAGACAAGTCACTGGCAGGTCTCCTTTTGTCGCGGTTCCAAGGGTTGCTTCAGTCTCTAGACGTCGTCTTACCACCTTCGGGCAATACGAAGTCCTTTCTATCACAGCGTCTCAGCCGCTACTTCTCTAGCGAGACGGATACTGCTTGATCGGGAGGCAGTGACAGAGGCGCTGCCTTCAGCGCCGGCACGCCGTCTAGCGCTATTGGATCTTGGTCTTGAGAGACAGTCGCTGCCGTCTCCATGTTTGCGCCATTCGAAGTTGTCGAGGCGGGGCTGGCATTCCAAACCAAATACACTACAATATCTGGCCCCTTCGGTCCTGTATCCTTCAGCCACTCTGTTCGAAGAGTGAGGAATCGTCATATGAGAAAATATTGGTCGCTTCCAGCGCCGTGGCGCGTTCATTAATGACGGATGCTCCTGATGATGATGATGTCCTCAGGCTTAATGGCATATATATCCACGGCGGGGAATTGGCCAGGGTGCATTTTTTTACTATTAACTTCTTCCTCTTTGCCACTCTCGTGAAGAATTCCTGCAGCGAGTGGAATCAGTCAGTGCATCGTTTAAAAGTGCAGTGGTAAAATAGGCTTAAAACGTGTTTTCATTTCGCTATTCAATGCAAAATTTTGAGGCAATTTTGCAAACAATTTACGAGTAGCTTTTCTGTAAACAGATAATTTCTTTTTTTTTGTTTTTACAGCGTAGCACTGGATTCGCAACAAAATATTAGAAGCATCGCACGGGCTTCAACCTGACGTCTCACGTCCCTTGCTGCACTGCTAGCTACACGGGAGGTTTTCTTCCTCTGCAGCCACCATTTCTCTAATTCTTCTGGCTCTCGCCGTGTTTGGCACTTACGCACGTGAAGCGACTCGCTTACTGTCATCTGCAATCCAGTTCTCTCTGGTAGGGCAGAAAAATCGATCCCTCCCTGGTCTGATCTCACAATCCAGTAAAGTTGTGCGTGAGGCTCGACGTCCCGAGCCCATGTAGCGACGACGCTTCAGCGCCCCGGCTGGCGGCCTGCACGCCCCCATCACCTCTAGTCTTCAGTCCGGAGATCCCACGCTCCTTTTCCCGAGAACGGAGGAAGTCGGCGGCTGCACATATCGACAAAGGCGATCGCAACAGTGCCCAGGCAGTGTCGCTAAGCCTAGCGAAGTTGATATGCGTCACGTTCTGTTCTGCAGCCGCTTGATTATTCTATTTTGTTCTGACGTCACGAACGATGTCAAAACGTTTTTTTTTTAATGTACAGAACCATGCGACACGTGGTGGCAGACAGGGTAACTAGAAGCGTTTGTACCGAATTCCTAGTAATGTCTACAGGCATTGCGCTGGTAACGCGATAAGTGCTTGTGGGAAGCTCACCCTAAGTATGTACAGTCAGCGTCTGTATGAAGTATCGCTTTCGTACCAGCCGACCAACACAAATATTTTCTCGTATGACGATTCCTCACTCTTCGGACAGAGTGGCGGGGAATGATACAGGACCGAAGGGGCCAGATATTGTAGCGTATTTGGTTTTGGTTCGGTCTTGTTCGAAATATATGAACTGTGGTAGGGGAACAGTAGGTCAGCGGCGTAGATCACCTTCGTATTTATTCCATCCGTACAGTCTGGATCAAGTTGTTTCTATTATCGACGAACACTATAGAGTGTACAATCGCACGGGCGAAACGAATATGGCCGACCTGGCCGCCATCACTTTACGTAAACGTTACCATTCTGGTCAGGAAGGCAGACGAGTATGACGCTCTTCCTGAATAGTTGCAAATAGTTCATAAAAGGTGCTCTTAAAGCGCCTTCTTCAATAACGCTTCGATTTATGTCCGGAGTCCGTTATTGCTTGAATTTAATTTAATCCAAGATGTGCTCTTCGAGGTGTGCATCGTTAGAACGAAAATAACCGAAATCGGAGCGTAAAAAACTAAGAAAAAGAGACCACGTAGGCTAAGTGCAGCTTGCGACATAGACGAGTGCGTAAAAGGGAACAAACACCGCGTCGGTGAAAAATCGCCAGGTACATGAGCGCACAAAGGAATGAAGAGCGCACAGTTAATCCCAACTCTGAGGCACGTGAAAATACTTAGCTTCTTCGTTTTTTCAGGTCGTGTCGCGCCTCCGAGAAGACCATGGCATGGAAGTTCGCCGCCTGCACGTGCCAGAGCTTCAATACGTTGTCATCACGTGGATGAAGACGCACGCCGCCGTAGCGCCCATACCACCTGCCGAAAACTTCAGACCAGGCGGTATGAACGTGCTCGCCGAGCTCGTGCGGATCGTGCTGGGAGCTGGCCGGCATACCCTACCAGCGCTGGCCGGGTCCAAAATGACGCGGTTTCGGTTCTCGTCGAGGAAGAAGGCCGAAGCTTACCTCGCTTCCTTGGACAGAATCCGCGACCGCCTTGAAGAAACCCTGGGAGAGGATGGCGTGCTCATCTTGCCGGCTACCACGAGCACGGCGCCCTACCACAGTCAAGAGTTGTTCTTCACCGACGCGCCGAGCATGACAGCCCTGTTCAACATCCTCAAGATGCCCGCGACTGTCTGTCCCGTCATGAAGTCGGCGGACGGACTGCCCCTTGCTGTCCAGGTGGTGGCGAAGAGGGGCAACGACCGGCTGTGCCTTGCTGTGGCCCGGGAGATTGAGAGGCAGTTCGGCGGTTGGCTTCAGCCTTAGGTCGACATGCGTGCAATCGTATCTCGTTGCTGGAGTTATCAGCTTTCTGGCTTTTCGAGTAATGCGCAGAGCTTGGGAAGCACGCATATGCAGTAACGGATGTGCAGTTACTCTCTCAGCTTTGAGTGCCGACAGTTCTGTGTTACAAAAGTTCTACTCCGAAGTTTTATCTTCGATCTCCGCGAGCAAGGGAGTTAGTTCAATTTACGCAATGTAGTGATTATAATAGAGTATAGTTACCTGTAGGACAGAGCTTGCTTCCGTCGAAAGAAAAAAACTTTGAGTATGTCCGGTCGTCGTCTACTCTATAGTCGCAGATAATGAAGTACAAACGCACGGCACTTCCAGCAAGGTTGTGGGGGAAATATAAGATCTTGCGCTTTTTGAGCCGTGCCCTTCAGAAAAGTAAAATACTCGTGAACTTTGCTCTAGCTGAAATGAAATGGTTACGCTGCCCATCGTTGTCTTAAACTTCTCTTCCACGTATGTGTAGTCAGTAGGGAAAAATTATATGTAGCATTATATGCAACATCTTCATCTTTTTCTGGCTGAGATAGCTTTACTCGCGTGTCATGCATCAGCATGTCGCCTACACCGCCTAATGTAAAACGTGTTAAAATAGAAAGCTCGGCAAGGTGGCATAAGCAAGTGCGGTTCAAGTGAGTCTTCTGTGTACATCTGAGCCACAAATTTATTAAAGAGCCTTTAATGCCGCATAAAAGATACGCACGTCAGATGTCGCTGCATCTTCCTGAACTTTTCGCCAGTTTGGTCGTGACACTGCGAACATGCAGAAATATTGGCATTACGATAAGTCCGTGGCATTTACAGGAACTTTTCACTTCCGTAAACTTTGCAACCATGTCTCCAAGAGAACTTCACAACTATATGTCTTCTCAATATTGCTTGTTCCACATTCATGCATCTACGCAGCTTTTAGATGCTCTTTGCTGCGAACAGCTTGTGCTCGTTTATGTTTCTTCGGTTGGGCCGGTCGCGTTGTCATTCCTTTTATAGATTACTGTCCTCATATTAGTGGAAAGTAGAATTTTTCTTTTCAGTTTGATTCCTTACATTCACAACACTTGTACTCAATGAATTTTCCTTTCATCTACTCCGAAATTAAAAATAAACAGAAACATTTTTCTATGCTCTTTGGTTTCGGCGACTGTCGACTTCCTTCGTATGCATGTAACTTTATGCGAAGTTTACGACGTCAGCACTGCGGTCACTGTAAAAGCTAGTAATATGTCGCAACAACCAATTCAATTAATTCGCCATTACGCGATCACGTGATCACCTCGTAATCAGTAAGAATAGGGCATTTGTCGAGTCCAACTGCTGACCAGTAAGGATGTGTTATTTGTTGTAACGTGATTCCTCTGAAGCCAATGTTATCCGTGCTTCAATGACGATGAGTGTGATGGGCATTGCATCTATATGACTAGCTTTTTCGCTGAGGTTGGAGCATTCCTTTTCTTAATGTGTACGGTCTCTTGATATAGTTTGATCCTTTATTCTAAATGTTGTTTCTGCTGTGTGATGATGTTGATACATTGAAGGTCTTCAAGCTTCGGCTTTTTATTTTCGCTGCCCATTATGATCAAAATGGAAGGAAATGTCTGGTTTCAACTAGCTAACCGAAAGTTACAAAAATAATAAACAATGCTCAACAGGAAATAGAGTGCTGTGCACGATGCTGTGTATATTAGTTCAACGCGGTTTTTACAGAAGCATGCATGGTCAACGTCGCGATTGCCTGGCTTAGAGTCTGGCCTTGAATGCACTGTTTCTATCGTAAACCTTTAAATTTCGCAATATTTTTCTCGGTAATGAACATTTTATATCATTTAAACGATACTTGCGCTGGGCGTACAACAGTATTTTTTGGTTCGCGCTGAAAAAGAGACGTCAGCGAATCTACTGCGGTTCTTCGAGAGCGGCTTAGAGCCGCTTACGGTGAGCATAATGCATCTGGAGACATGTTAGCAGCTGCATCAGGGAACATACTGTACCCATAAATCTCCAGCGTATCCGCTTCCTTGCGCATGTTAATAGAAAAGCAGCTGCAGGCCATCTGCGACCTCATACCTTGCCTCGGCTGGCACGTGATTGACCTCATCAGTCGACCACCAACTTCGATTTATTGTATTCAGATTGAGAAAGTAGATTTCGTAATAAGGAATCACAGGTATGAAAACAGAGGTATCTTTACAACGGAACTAAAAAAAAAAAAAGAGGACACCAGAATTGTTACGCGGTACGTGTCAGTGGTACGGTGAAAAAAACTGGCTCACAATACGTGGTTCAAAGAGACGTGGTTTGTTTCGGACTGCTGGATGTGCAAGCAGACATGGATGCCTTCGCGCAGGCAACCTTTCTGACACAAAGCTCCCGCATGAAACGACTTGAAGATTTGTCGAAGATAACTAAAGGCGCCAGCAAATGTTTTCGACGGACGAAAGGAAAAGCTTTATTTCTGGACAACTGCCCAAACAGGCACGCAGGCCACGAAATAAAAAAAAAAGGTGAGTTGTGCACTTCCTTGTACGATATATGTGCAGCGCAACCCTCAATGTCATGCTGCGCCTTTATAAGCCCGATCTCCCAGATCTCCACGCGCGCGCGCGACCTGTATATATGTATATTTTTTACCTTGTAGATATGTAAATAGATTCATTGAAAGTGTACTCCTCCCCCTGTCCTTTCTACTGTCCCCTCACCCCTTTTCTTTCACTTCTACTCTCTGCCTGCTATCCTTTATTTCGCTGCCCCAGCTCAGGTGCTTCCTGACGCGATAGCAGATGCCGGGGCAGCAAATATTCTTTTACCTTCCGTATCAAATGCACAATAAATAACCACTTACTACTACTTATAAGCAGTGAGGAAATTCAGCTCTTTCTAGTTTGTTTTTTTTTTTTCGGATTCTAGGTTCCGGCGGGCACCTGCAGAGTAGCGGAAGGCACATTGGCGAGGGCTCTCATTGACGGCCATCAATGTTCAAGCAGCCATTACCTCACGCTCCTTCTGTTGGGGCAGCAAGTGATGAATGCAGTTTTTCTGCGAGAATTCAACAATAAACTTTTCCTTCCGACAAACAGTACTTTCAGTTTACACACCTGCAGAAGCATCACCACAACTCCGCTTTATAAAAACACTTCTCGAGCCTGCATTAGTCCATTTGCATTCTTCATATGTTGAAAAGGTCACGAGGAAAAATCTGAATGTTTGGGCTGAAATGAGCTTAAAAGTACTTTTCTGTAGACAATTCCTGCTCCAAGACAGTCGGAAGACAACCCTTTGAGTTATACAGAAATGACATTGTGCTGCACAAGGTGACGACAGCGGACGGGTTCCGGCTAGCTGGTCCTCTTCTGCACATCAAACGCTGCGCAATGCGACCCAGGTACGAAGCTCCACATGCAAATGGTTCAAAAATGACTGTGACGCACAACCTGCTTCATGTCCAACAAATGCAACCAACAGCGTCACGTCAGCGAAAGCGCAGGAGTATGCAACATATCTGGTCGATTAGTCAGGGATTAGGTTTCCGCGATGAGGAACGCTACCAAACTTTTGAAGAGACTGTCTGCCCGGTACAATGCGAAAAAACAGTCCATTCTATGCGCAAAAGGCGCTATTCGGCACGATGGACGCTCGCCATCAAGGGGCGTCTTAGAAAGAGCAGGAATCACATATCCCATAATATATGAAAGAGACAAAGCGCGACCGAGGGGTCAAAATATCTCATTGGTTGCGAACATGGCGAGAATATATGCGCCGAGCAAAAACCGGCCACCTAAAGATGCACTTTACAGCCTTTCTTGGCGGAAAATGCATTACGTGCGGAAGCATGTGTATGTGTTCATGACGCGAATGCGCTTGCAGCGCCCTCGCCAAGTTTTCTACGTATGACCGTTCAGCGGAAGAGCGCCGCGCAGCCTACTGAACGATTACAAACCAAAAGTAGGAGGAGTTTCTGCGCGGACGCATTCGCCGCTTGTATTACGATCGGTTGCTGCTTTAGCGCCGCAGTTTTTCTGCAACAAGGTTTACGATTTGCATCAAGGGCCCGTTGTCACCTCGTTTGGCCCATCAAGGCACCAACAAGCCTCAGTTTTTGTGAGGTAAGCGAAATATTTTTCAGGTAATTCTTATCTCAGGCATCAGGCTCAAAACGTATCGAGCCTCGTTTGCAACTGCAGAGGGGCGTCTGCAGAGGGGCTGGCAAGCTTATGTTGATAACACCACAGTAAAGGCGTACAGGGTCCAAAGCGTACTCCGTTGATCAAGATAAGATAATCGAAAGTGATGACGCATTCCTTTGTTGTAAAGCTATGGATGACTACAGCCAAGGCGAAAAGCTGTATCTGCTGACGTGCGGTTTCGAGCGTACAGCTGATACCGGAAACCTCCCTCGCTCTGCCTGTGCATCTGTCACACGGCCTCGCTGAATTCGGCCTACATTACTGGCGGTGAGGCGGCCGCGGCCTTGACAAGCGGTTTCAGGTGTGCAGGCTAGGCTGCACGCCTGTATAAGAGCACTGGCATCGCGCTTCGCAAGCCCAGGAAGGCGAGCTCTTGACCGTTGTCACCTGACCGTTTCTATACTACAGCGCTCAGAATCAAATCAGAATTAAATCAATGGTTACTCTCTTTCCAACGAAGGAATAAGAAGCTGAAGAAAAAGGTCTGTAACGCCTGACAAGGCTTCAGCTCCCTTGTGCAGTATGGACTACAGGGTAGCGAAAAAAGACAAAGGCTCGCACATTGGATGACAAGTAGTCACAGCGGAAAAGCATGACATAAAACCAGATTTCGTTTGCGCACAGAAAAAAATAATGCCTCTTCCATGCAGTCACCTCCCATTAAACTAGTCCTGCGACAGCTTCGGCCACCTTATCCCGTCAAACATCCTAATCCCGTCCATCCACCTTACACTCTGCCACTACGCTAGCCTTCTCTCGGAATCTACTTCGTTGCCCTATGCCATCAATTAATCCGTCCTCCGGGTTGAAAAAACTTTCATACTTGTATAAAGGCTCTCTCAAGTATTTAGGTGATGTAATGGGATCCTTACACTCGGGCACTGTGCTCAATTCACTGATATACTTAAGGCTGTTCGCTATATGAATCAGAAATGCTGGCGCCGGGGCAGAATATTTTGTGGCGGCGCGCATAGCGGATAATAAGCTCCGGCACGAAACCAGAAATGTACATCGAAATGATCTGTGAGAATATTTTAAGGCGAAAACCTTTAATGGCTCATACTGACGGCCAGAATTCTTTAACACTATAGCTGTAAATCAAATTGATTACATTATCGGTGGTTTCTACTGCGCATGTACTTGGCACCTGACAACTTTGAGCCATACATGATGGAATTCAGCGAAGATACATCAGCAAAATGATTCAGTCAAATTTATCAGCAGTATGATAAGAGTTGGCAACAGAAGCGTAGTCTTTCATTCCTTCTCCTTCTTTCCTTCTTTCCTCCATGTTCATTCCCAAACAGCGTGCAATCGGCAACAGAGGCAGTCAAATCGGCGCGAAAAGGTTTTCGCCTCGCGCACTTCAGACCGTCAAAGTGGCCCCGTAATTTTTGCTTGCCGATGCGTCTGTGTGTGCACATCTGAAGGCTTGAGTGTATTTGAAGCTCCTATGGGATATAGTGAAACACCAGTTTAACAAACGTCACTTCAACGGATTTTCCAGTTAGACAAACTTTTGCCGAACCCCCGTCGAAACCCCGTTTTATTTAGTTCAAATGGGCCTCAATTGAACGAACTTTAGCGCAGTGCTACTTTCTTTTCAGCGAAAGATTCGAGAAGCGCTAAAGTGTTACTTCAGGGTCAGAATTTTGTCATTCCAGACGACAGGAAACGATTTCCGTCTATGAAGCCTCGGACGCCGCAGTTCTGAAGCTAGCTGCGCAGCTTGCAAAACTGTTAGCTTGCAAAGCAAATAACGAACGATGACGAAGGGCTGAGAGCACAAAAATAGAATGGAATTTTTCCACTGTACCGGCCAAACAGGAGTAGAAGTAGTGAGGAGGAGAGCAAGGGCACGCAGAGAGGAGGAGCATGTTTTGTCACTGGCACGAACATTGCGCTCTGAGAGCAGCCACGTGAACATACATGTTTTCCCAACCCGCTTTTTCAGATCCGCGATGGCTGGAGTTCGCGGTCGTGTATGTATTTCGACCACTCCGCCATTTTTGTCGGTATAGGGGCCGAGCTTCAGTCGGCGACAAACACGAAATAAAACCACCAAGCCTTTTCACAATATCTGCTGTCCTCCTGGAGTGCGTGAGAATTCGTCGGCTGTAATCAGTCTTTATGTAGCCAGAACAAAAAGCCAAGGACACCCGAAGAAAGAAAAAAACTTTGATGAGTCTGAAAACAAATGAATGTTAATGCAGCAGGCGTGATCCGCTTCTTCGAGGCGCCAACAGCCCGTGCGAAGTGGCAGACGTGCGCTTGCGGCTTCAACTTGCACCTGTCACCAACACTCAGTGCGCAAGTCGCGGTATTACATTCTGTAGCGCACATCGTTCTGATTGGCTCAGGTCGTTGCAGCCTTCACAGCGCTGCAAACGACTTGTGAGATGGACTATATAGGTTACGCTTTTTGAATTTCGCTTTGCATTTCAGTACAGACTTTGCTTTCAGTTTCTCGCTTTTTCTAATCCCGCACGCTCCAAGCCAGCGAGCGCCTTCGCCTTCTATTTTCCTCCTCCCTCTCATATCTAATCTTTCTGATGTTCGGTTCTCTCTCTTTCCTTCCCGCCCAACACACACTCCAAGCCGCTCCAACTATAGCCACCTTATCACGAAAATTTACTAATCTTGCCTATACATTCATTGGAAGGAAAAATTAAAAAAAAAAACTTCAGCTGCTGTGCACAGGAAACTCGGCTGACTCTGCTGACGCCATGTTTACGAATGGAGAGGCATCACTTCGTGCTGACTTTCTCTGCTAATTTAACCGGTGAGTGAAACAGGCACGTAATAAAGGGGGGGTCTCGAGGGGGCCCGGCCCCCCTCCTAGAAACATCGCTCATTCCCTCCCTCATTAGCTTTATTCGAAGTTTCTCTTTAAGCATGCATCGCTAACCAACCCCCCCCCCCCCCCCCTCTCGGATAAAAAAATTAAAAAAATTCGGGCTACGGGCCTGGAATGAAACGCTCGCTATGCTTTGCTATGCTAACACCATCCTGAACAACCTTTTCAATTAATGCAATAGGTGTTTGAAAAATAGTCAACACTGCTCACATATGTTGTCTTCCTCGTCCCTGACTGTATGGGAGAGCTCTGCCTTTCACAGTGCTGCAAACAACTTGTGAGATGAAGTATAAGCAGCGGAGTGTCAGAGATCATGGAAAGGATTTATGCTCTCGCATTGCCGACCATTGATCGCCTCGTAATTTTTTTGCGATGTTCGTGTGTATTGGATTTACTTCATTACGGGAGGGCGCGTACATGTATGTCCGTGTTTCCTATCATAGTCTCACGGCCCGGCATTCATTAAATGGATACGTGCAAATGAGTGTAAGTAGTTCTTTTTTTATTATTTGATACCTCAAAGGCCCCTGGTATGGGGCATTACATGAGCGATGGGCATGACAGTTAAACAATAATGGTCTTGATGGCGTTCTTAAAATGGATGGCGTTGATGAGATGAACGGCGTCCTGTGGCAGATCATTCCAGTCCCGGGATGACGTGACGAAAAAATTACCGACGATTACGTTACTTCCTAATGCGAAATTTGAGCGCAGCAAATAAGCTGTTTCACCTTTTCGATAGTGAGTCAACCCCAGCTGCGGAGTTGGTTTCAGGGACAACGCCGCCGATGCCGACACAAACAATATGATACCCTCGCTTCCGCAGCGCTAAGAACCAGGTCTAGCCGTGGGAAGGTGGTCACGTATTCGTCGACGTGCCGGGGCCTACGTGAAATAACCGGCGCGTCGGCAACTGAAGAGCACCCTATCCGCCACACAAGAACAGGGGGGGGGGGGGGGGGACCCTTTCCTCCTCTTTCTGCATGGCGGCGACGGTGTTCTATGCAGTCACGTTATCTTGACTCTCTAGCGGCGTCAGCGGCATCCAGCGGTGGCCGCATTTGTTTTTCCCAGTCCCGGACTACTTGCTGGCAGGTCTCGGCTTCCGCTCGGACAGGAAAAGCGTCATGGTCACATGACCTACTTGCCATAGGCTGCTTTCGAACACGGCGCCAGAGCCGGGCTCCCCCTCGGTTACCGTACAAGGACGCTGTCATCTGCTAGCAGACGATGCAAGCCACGGCCACTACGACGCCGAAGCAACGCCGAAGCAACGCCGTGCGCTCGATCATGATACTGAGTCGATTTAAAGACTGTACTGTCAGCTTAGCGTAGGTGCATTACAGAACTCAGCTTCGGAGGTATGCTCTATACTGCTTGCGGCGAAGTTCGCACAAAGTAGCCCAACTCGTTGCGGAAAGGCGGATAGACGAAAGCCTCCGCAAAAATGTTGAGAACAAGCTCTATAGCTGCTCCAGTATACGAGTGGTTCACCTGCGATGCTTTCAGGTAAGCGTACAGACAGCATGTGGCAAAACAAGCGAACAAGAACCTCTTGACGACACGAGCAAACAATACGCGCTCGCAGCTCCGAACGCGCGTCCTTGTGCGGTGGATTTCAAGAAAATAAACGAAGATGCAAGAACAAAAAGTCTTGCGATGGCTCAGAGAGGAGCTACGGAGCTCATGTGAAGGTTTAACGCATGATATCGACCTCCAGGGACACGAAAAGCACTCAAAATGCACACGGAGTCTAACTTAATATGGCTGCCAGCGCGGCGCGCAGCTATCGTCTGCTGCCTTCTCAGCAGCCCGCGGACTGCCATAGGCTAAAAACGAACGCGTTGCTATGGCGATGCAAGCAGGTGGGCGGAGCTTTCGGGCTGCCCGAGAAAAACAAATACCGGACTCGAGTCCGCAAGTAGTCCCGGACAGTCCGGGACTGAAAAACAAATGCGCCCGGTATCAGTCGGTCGTTATCAGTCGGTCGCTGCTAGCGCTGGGGGGATGAAAGGGGGGCGGAGCTGGTTACGAGGCCGACGACGACGCGAAACCCAGGAACGGACGCCAAAGAGCTGCGCTCTAAAAAGATCGAAAATGAGCGGTAGTTCTTGCGGTGGGGGCGTAAACGGCCTTATGGTGGTTAATACGGCTTGAGAGGCGATAAGCCGGTGATATGACCGATGCTCCTAAAGATGAATGACAAGACATATGAAAGAGGCACAATCGAGAAATTTTTCGTCGCGTTTCAAGGCTGGGTAAGTTAGCTCTAGATTTTAAAGCAGACACACTAGTGTAGTACGAATAATCAGAATAAATGAAGCGGACAGCTCGATTTTGTATTTTTTCTAAGGTTAAAGAGAGGTTAGACTGGTGAGGACCCCATATTGCTGAAGCATATTTTAGTTTAGGACGGACAAAAGTTATGTATGCTAATGATTTGATGTATGGAGTGGCAAATCGTAGATTACGCCGTATGAAACCAAGGGTACGATTAGCCTCGTTAGTGATGTTCGTGATATGAGATGACCATGTTAGGTTTTGCGTTACAGTAATACCCAAGTACTTACAGGAAGAGACGGACGACACTTCTGAACCGAAAAGAGTGTATTTTCGATATTTTCGATAGTTCGATATTTTTACCAGCTTGTACTCCGACGACAATTCGCAAGTGGAAATCATATATCAGTGCTGCCATGTTTTGAAGAAGAGTGGGCAAATTAGCGGACTCTAGAAATGGTGGTAGCGCCCTAAGTCTTTGTGTTACCGCAAACCTTATCTCCCAGAAGCAGCGTAGAAGCTGCACTCTTCCAACACGGCAACTGTTTCTTGGGCGATGCCTTCCTTCGTCCGGACCTGTGGAGTTGTGCTGGGTGAACTGGTTGCGTACTTGTGGCGGAGTGCCTGTAGTGTTCTCTTCCATATCCTGTACATCTGGAAAAGGCCTCGTCCATTGCCAGGCCCGAAAGACGATCTTCTCCTGCGGTCGGCGACATCTCTTGCTGCTGCCATACGAAATGGCGAGGTGAGGTCGAGTTCCCCGCTTCACGTGCTTGTGTGCAGCTCTATATAGTTTTAGAACGGCGCCCCGGCTGATGCAATCGTTGCAATTCGTTTCATTATATATATATATATATATATATATATATATATATATATATATATATATATATATATATTTCACTTCACTTCACTTTAATACCTTAAAGACCCTCGTTAGAGGGTATTACATAAGGGGTGGGGCACACAGAAATGAAAAACAGAATGACTAACAAATAAGTTGAAAGTTATACAAATATAAGATTATCACTGAGCAAGTACACGCGTGATTTCTTCGATGAACAATGATTGGCATGTGATAGCAGCAAGTTCTCGGGGAAGGCCGTTCCAGTTGTTCGCGGTCCGGGGGAAGAATGATGAAGAAAATGTAGTGGTGCGGGCGCGAGGTCGTGACACTTGCTGCTGATGGCCGGTGCGGAGGGAGATGCGTGGTGGTGGTGTGCAGATGTAGGGTTCCTGTCGTAGCTCAGAGTAAAAAAACTTGTGAAACAAACATAAACTAGCAATGCAGCGGCGATGAGCAAGGGTAGGTAGGCTGGACTGTGATTTGAGGGATGATATGCTGATATCAAAAGAATACGATGAATGAATGAATCTAGCTGCTCGGTTTTGAACTGCTTCAATTGAATTATATATATATATATATATATATATATATATATATATATATATATATGTGTGTGTGTGTGTGTGCGTGTGTGTGTGCGTGTGTGTGTGTGTGTGTGTGTGTGTGTGTGTGTGTGTGTGTGTGTGTGTGTGTGTGTGTGTGTGTGTGTGTGTGTGTGTGTGTGTGTGTGTGTGTGTGTGTGTGTAAGTACGGAGTCCCTGAACTACGTTTGGACGAAGATATCCTTTATTTACTCTGCCCAAGGCACTTTCTACCGGATGAAATATTTGATATATCTCAAAATTACAATGTGATTTAACCTTCCTTCTTGCTCACCAGAGCGCTGAGCCCTAAAGCCTATTCTCTCTCAGCTCCGTCTAGATTCTCATCAAGAGAGAGTGAAGTGCCTTCCTATTAACCTCACTGTGAGTGCACGGTACAGCCACTGCAGCGAACCGCAACTCTGACGTCACAGTGTCACCTCCCACGTCATTAGCGGCCAATGAGACGACAGCCATTCCCTAACAGCATACACAATACCGCGAGGTTCTCTTGATGCGTGTATACTGCAATATTTCAAGCTAACCATTAGCAGGCACCCGCCTTTGAGCATGGCGTGTTCAAAAGAGAATAACGTGATAGTCAAAAGACAGACGGATACATTTTCAAGTTCTAGGTCTAGAATAGTACATGTGAAGATTTCCTGTGCAAGCAAATATATGTCAGACTGACCAAAGCATCGTTAGGAATAGCGTTTGTAGAGCGGTTCACGATAAGGCGTAGTTGCTGCGTAAATACGTTATGCTAAAGCTTCTTGCTTGACGTTGCGGCACGTTGATATACAAGTACAACACGGCTAACGAAATGTGCCGCTACTGAGGCGGAAACTTGCTAGATCAGTTACACGAAGGCAGAAGCTCCGTATAGAGAAGAACGGTGGCAAATATGTACAACTTTGCTCAAAAAGTGTTCAGGGTGAAGACATATCTCACTTTTGAGCCGTATAGTGGAGCACCGACTCTAAACACCAAGTGGTCTTGAAATACGAAGACGAGGACATTTCTCACTTAAAGGAACGCTGAGGAAAAACTTAAGCTGGCCAATTTCGAGTGATCACGGCATTCTAGCGACAAAAAGGCCGCTCTAACCGAAAACAGAGCCTTGATATGCCGTTTTATATAGACCACAGAACGAAACACAGGAGTCGCTATCATCAGCCGATTTCGCAGTTAAACTACGTGCGTCGGCACCAAATTTATGATGTGGATCCTTGAGGTTATGTTACATCGCCATTCACGTAAGAAAGGCGGCAACCACTAATTCTCGGTGTGGACGTCACGAGTTTGAATTTGGGGCTGAATAAACGTCATTGTACCCAGAAAGAAGCAGCTAAACAATTTTTACTGTGAACATTAACTGAATAGAGTTGTCCTCATTATCCCTTTAAGAGATTTAGACTTTAGAGGTGCCATAAGCTTGCTCCACTATGCAAAACTAGAATGGAAATCACATGACCTGATGGCGTTTGATAAATGTGGTGCGTTTATTCGTGATTTCATGGCATAAAAAAACAACTGAAGGGTACCGGTGTACATTACGTACATACCTGAACTGTTGCCTTCATGGTAACGTTCTAGGACTTCTGGGAATGTCTGCGGTGGTTTGAAGACTGTAAAGTGATGAGGTGGGAGGTGAAAGTGTTTTTTTAGAGCGCGTCAACATGGGACACGTCAAATATACTACTGCCGTAGAATGAACTTCCCCCACACACACAGGTTCAGCCGAAACGTCCTTAAACATTGTCACTCGAACACCCAGAAAACATCACGACATCCTAGAGTGCGTTGTTCATGTGTCACTTTAGTTCATTTTGTCATCAGCGAGACTGCGAGCGAGCGAGTGAAAAAAATGCTATTCTTTTAAACATCCTTAGTCGACGACATTACTTTGAGCATTCTCTATCTAGGGCGGCTTTCGCCCGAGCCCATTAGCCAAAGCTACAAGCCAGTGTCTCCTCTCACGGTAACATCTCGCGGATTAAAGACAAGTTAAATCTGTCGACGGTAGCAAAGCCGAGATGCTGTTTTCGACTCTTGCGTTTGCGCGAATAGATTTTTCAACCTTGATTTCATGAGTCTTTTACAACTCGCCGCAGAGAACATTGTCGAGCATGCCTTTATGAGCAATTTTAGATGACTGAACAACGCCTGAAGTGCTCCCAACCCTTACAAAAATGTTTTAGACAGTCTATAGATTGTCTATAGACTTCTGTCTATAAAGTCTATAGACTGTCTATAGACAAATCCTAGAGAACAGTCTATAGGCAATACAAATGCCATAGACAGTCTGTAGACAATAGGCAGTACAAATGCCATAGAGAGTCTATAGACAATCTATAGATTTATGGCCATACACTTTTAGACAGTCTAAAGACAATGAATAGAGAAAAAGCAATATCTATGGGAAGTCAATAGAGTCAATAAGAAGTCTATAGACTGTCTATAGACCATTTTTATAAGGGAACATGCCGAAATTATTTGGCAGCATCTACGTCTCATCGAGCTTTATTCTCCCTGTATGTTTTCTCAACGAACGTCAGGATTTAGCGGCGGGAAGAATAGAGACATGCCAACCATAATACCCACCTTCTAAACAAAAATACGCCTGAACGGGAGTAAAAACGGAGTAAACTGTCCTCTGGCACACTCTCGTTTAAAAGGGAGTGCGCTAGAGGACAGTTTATTCCCTTTTTACTCCTCTTTGTTTAGAGTGCAGGAATTGCTGCTAAACATCACTGAGCATCTTGAGAAATGGAACACGAAAATAAAAATAAATACACTACGTTGAACTAAAAGAAACGTGACGGGTGGGAGGCACGGACTGTCATGGAAACACTAGTGACATCAGAGAACTGGTCCCATTATAAGTGTCCAGAACGCAGCATATACAATGTAAAAAGGAAATGCCTTTACTTACTCTTCTTCCCACAGAATGGTGTCGCACATTACACGCCGCTTACAATGACACGCTCCTAGCATGCCTTAAGCGCTTTCTAAGAGTACTCATGGTGTTTCCTTTTATTTCTTACAGGTCAAAAGTGTGGAGCTGGTGTCGGCGTATATTAGACGCATCCGCGAGGTGCAGCTTATCATCAACGCCGTAGTCGAGGAGCGTTTCCAGGAAGCGCTCCGGGAGGCCGAAGAAGCCGACCAGCTGGTTGCCTCTGGCACCATGAGCACGAGCCAGCTGAGCCACAAGAAGCCGCTGCTGGGTCTGCCGTTTAGCGTCAAAAACAGCATCGCCGTAAAAGGTGCGACCCTGCATTTATAAAGAAAAAAGGAAGAAATGAAAATGTTAAGAGAAATATGCTTCCCAGTTCATTTAGTCCTGGAATCAGCGGGGATCTTTTGACTCGGGTCCTAGGCGTATCTAAGCGCTTGAACTGGAATGGGCACTTTAACGAGATCTGATGCCTAGCGCTCTTTTGCATGTTTATTCAAAAGTTAAATCAGATAGGAAAGTATATTTCTACGTTTTATTTTTCTGTTACGATTATGCAGATTAGTTCCAGTCTACCCCTGATTCCTGAGGATAGAAACAATAAATTAGTAATGCACACTTCCAGACATAAATTTGAACAAGGTGGATGTGTGTCGGAAGGGGGCAGCCTAAGTCTGCTGATCAACGAACTGGACTTTCCTTTGAAAGCAACGACAAGTCATCTTGTCGAAACATTGGTCCGTGGACTGAGACTGCCCACTCCTTTCCTGTTCAGATTCGAGCTTAGAAGAACCGTAGACCTTCATCCCTTATAAAATGGCCTATAAACTGTCTATAGACTTCTTATAGACTGTATTGCCTTCCAATAGATATTGACTTTTGTCTAATCATAGTCTATAGACTGTCTATAGACAAAATTCTGCTGAAAGTGTATAGCTATAAGTCTATAGATTGTCTATAGAGTGTCTGTGGGCTCTGTATTGTCTATTGACAAGTGGGATTTGTGTACAGAATGTCTATAGACTTTATAGACAAAAGCCTATGAACAGTCTATAGACTTTCTAAAGAAATTTTTGCAAGGCATTCTGTCTTCTACCGTGCTTCCAGGCATGAGGCACGACGCCGGCTCGCTGTTCTGGCATGGGCGGCGTGCCGAGGAAGACGCATCGTCGGTGGCGCTCTTGCGACAGGCCGGAGCCATTCCTCTGGTGCTGACCAACGTTCCCGAGCTTTGCATGTGGAGCGACTCCCAAAACCTGGTGGACGGCACGACCCGGAACCCGCACGATACTCGCCGCGGTCCCGGAGGAAGCAGTGGTGAGCCACGTGGCGTGTGCCTAAACAAAGACTCCCCCAGAAGCACAGCCGATCGGCCCAATATTGGAAATGTATTGGCAAATGTCCTTCCTACAAAGGATTTGAGTGAAACTATTCATTTCCAATATCAGGCCGGTTACCTGTGCTGTTTGGGTCAAGTCCACGTATTGCCCTCGCTTCTACAGCGGCACATTGAAGATCTTCCAGGCGCCGAAACCTGCATAGGTTGCAGGCAATATTCACACAACGCACTCGTTGCAATGCAATGTGGAAATACATCGATGCATCGGGGACAAAAGTCTCCAAGACATGTGGGAACAAGACCGTAGATCTGTTTTCCGTCAGTGGTTCGGAACCATGCTCTTTCAGGTGGAAGTCTGACAGGCCTTCCCTAACGAGTGCCAGTTATGTCACGCGTTCGTTCGCACGATCCTGTCTTCATCTGTATCTATTTTTTGTGTATTTGTGTCATGTGCACAGCTGATTTACTCAGCAGAGCAGAGATTTGGGCTACTTGGTGTGAATTCATGGTGGAAAAACAGCGCTAACTAAGACAGAGAATACAGAACAAGAGGGGAGACAGCGCTTGTAGTGTCTCCCCTCTTGTTCTGTGTTCTCTGTCTTAGTTTGCGCTGTTTTTACACCATGATTTACTCAGCCGCGATCTAAAGCTATGCTGTAACGCTTCGCCATATTTATGGTCGCTAGAATGCACAATGAAAGGAAAAGCGTTATTAACAAAGCGAGTGACGCAGGTGGCGAAGGCAGTCTCCAGGCTTCAGCGGGCTCGTTGATGGGGCTCGGGACGGACGTCGGCGGAAGCGTGCGGATACCGGCAGCCTACTGTGGGATCTTCGGCCACAAACCGACAGCCGGTAGATTGTCTTTTTTCATAGATAATTTGTAAATTGTGGAGTTTAATGTAACGAAGCGGACACATTTGCTATGAGGGACACCATTGTAGAGGGCTGCGAATGAACTTAGACCACCTGGGATCCTCTGATATGCGCTAACATATCACAGAAACTGAACGTTTCTGTATTTGTTTTCCGTCAAAATACAGCCGCCGCGGCCGGGATCAAATCTGAGACCCTGGGATTAAAAGGTGAACGTCAAAGCCACTGCGATTGGTTCTTGATTACTAATTGCTACATTTTTAGTGCGAAAGTACACTCTAAACATGGTAACCTTTAGGTAACCTTTGTAAAGGTGCACATTTTCACATTGAAGTATACCTATAATTTATAAGTTACACAATGTAACCTTTCCACTTTTAACCTTTGTAAAAGTTACAAATGGTAAAGGTTACTTCTTTATACGCATAGGTTACGCAATTTTTTTAGCGCTGTAACCTTTACAAAGGTATACTTCATTGAGTTAGCCATAGGTTACGTGCTCCAAAATGTGTAACCTTTGTGCGCCATAATGGCTGGCCTAGAAATGGCAAAAATGTCGTTGCAACTTGATGAAGGTGATGAAATGCAGAGCTCTGCTGGATTTCAATTTGAACGGAACAAAAATTGGCCAAAGAAGAGAATGGTTTAGAAAAGGAGAAAAATGACAAACACCGGCATATGATAGGCAAATTTTTCATTGACTCCAACATCTTCAAGACTACAGGAAACACAAAACAACAAAACTTCCCAAATATTGTCTACATTAAAAAAAAAAAACTAAGGAATGTAACAGATGCAGGTATGTTCAAGGAACCAATTTTGCAAACTGTTTGCAAACAAATATATCACAATAAATGGGCATGCAAGGCACTGAAATATGGGCCCATATTACAGTATTACTGTTGGCATGCCAAACAGAACCACGTTGAACAAGCAACTCAATTAAGCATGCTCAGATGAAGTCTCGCTTCGAGTAGAGCTTGGCTACAGCATATCACTCTTATTGCAATGGAAATTAAAAAATAGGCACTGTAATTCTAATACCAAAAAGAACAAAATAAAAGCTCTATTATTCAAGACCAAGTGCCAAGTCAACTTGTTATTGTGTAAGGGATACAACAGACACAAAATATAAACGGCAACAATATCAGAGAAGGCAATATTTTGTTCACATATCTTAATTATCACACTTCTAATCACACAATCAGACTTCTAATTATCACAAGATTAAAATGTCTATACAATTAGAGATCAAGAAAGGTGGTCCAAGCAGTGCAGATAACATGAGTTCTTTTAAAACGTGCGGCCGCGTACAAACGTAAACAACAATCAATCGATCTAAACATCTTGGCTAATCAGCAACCACAGATATACATGTACCTAACAGCTTTCAGAGGTGCATAACATCAGCAAATTCAGCACAACTTGCCTAGATTATATAAACAAAATCCCTTTGTGACTCCTCCAGTCACTTCATTAACAAAGATGCACAATGACGTGACCAATAACTTGTAACATTAACAGTGCTATAAGCCTGACAACACTCGCATAAGTACATCAACTTCTGTACTGCAGTTTAAAAAAAAACTTGCTCAATTTAGCTGTAGAAAATATACTTAAACATATCAGAAAGTGAACAGTTGAAACACATATCTTTTCTGAAAATTAGAACAAATTATTCTTTTTCAAGAGCTGAACAAGCTCTTAAGTCGGTTCGTCAGTAGTGCACGTGGCACTGAAGCGTCTGGCAGGGCAATCTTCTACAGCAGGATGAGTATGGCGGAAAATGCCGGTGGATAGTTGAGGTTTTTTATGTAATATGTCACCAGGCAGAAGATGAGGGCACGCTCTAGGTTGCCGTTGCTGATGGAGATCACTTCTTCACTACTTCCAGCGTAAACATTCAGCACAGGTATATACATGAGGTGCAGTCACTTGCAACTCTCCAGGCAGTGGGATCTGTGGAATGTTAAATTAGAGCCAGTGAGCAACCATTCATACTTAAAGCATGGCTGATATTCTCACCAGAGTGAAACATGGTATACAAAGAACATCGCAGTGCCTAACTGATCGCAGCGCCACTGCTGCGATTGCTGCACTGTTGCTTCCGCAATTCTACTCGGGATGGCCATTGGTCAAACCACAGCCATTTTTTTAATGGGCCCAGTTGTATTGCCAAAATCGTATGGCGCACCAATCAATCGATAATCAATGAAACGACGTGCAAAGTTCGAGAATTCAGATTCAAAACAAAAGTACCGCGTCTTAGTGAAAACAGCGCGGGAAAACGAGACGATGTGTTGTGTCTTTCTTTGCTCGTCTCGTTTACCCGCGCTGTTTTCACTATGAATCAATACTTTTAAAGATGACCAAAACGGGAGGGGGAGCGAGTAAGGACACTCGACGCACACACAAATTTGTGAGAATAAACAACGGATCTATTGCAGTTACAACTTTATTCTTGCCAGCGCACTTCAATAGGGCTCGCACTGTCTTACACACGTCCGCTTAGATCGCCCGTGCACCACACACCCTGCGCTACACTTCCCGCCGCCAACGCTGATGAGTCGACGTTCCGCACTCGCGGAAAACAACCATCACAAACACAAACGGCATCCAGACGGCGCCGGGAAGAGAGGAAAGAGGATAGGCAGGCACTGGGACCGACCGGCGCACTGAGCCAGATTCACGTGATCGCCACTTGAGTCGAGAAGACGACTGCCGCCGCCTCGGCGGGAGTATAGCCGATGTGCAATTGCGTCATAAGATTGCTTACAATACCAACTCGCCCAAGTCGCATCCTTAATTAAAAAAGTACCGCCGTGCGTTTTAAGCGTGCTCTCTTGTACGTATGCAAAAAAAAAAAAAAACGAGCGCACACGCATGCAAACGATCAAGAATTAGCGCTGGATTGCCCCCGTATTATCGCACCTAATGACCCCAAATGACATACGGCAACAATAGTCTAAAACCAATACTCTGGATAACAAAACTTATAGGCACGAAACCCCGCGCAATAGGTGAATGAGACACTCAAACTACTGAACCAGATTTCGCTTCGCAGTGCACTCAACGAGGCTTAGAAATGAAGCTGCTTTGGCAAAGAAAGAAAATGCGCACTTTGACAAGCATGAAATTAATGACTTCGCAGGTCGTTACTGTGCATATGGTAAAAAAAAAAGGACACTCACCCAAGTCCGTTATTCTTCCATGAACCCCTGGAACGTGATTGCAGTAGCCGCAACGAATAGCGCTGTGCGCGGAGCTGTCTGTCGACCACACAACGACGTAGCGTCTACAGTCACATTGAGGCTCGTTGCAGCTGCCGCGCAGCGTACCCCACAGGTCCGTGCTGCCTAGCGACATTACTCCATACAAACCACTGCAGAAACGCCATCAAAAGACGGCGTGGTTCACGAACGGTTCCAACTCTCGGTTCCAAGAACAAAGCAGCCTCCGCAACGCTGCAACGTCCGAGCCTTCCCGCCGTCCAGACTTGCCGGCGTGCCTGCCGGCGTGCAACGATGCCAAGCGTTTTGAAACAGAAGCGCCGCTTTTCATTGGGTGAAGCGCCGGCCGTCTGCGCATGCGCGTCTCACGCATACTGGAGCGGCCGTCATGCCATGTTTTGAGCAGTTCTTTGCCAATTACTCGTTTCTTATAGGCGCCGCCGTTCGTACTGTGGGAGCATTACGTTTTGATTTGTGATATATATTTGCCACCTGAAATGATACAATGGAGGCGTATGTAGAGAGCCACATGAAGAGAAGTCGAATCGCGCACTCGGCGGCCTGCAAATGCGGTTACGTCCGCTGTCGCCTTCCCAGGTGCTGCCCTTCCATATCTCTGCTTTTTTGCTATTAATTGCGACTGTTGTTATCGCGTATCGATTCGAGAAAGATGAGAAATAGGCTCTATAAGAGTCATCGAGAAATTACATGTAATTTGAAATATTTGTTTATTAACGTTTATACGCGCAATAAAATCGGTACAGACCATGCTTAGAGAAGTAGCACGTTGGGTTTCTTTGCAAAGCTCATCGATAGGAATCGAACATTCAAGATGTGTTCTCATACATATTCAGCCACAAAATACTGCATTTGCATTGCATTCGCAGCCTTCTTTGGTAAATGTGAAGACAGATATCTGATAACACGCGATTCAATGTGGATGCGACCCAAAACAGCAGTATCGGGCTCATGCGATAGCTTACGTTGATGTCTCCGGCATATTAAAGCATTTCCCTTGCGGTCGAAACCGCAGCCCCATTGCATCCGAACAGCACATTCCCGCACATAAAGCAGCATACGTCCTCTATATGTGTATATCTCCTGGCTTGACGACGCATATAGGTTACCGTGCTGACCAAAAGTTAACTGCGCAAAGGTTACTTGGCAATTTTTTCATCGTAACCTTTGAAACGGTTGACTGCTGGCCGTTGTAACCTTTGGGCTCCACAAAAATAAAGAAAACGTAACGAAAACATAAAAAAACATCAATTGTAACCTTTGTGACAAAAGTTACTCACGTCCAAAAGTTACTTTATAGGTTACTGTGTTTAGAGTGTACCACTTAACGAGGTCTAACTGGCTCAGCGAGTTTGTGTGAAGCTTGGCCATGAAGGTGATCTTGGCAAAACCTAGCATAGCAACAGCGCATACAAAAATGAAATATTGCCGCCACAGGGTTTCGAATCCGCGGCGGCACGAATAGACCAGTTTCACTAGCCACTGCCCGGGGGCACTATGCTATCGCCGCAGCCGATCGCGCCTCATGTTAAACTGCAACACACTGTCATGATGATGATGATGATGATGCCCTCGGGCTTAATGGCACATACCCACGGCGGAGGATTGGCTAGGGTGCTGTGCCTTTCACATCGCCGTCTTCATCAACTTCCATCTGCGGGCGGACAGATCAGATCTGCTTGATCTCGATCAGAGCTTAACCTGGGTCTAATATCGTCGCCAGACGTGCCGACAACCCAGAAAAGCAAAACCATGAACCAACCAGGTTAAACACATGCTTTCGCACATCTACTCGGTTTAGCTACTTTAAAACCCTCCCAATTTTTTTAGTGCGCTAGCACTTATAGTGGAATTACCCGCATTTAGCCGTCGTGTGCCTGCCTGTCTGTCTGAAGCCAGTTTTGTGGCAGGCTGCTCACCTGCTCACGTACCATGTACTGCTTTTCCCACCGCTACTCGCAGGTGTGGTTCCGAACAGCGGCCTATTCCCGGATGTTCAGGGACCCATGGCGGAATGCTTCTGTGTGGGTCCCATGACCAGGTTTTCCGAGGACCTGACTCTGCTTCTCAAAGTCCTGGCCGGAGGAGCAGCCGATCGGCTCAGGCTGGATGAAGAGGTGCGTATCCGCTGTTTTCCAACGTTAGCTGCATGATGGAATTATGTATACGGGTGGGCTGTGTCGTATATGCATGTTGCAGCAAGAGTCTTCAGTTTTGGATAGTGTGAATGCAGTCAAGATGAGCCTCGGAGTGAAAGCACTTGGAGTGAATAAAGATGGAGTGGATATGGAAGGAGGGCGTTCTGCACTCGTCTACCGGTGCCGTTTGCTCACCCCGCAGATGTAAAGGACAAAAACTTGGAAACGTTTTTTTTTTTCATTTCGAAAGCACTACTTCACGAGGCCTAACCGGCTCACTGACTTCGTGTGAAGATTGACCTTTTTAAGTTTAACCCTGCGGAGCTTGACTTCTGCCCACCCATAAGTAAATATTGCCGCGACTAGGATTCGAACTCGCGTCGGCGCAAACAGATCAGCTCCGCTGTCCACTACCCGTTTCCAGCCTCGTGTTAACCTGCAACGCACTTTCGCGCTGTGCATTGCACATCGTCTTCTTCATCAACTAATACTACTATCGAACTATTATCGTCGCCATACGTGCCGACGACCCAGCTTTGTTGCTGAGTGCTTTTCAGCCGATGCCGGGCAGTGATCACACCTTTTCTTCCTTCGCAACCTCTTTCCTAAGCGCAAATAGACGGTATGCCGCAGCTCTTACCAGTGAACGGGGTGTTCGCACAGGTGGATCTCAAGACACTGAGGGTGTACTTCACGGACACCGAAGGAAGCCTCTACTTCAGCCGCGTCACGGCCGAGGCTCGACGTGCTGTCCTGAAGGTCAGTGCACTTCTAGATAGACGCTCTACTCAGAAGTCAGATTCACTAGTTATAAATTTTGCCCTAATTAACCATCATACTAGAAAGGTGTATACGACATCCTGGACAAAGGATGTTCCGCGTCGAAAGAAAGCGTAAGAAATTTACAAAATGCCCGCGTGACTACCTGCTGGCGCAAATTTTTTCCCTGGATTGATTACATTGATATACTGGCGTAAAACTATCACTATCACCACACACGCAACTCGCGGGGAGAAATAAAGTTTCCCTCCTTGAGTCTCTAACTATATGTCAGCACTGTCTCGGAGAGATGTCCCCGGTAGCAATTTCTTCCTCGGGCTCTCATCAACTTTTTTAGGCGCGCAGGAACAGAGCTCTTATGTGAGCTATAGCCAATAGGGTAAATTAGCATAAGCAGAACAAGGTAATATAGCATACAAGGTGTAGTCAGGGACCAAATTTTACGCGATGCAGGTTCGCGCATAAAAAAAAAAATGTTTCTACGTGGTCAGGCAAACCAATTCACTTAAGAGTCTGGAATCATGAGGGGGCCCACATGCTCCTTCTCTTTTAACAAACATTTGGGCTCTCTGTGTAGTGAGGCAACTGAAGAATATCTTCTTTCCAGCCCTACCGGCCATCATCCAATAAAATTTCTTCTATAACTGGGCTATAAGCCTACAAGGTACCTTTGTGAAGGGCGTCAAAAATCGAATTCGCGTAAGCTTAATTAAACTGCAGGTGGCAGAAAAAGAACTCACGTGGGGCGCAAACTCAAAAAAGAAATGGTGCTGACAGAACGCCAAGTTTTGGAGTGAAATAAAACAAAAACGACTTAACAAAACAGTTGCTCACTCACTCACTCACTCACTCACTCACTCACTCACTCACTCACTCACTCACTCACTCACTCACTCACTCACTCACTCACTCACTCACTCACTCACTCACTCACTCACTCACTCACTCACTCACTCACTCACTCACTCACTCACTCACTCACTCACTCACTCACTCACTCACTCACTCACTCACTCACTCACTCACTCACTCACTCACTCACTCACTCACTCACTCACTCACTCACTCACTCACTCACTCACTCACTCACTCACTCACTCACTCACTCACTCACTCACTCACTCACTCACTCACTCACTCACTCACTCACTCACATTCAAAAGTTGCCTTCTTGTCTGCGTACAAAGCCGTAGCTTTTTTCTTCTTTGCAGGTTATACGGCGCTTCAAAGAAACCCATGGCATAAATGCGATCCGTCTTCCAGTGCCAGAGCTCTACGACTTTGGTGCAGAGTGGTTTAAGGCATGTGCCACCGTATCGCCCAGACCCCTGGGCGAGCTGTTCCGGCCCGGTGGGCTGAACACACTATCCGAGCTCGTGCGCATCGTGCTGGGAACCGGCCGGCACACCCTACCAGCTCTGTTTTTGTCCAAAATGACGTCAGCGTTCAAGTTTTCGTCCAGGCTGGAAGCCGAAGCGTGCTTCGCCTCCGCCGATCGCATCCGCGACCGCCTTGAAGAGACCCTAGGAGAGGACGGGGTGCTCATCTTGCCGGTGACTCCGAGGACGTCTCCGCACCACAACCAACAGCTGCTGTTCAACGACTCGGCGAGCATGACGTTACTCTTCAGCATTCTCAAGACGCCTGCGGCGGCCTGTCCTGTCATGAAGTCGAAGGACGGACTGCCCCTAGCTGTCCAAGTCGTGGCGAAGAGGGGCAACGACCGCCTGTGCCTTGCTGTGGCCCGGGACATTGAGAGGCAGTTCGGCGGTTGGCTTCAGCCTTGGGTTAACCTGTGAAAGCAGTAGGCGCAACGAGAGTTAAGTGCCAAAAGCCCATGTAATATTATACTAGTCTCGAAGAATTCAAGATGTTAAAACCAATACAAAAATGCCCTATGGTCGTCTTTGAAAAACAGCTATCTCCGTCCATGGATTTTTATCAGTGTCTACACACACCCAAAGCGGTGCTAAAATTAATGTCATCTGTTGAAAAATCTATGCCACTAGAGCTATATCTTTGGAACTATAGAGCTCTTTTTAGATGTCTACAGAAAAATAAATCCTTCTGAAACTACGACTATAGATGGCCATAGGAAAAGTTTATAGCTATTTGGGCCGAATACCTATAGCCCGCCATAGTATGAGATTTTTGTATGGGAAGTTGCCAGCGTAAACGTGGGCAGAAGTTGACGAACAAGAAGCAAGGTAGAAGTTAACAAAATCAAATTACTAACACTCTCGCCTTTCTCAGACATAGCGCCGTTGAGCGGTTAGGCTGAATTAAAATTTGGGAGAAAATATGATTGAAAAAATTATGAGTCTTTTGCACTGTAGTTGCCAGCGTAAACGCGGGCAGAAGTTAACGAACAAAAATTCATGTAGAAGTTAACAAAAATAAACCTACTAAAACTCCCGCCTATCTCAGAAGCCGTTGCGCGGTTAGTCTGAAGTTTAAATTTCGCGAAAATAGAATTTAAAAAATTATAGGTCCTTTGCACTGTAGTCGAATGTGTCACGGTTTTTGAAGCGGTCCACCAAACGGCACGCTCGATCTGACTGATTGATGTCTGTAAAATATTCGAATGGAAACATAGCGCCGCTGTGAATGGCCGTATAATTATATATCACTTCTTGCCTGTTTTACTGCGAACACAGTGCTACTGTAACCCTGAAGGAGCATGGATTGTGATGTGGAACTGTGCTCGGTAGTCGCCTTGTACGTCGCGCGGTGCGAAGCGACCCGATCGACCGACCACTGACTCTCCTTGGGGACAGTAAGCTGTAAGATGACAGTAGCGATAAAATTGGATTTTTTTACGCCGAAATGATTAGAATAATTTAATAAATGATTTCAAGCATTGTCGAAGGTGTTTAACAACAGGACACTGCGTGTAAAACTTTGTGGATGGCCCACAATGACCCCATTTCTCGCCCACCTTGACTGTATGTTTAGATTAGGCATAGCCCATTTACAAGTGTCGGTGAAATTACTGAAAGGAGGAAAATATCAGTTACCGACATCTGTGAGAAATATTGCTTTGCCCTTTTTGCGTACATTTACCTTCATCTGTCTTGTTCCGTTCGTATACGCTTGACCTTAAAGGTGGCAATGACAAACCGAATTCGCGACTTCACAACGGAAAGCAAAGCTTCTTGTGCGACAAGCCCGTAGTCTCGCTCCAAAAGCACTCAAACATTACGTCCGCATGGCCTCAGTTCCTTATAACTCGATACCTCGCATATACATCCCAAGTCCGTCGCAGCTCCATCTGTCGCACGTAATTCACCCGGGTCGGCGAAGACAGTCTCGAAGACTGCATCGGAGCAAGCTGTGCGGGGTCGCGTAATGACACGTGTATTTCTTCCTCCTGTGGAGAAAACAAGTAGTATACCGAAAACGAGAAAATAACAAGAAAGTCAAGCGCTGCTCACAACAACAGCTGCTGGCAGTTTGTCGCGGCCGCGGCCCGGACAGTGAGACTGTAGAGCCCCCCTCCCCAGAATACCCCTTCCCCCCCCCCCCCTCTCTCTCAATGGCTCGTAAAACATGGCTTAGTTTTCGAAGTGGACAGCCGCTAGCACTTTTTCTCATGTACTACTTAAGTCCAACTGCCTTCTACACTTCGCGGTGTCTGTCTCGCTCGGCCGGGGCAGCAGGAAATGTGTGGTTCAACGATAGGATCTCAAGACTGCAGCCTGGATCACAGGCGTGAATTGTCGGTCGAGGACGCTGTCATCGCTGCCATCATGGTACGCTGTTCCCTCTGCTCGTTCCTTCCCCCTCGGAAGCCCCGAGCATCATCTATCTGTGCATACTGGAGAAAGCAGGCGTGGTTGCGTGGCAGGCGGAGAGGAGAAAGGAGAAAGTGAAGGGGAAAGGTCGGCGTTGTCGGAAGGGGCCCATCCGACAGGAGCGCGTACGCGCTCTCCTTTACAGGAGTTGAAAGATTTGTACGCCGCTTACTGAGGCTTTCCTTGTGTCGCAAATGCAGTTACTAACAGCTTAACGCGTCCTCGTCAAAGACTTATGGGCGCCATTAAGCAGTTTACAAAGTGTTCTCAGCTCGACGCCCTTCGTCAAGGCGCTTGAGAGGGTGGTCTCTTTCGCGTTACTTCAGTCACCATCGCTGTGCATGTGGGATAAAGCACGCCGAACACCCAGGCATGCTGCGAGAAATGGTGACATTTATGCTGTCCTCTCTAGACGGATATTACGTTGCGAATCTCGTATTGCGCTTTGCCTCTTTCGATATATCTTCTGGTTAAGACCTTGCCGTGTAGGCAGAAACGAAGGTAATTACTAATTTAAGTAAAGTAAAGAAAAGCACACTAGCCTTGCTTCTGTCCTTTACTTTCCGCCGCACATCTTTTGTTTGTTTTGTCTTTATTCTGAGAGTGCGTAACACTCAATTTTAAAAGAGCGCGACTGTTTTCATTTATCAACGGTAGTTACGTTGTATCACGCGTTTATTTTTGGACACAACGGTGACTGCATCACGTCATGGGGCTTAACGTGTCCTTCCTGTACCACACCACCGTGACACATTTAAAATCAAGCAATAAGAATCATGTCCACAGTCCTTGCAACACTCACTTCAATAATATTTTCAACCAGTTACATGTTCCTTCAGTTGTTCAACTCTTAAACCATAATCTAGGACATTGTGCTGCCGCTTGGCTACTAATAATCACCCCTTGTATACATGATTCTCTTGTAGCAGACCTCAGTATGTCTACTCTTCATGACAGGCGACTCATGCGTGATATGCCTGCCTGCTTGCCTGCCTGCAATATACACTGACTGTCTTATCCTAATACTAATCATATTTTTAATGAAATAACTTGTCAGTCCGTAAACTTATAACAGTTACAGAACACAAACAGTTGGGTTCGCGGTCATAAAACTATAGAACACTATTCTTCTTACAACTTAAACGTCGTCATCCTTGCCATATTTTAAGCGAACACTTCAATTACACATTTTCTAAATTGTGCACACCAGTTATATCGCCATTACTATATATATTTCGCCTTATATTGCGTATGTCCAGAACCGCCATATCTATGCCATTTCGTATTGCTTTCAGTGTTCATTATTTGACATTTTACAAGGAATAATTATTATTATGTCTTCTGATTTCTACACCTTGCTTGTTGATTTTGTCATTATTATCTTTCTTTCACATTGCATATGTATTTTCTTCTTGTGTTCTAACAAGCCGTTAGATGATTCTAACGTCTGCAATTGCTTCTGTTCTGTCGTTTATTCATTGCAAAATAGGACCCACTACAGTTTGTGCTTTAGGACCCCTTTCGGTACATTGTTCCCAATTTATTCTTGTATCTGAAAACTAACAAACTCAACCTAAACTGCGACGGCAGCTGCAGGATGCTTCAAGTGCAATGAAACGTCGCAATGTACGGGTATATGTAGGAATTCTTAGAGGCAAGAACTCTGCACTTGCGTGGAGCGCGTTAATTTCATGCCAGGTAGTCGAGACAGCGTAAACATCTGCATATTTTTCCGCGTATCAAAGGCACGTCCCTTTCTCATCCACATACACATCATCATCACCATCTTGGTGAGTAAAATCATTGCAGGAAAAAGGTATCTCCTGCGACCTTCAAACGTCCCCGTCCTGCGTCAGTCGCCTAATCTCGTCACTGAAGGCTCTAGTCTCTAAATGATCAGAATCTTCCTCAGATATTCTCTAAATTATTGTGGCGATTTGCTAGAGCATTCGATGTCTTGTTCACGTAATGCCTACTGCCAGTACAAGGCTGAACGACGGGCAGGTCGGAATACCATTCATTATGTTCTTTTTGCAGCACAACACTTTGTTTCTTTCTGCACAATTTTTGCGCCACTTCACGTTGGTTTTCAATCGCAATTCATTACTGCTGTCATTTCCACTGAATCGAATGCCACAAATGCGCTCATAAAGTCTCTTCATGGACACTTATTGCCGCCTTACCCGTACCGCGGGCACACGAACATGAGCACGGAGTTTCCTTTGGAGGTAATGTTGTCGCCCATATATCTCCGTGGCAGTGCACGCCGCAAGCACGTTGCCAGTGAGTCAGCGACACCACCTCTTCCCCTCATTCCCCTCCTCCTTTACTAAAAACCAGTGAATCTCGGCACGCGCTGAAAGATACTCCCCACCCGTATCTTCCCGGGTAGGTCGATGCGCGAGCCTGTGTCGCTATAGCGCTAGCCTCGGGGCTTTTCTTTCCTTTTTCTTCTATCTTACCCGCCAGTGTAGAGGTGTCAGCACCTTCACGCAGGAGCTGCGGCGGAGGCAGGGAAGCGACTCTCGGGGAACCTTCCTCGCCATCTCTGCCGGTCCTGTCAACGCGGACGCGGGGGTTCGCGCCTGCATACGCATGTTCTGGTTCCCGCAGCGAGAAGACTCAGCTCGAACTAAGCCGGGCTGCTTTCCCTTCGTCCTCTCGTCCAGCAATGGGAAGAGAGAGGGAAACGTAGGGGGACACGAGTACTAACTACTAGGCGCGTAGCTGTCGCGTACGCAGCGCGTTAACGCGTTCCTGCGTTATGAAAATGGGCTATAGACAGTCATAGAACTCTTACAAACCTCTTATAGACCTCTTATAGCGAGGTCGGCGCATGGCGGCACCTCCTTGTTCCTACCCATACCCTTTTCTCGTAGTGATGGCGCGAGACCTCTCGCTACTAAATCCTGGCAGACGCAAAGCTCTTTGTGGTGTGATCCGCGGCGCCAATACAGACCCCTCCTTCGTATCGACCCTTGTGAATTCCGCATGCCACGCAATTTAGATAGACGTGACTGTAATTGCCTGCACCGAATTCGTCTGGACGTTGCCTTCACTAAATTCTATTTTTATAAAATTGGTTTATCAAGCTGCCCTCAGTGCTTGACATGTGGTGTGCGCGAGGATCTTCAGCACTTGATCTGCCGCTGCCAAATCTTTAATACCTATCGCAAGGCAATGTTAAGTGCTTTAGGACTTCGTCAGGACGGCCCCGTGCACCTAGAGCATGTCCTTGGGCCCTGGACTGATGAGATTTCGGCTGCGCGAGGGACAAAAGCGTTCTCAATTTTTGTAAGGGACACGGGTTTAGTGGACATACTTCGATAATCACGTGTGCTTGTAAGTGCGTCAGTGTTGAGTATGCTTGATGTCACCTTTCTTTTTTCCCTTTTTCTCTCTTTTTCACGCTCTTCTTTCACCCTCATCTGGAGTAGCATGCCAGGCCCATAACCAGGCAGACCTCTCCTTTATTCATTAAAGTCTCTCTCTTTCTTATAAACTATATTGCCATAGACTGTCTATGGAAAAAGTCTACTAAAACTGTATGGTCACAAATCTATAGATTGTCTATAGACTATCTATAGGATTTGTATTGCCTGTAGACTAGCCTGCAGGATTTGGCTATAGAAAATCTATAGACGTTGTAGACACAAGCGTATGGGCAGTCTGTATAAATTTTGGAAGATCTAACCCGCCGCAGTCCCGCAAACCGGGACTTTCTTCACTTACCCGATGTTGTGGTCAATGGCTTTCGCGTTCGGCTGCTGAGGCTAAGATCGCATGGTTGGATCCTGACGAAGGTCACCTGCAAAATACAGCCATGTGTTGTGCGATGTTGGTGCACGGTAAAAATTCCGGATGGTCGAAATTAGATGGCAGTCCTTCACTATACGCCTTCTCTAGGTTCTAGCTTCGAGACCGTGAACCCCACCTACCACATGGCGCCACATCTTGCAGTCATTAGTGTGCTATATTATAAGCTATGCTGTATCCTGATGCTATAATATAGCCTGCTTTTATTATTAGCCTGTTGTATGCGGCCGCAGTGCTGATGCCGCATATAACCGTGTGCAGAGCTGTTCAATAGAGGAGGATGATGAGCAAACTTTCCGGCTGTGCCCAATCTTTTTCTCTTTCGCATTACATTGAAACGAATTTCTGAATTCGCGCATTATAGGCCGTGACTATACACAAGCAGTTTATGATGTACTTCGTAGTGAAGGAGAACTTCGAAGACTGCTACTGCCCTCGCCCGCCGTGCTCGTACCAGAGGGGCGATGGACTTTGGGGCGGCGGCTCTTCGATAAACGTTCTGAGCGCTCACCCGCCTTGCTCGTACCTAAAGAAACGATGGTTTCTTGCGCCGCGCTTACTCTGTAGCTTGAAGATTCGCTAGGACTACGAGATGGATTTTACGAAAGTTTATTACATCGTCAACCCCTAGTATTGCCTGTGCGATTATCAACACTCGATTAAACAACCTTACAAAACAATAGGCACCAATCGGGTCCAAGATCCAGGCCCCGGAGCAGCACCGGACGTAACATGTCAATATTTCCCCTTGTTCTCGTAGTTGGCAATGAATCGTAACACAGCGTAGACTCTCATTTGTCATCTAACACAAAGCGCTCTTGAGGTCTGGCCCGGAAATTTCGGCGAGCCGCACGGGATCCCGAATTATCGGAAGCGTCGCGCATCACACTGCCGCCGCTGCCTTGAAAGTTCAGTAGCAGGGCTCTGGATTGATTCTGACCATGTGTGCCCGGATTCTTGATCGTGCACGAGATCCGGAAAATGTGAGCGTTCTTAGATGTTGCCTCCATTGAAATCTGCGGCCACGATCGAGACCACATTCTCGGTAGCAGAAAGCCATAGCCGCAGAATCCTTCCGTTAGTCATACAAAAAAATCGCAGTCCTTCAAGTACTCCGCTACTATGTCAAGACTTACTACTCCCCTTTGGTAATTTTCGTATTATCGTCCTTGGAGATTCGAAGACCAAGGATGCTATCGTCCAGTTTATAGTAGCTCGTGAAAAGCCGAAGGCACCACACAGAAAGGGAACTTGGGAAATACATCTTTTCAAGGTTAAAATTTCTCAAATCGTGGGAAGCTCACATCATCGCAATAAAAACATCCGCCTAATACGTAGAGTGGAATTTCGTTTATTCGAACTTCCGCTTTACCCGAACTAGCCGTCTCGTCCCGAGAACATTATGAGAAAAGCCCAGTCGGGCTCCTTGTATAATGTGGAAAAATTTTCGATCGCGGTCTAGTTGGGAACATCAAAATTGCACTGCGCAATGCCATTTTGACAAGACGAAAATCACTGGTGGGTTTCCGAGGGTTTCCGGAGCAGGGTTTCCGAGCAGGGGCGAGCATTTCACCAATATATACTAAGTCTCCACTGTAGAACTGACAAACTAGTCTCGATTCACTTTTGCTGGGCCGCTGTTATAGCAGGTGTTTAAGAAGCTCTCACGGCCTCTGGCGACAACAATGAGCTGCTGGCGCTTTTTCGAAGTTCGTTTTTACCCAGCTGTACTGCACTCCAAGCAAAAAAGAAAAAATGACAAAATTATCCTAACCTGACCGCTTATTCTTAGCGAAAAATTATTTGCTCACTCGTTAATGTTCGCTGTTCGCGTAACTAATGGCTTTTTTTTTTTGTTACAGAAATGAGTGAGCCGCCGCGGTGGCTCAGTGGCTATGGTGCTCGGCTGCTGGCCCGAAAGACGCGGGTTCGATCCCGGCCGCGGCGGCTGAATTTCTTTGGAGGAGAAATTCGAGGCCCGTGTACTGTGCGATGTCAGTGCACGTTAAAGAACCCCAGGTGGTCGAAATTTCCGGAGCCCTCCACTACGGCGTCTCTCATAGCCATAGTCGCTTTGGTACGTTAAACCCCATAAACCAAACCAAACCAGAAATGAGTGGTTTAGAAAATTAGTATAGTAGGAGGTCCCAAAGTGAAGCTGGCAAGGGAACCTTCTATTAGAAAATGCTTAATACAAACACACAAAGAAAAGGGCAGAAATACAACGTTATAATTATGCTACAATTCATGAACAACAACAAACATTTGAGAACTGCAATGACAACTCAATAAAACTAGTGAAAAAACAGCAACACAATGTATTTGCAACTTTTGTAACAAAAATGTTTTGATCCTATTAATGGAAAGCCCTAATGATTGGAAGTTTCACTGCATGGAGGTAGTGAATTCCAAAATGTTATTGCTGAGAGCAAACGGGCTTGCTTGTCATAATTGGTGTTAACTTTTGGAAGTAGCAAGTTTGTCATTCTGCGAAAATCTATTCAGATTACTGTTTTTAAGGCAAGGTGATGGAAACGCAGTTAGCACAGTTAGCCTCCCACAGACGTTTTTAGTTTCACCTTTAATCACTTCTTGCGTACAGGCTCCTCTTCGTATAGTCTCGATTTGCCGCGAATGTAAAGGCGTGAAGGCCAAAAGCAGTGCATCGAATCTTTTCAATGCGGTATGCGTGTTGTACGCGCTTACATTCTTGTACACGCGTGGAACGTACTCCATACAACCAAGAGAAGCGCCCTCTCAGAGGAGTCGGCGTCGAGGAGGGGACACCCCGTGGAGAGGCTGTCACCACCCGCCCTGTCTCCTCGCAGATTGCAGAGTAGCTTCCCCGCGAGGTGCAGCGCTGATTTCGGGCTTGTTTACCTAAGATGGCGACCCCGCGTTGCTGCAGCTGACGCCGAGGACCCCCCCCCCCCCCCCCCCCCACCTCATCCCCGCGAAAGTGAGCACCGCGGTCTTACCCGCAGAACCTCTCTATTTTGAGGGCGATAAAGTTGCTTGAAGTGCCTCCGTATAGCTTAGAGCTGAGTGCTGCTTTTATTTTCTTTTTCTGTTTTTTTTCCTCTGTTGGTGTTACTATATAGTTTCCCTGACTTCGTCTCATGTTCTGCCGCTGTTTTGTTAGGTAAGGTCGTTCTTCTTCGTCTGGCGTGACGTTGCGTCTGCCACAGGCACCGTTCACTTTTACTGTGAACCTTCCTCTTCCTAGGCTGTTGTTTTGGTGGCGTGCGTAATAATTATTTGCGTCAACGCCGCATGGCAACGCACCAGGTCTTATGCGATGCCCGTGCACATCACCTGGGATAAACCTTATTGAGTTTGACCGCCCTCCGTGTGAACCGTATCCTTACAAAAATTTCTTTTGACATTCTATAGACTGTCCATACACTTTTCTCTATGAAAACTATAGACTTTCTATAGCCATATCCTATAGACTAGTCTATAGACAATACAAATCCTGTATACAATTTATGAACAACCTATCGATTTATGGCCATACACTTTAAGTGGACTGTTTTCTATAGACAGTCTATAGACTATGAATTGACAAAAGGAAATATCTATAGGAGCTCAGTAGAGTTTATGAGAAGTCTAAAGACTGTCTATTGACCATTTTCATAAGCGTACCATGTTTACAAGGGTATCCGCTGCAGTGGTTCTTCGGCTAAGGCTTTCTTCTATATTGAGCACTCGCCGGAGGGTTCAACTCGGAGTTGAGGCGGACGTTTTCTTGATGAAGTGGTACGCAAATATGCTAGTGCACTGAATTCGCGGCACAAAATAATGCCAGGAGGTCAGAATGCATCCGGAGCCTTTATCAGCGTCGCTCATTGTGCACGTGTGTGAACGGCACATATTACTTCCTAGTTAGGTTGGATGGTTTTCCAGTTAGGGGATGGAAATCCTCTTGCGCTGTCGAATCGCGTCATGTAACACTATAGGGAACGAAAACTGAGTTCAATTGTGTCCGAACTTTGATTCGCTAGAGTCTTTACTTGAGATGAAGAGACAGAATGCGTAGGTGCGTTTGGAAACAGGTGGCAACAGAAAGCCATTTCTATTTAGTGGGGAAGTAGTGCTACTCTATAGCTTCGTTCCGTTCGGTATATTAAAAAGGATGGGCTTGTCGAGATAATCGACGATTTTTAGAGGAAGTGAACCTGATTCTGTCAAGGACGTGTTGAGCCGAGTAGGCATCGCCACTTTGGCGGACGGATGCCCCGGCAGAGATTTATTGTTTCTTCACGCTGAGTACAAATTTACGATGACATATTTAATAATTTCCGAAGCCCCGCAAGCTTTCTTCCGGCCCTGCAAGCTTTCTTCTAGCGCCCCGCAAGCTCTGGCATACAAGTTTTGTTTAGAAAACTTATCAGGAGTGCGGCGATCGATGGTAATATGCCAATGCAAATTATCTCACGGCCGGTTAGCTCGCCGCTCACTCTGCGTGTAGCACCCCGACTCGAAGGCGTATAACTCGCACGGCGGAGCTCACTGGATGCTAACGTAATTACTCGCACCGATCATCAGGAAGCCTGTTGTTCTGCATCCGGCTTCATATTAGGTAGAAGGTGTCGCGCGAGCCAGAAGCGCGCACCTTCTGATATTCTGTTTGATTGCACCTTGTATTTCTCGGGCTAGTTACTAGATTGGAGCTATTAAGCAAGCACCAAGGAGCCCAAACTCTTTCCTGAAAACATCTATTTGCCCGTCCTCTGTATATATACGCTTGTACGATGTAGGAGGTGACAAATAAGCACCGACTAGTCCAACTCTTTTTCTTTCAATATCTGTTTTCTTCGCCTTTGTGTTTTTCACGCTAGTTAAATGTGCACTAAAGAGGAATCTCAACTTGTCTTTTTACCGCGGGAACTCGATCTACACGTTCCGAGCGTTCTTAGAAACTTCGAATCATTGTATTGTGCGACCGATTTCCCTAATTTAAATCAGATTAAACGCCCTGGCTCCCGCCCTATTTTGAACGCACCGCCGACGGTAGGAGGAGTCAACCAACCTTTCAGCCAGTCCCGAGGCTGCTTGCCGCTTTGCCATCGGCGGAGTGATACGTAAGGATTGGCGAAAGCAGTGGAGTCCGCGCTTTTTTTTTATTTCCGTGGGCCTAATTTACGGCTATGTAGCCTCTGACTGGATCTATTTATTCGCGGAAACCTAAACAACAAAATAAAAGCTAAAGCGAAGCCGCCACGCGACTGCCTGACATTCACTCCACCCGTTGGTTGACTCCTCCTACCGTCAGCGGCGAGTTCAAAAAAAAAGCGGAAGCTAGGATTTTTAATCCGATTTAAATTAGAGAATCCAGCTGCACAGGACAATAATACGAAGTTTTTAAGAATGCTTGGAACGTGTAGATCGAGTTCTTTCGGTAAAAAGAGGAGTTCAGATTCCTCTTTAGTGCACCTTTAATGCCGGAGATATTTAATAGGCTCGTTATCCCAATTCTTGATTTCAAAAAAATATATATATATATATTTGCTTGTGTTTCAGCGCCAGCACATTGTCAGAGCTATTAAACAAGCATCAACTAGTCCAACACGTCTCCTTGAATTGCCTTTACTACGCCGAAGTTTTAATGCGTATGCGCGCGAACCGTTCAACGGGGAATTTTAGTAAGATTCCACGCTGCTTCCACCCCTTCCTCTGTCCCCCTCGTGATGCCTACCCATCGCCTTTTTTCAGGGAGGTCGGATATGTTAGAAGACGTGAGAGGGGAGGAGGAGTAACAAGTATGCGCGTTCCTAAAACAAACACACAGCGCACGAGGTCTCTCTGGTGGCGCGCGGTAAATCCGCACGCGTTGTTTCGTGGAAGTGGGCGCTATATATCAAGCGTCCGCGTCTAAACACAGCGACCACCACCACGCACCGCCTATAGAGGAGCAAGCTACTTGGGAGCCGAGGTCTCGCGGGACTTCGGTGTGTATACGCATATACACCCCCCTTCCCACTTCCCTCCAACCCCTGTTGTTCTCCCATAGGAAGATACGGGAGGAGCCTCTCTGGCCTCCGCATATATACAAAGGGTAGGCTCTGTTCGTTGGGCCCCCCCTTGGGACGGCCTTTTGTTTGGGACACGTCGAACACTATCTGGGCCTCTCCGCTTCTTCCCCCCTCCCTGGCAGATTTTCTTCAGACGGCCCCTTATTCGCTTCGCGCAGCACGTGGTTCGAATTAATCCTTTCAGCGCCCATCGTCAGAGCTCTGGTAACTTTGTACGGCAAATATGTAAAAAAATAGCAAGAACAGAGGAGCGCCTCTGGGAAGGGGGAGTCTCTGCCTCTATAACGAAAGCGAGCGCCTGTGCGTACGGGAGTGCGTGTGTTTTCCAGTGTTGCATCATGGGCTCGTTACCACGGGCATCGTCTGCCGTGATGCATTCTCGGTTTATGGCTGTTATGATGGCCGGCGAACAACGAAGGATGCGTAGCGAAGGCTTGTATCGATGTAATGCCGTGAGGCTGCCTTATGCTGGCTGCGCAGAATGTTGCTGATCCGTAATCTCCCCCATCTCTCCGTCTCTCTCTCACTCCGTGTGTACCTCCCATGGCGTTTTCTTTTTGCCGTGGGTGATGCATGGGTTTGTCAAGATTTCTTATTATCTTGGGTTTTTGTGATGCCACCATAAAATGTTTAAAGCACCACGGAAGGCACGGCAACCATATCGGAACACAGAATTGGTAGAGCTGGCGCTGACGTTTCTGCGTACGCCACCATCTTCGGCCTTTCCGCGCCGATTTATATTCTATTGTGGTTAACCGGCAAGCCAACAAAAATTTTTACTGCCTCCCCACCATCGTGATTGGCTGAGAGCGAAGTTTGTTATTCTATGGGCTCGTGAATAAGTGTTGTTGCGAAGGTCTTGGTTGACAAGTTGGCTTCGTAATTGATCTTTCGAGTAACCGATTATTAGGATTACTGCCGAAACCACACAGATACGTGTGATGGGCAGGAGGAAGAAGGAGATTTATTACTTCTTTTCTACAACAGCGAGTTCACAGGCAGAGCAAAAAAAAAAGCACTGTACAGTGCATGTGAAGGTCGGAGATGGCAGTTTGTTGCTTAATACAGTGCATGCCAATGAGCACGGAAAGGAGGAGGCCAAAAACACAGTGCTGACCTTCGCTGTCAATGTGTCATGATGCGCACGTGTTACAATAAACACAATGGCCAGTAAAAAGAACCCGCTTATAATGCGCCCTTGCTGTGTTCAAGAAAAAGATTTATTTCTTTCGGTGCGGCTTCTTTGCCTTCGATTACCGTCCACTTTATGGCTACGAATGTGTCTCAGCATAAATTCTAGAGAAATGGGGTGGCGTCGTGTGTGTGTATATCCGCTAAGACTTGCCGTGTCGGATAATACAGGTAATTAAGATAATAAATTGGAGCTATGAATGTACAGCGAGAGAATTCTGAAATATATTGTTTTCTGTTGCTTGCGTACTACCGTCTGCATCAGTGGAAAATTTCTTGTACTCCGCAGAAAAAATTAGTAGACAAATCTTTTGACCTAAATTTACAAACTGTTATGGTCGAGAATCTAAATAGAAATGCAAACTCAGAAAATCCAATCTATATATGTTTAACAGAAAAAGATTTTAGAAACTTATAGCTGCTGTAATGCAATCAGTGTCCCAACAAGAATAGCACTGACCACTGAGGCAGCCTTTGCTCGTTGTGCGGCGATTAAGTTTTGATTCTGGTGATGCAAAAACAGGTGCTTTGAAATCCAGAATAAATGACCATTTCCCACCATATTGCTTTCTGTCTGGGAGCCGCCAGTTAGATCAAGCGAAGAAAAAGAACTTATTCCGAAAAGAATGTGAAAAGTTTTTTGACCTTGTGTTGAATTTCAACTGGAACGTCGTTATTGAGGAGACTCCTATAACACTTTATTATCGTGCTCTATGTTTTTCAACGTTTCCACTCAAGCCTCGCAGTAAACATAGAAAATTGTGAAAACAGTGGGTAACAGCGGAATACAAGATGTTAGATTTTGTGACAATATTTTTCAATTATTCTCAAACACGAGAGATGAAAGTGATCGTCGGGGATACAAAATGATGCGCAATATACTGAATAAGGACATCAAAATAGATAAATCCGAGTACTATCTAAATAAATTTCTTAGATCTGCGACAATTCTAAAGTGATCTGTGCGACGTTTAATGAGATAATAAACAAATACCTAATGGCCAGAAAGGTTGATTTTCAGAAACCACTGGGAGGGAGATATCAAACTTGGCTAACAAGCACTTTCTTAGAGCAGGTTCTTCAGATGTCTCTCTTCGCAAACCCTGTGAAAATTAAAGTGCTGGAAATTCTTTCTCGGCAGTCTACAACAGACCAACGCGAAATGCAGGGCGCAGTTATGTCCGTAAATGATAATTCCACCAATAGCGCACTTGTGCAACGTTTGGATGACAAAAGACGAGTTTCCAAACAAAATGAAGATAGCAAGAGTTTCTGCCGTTCATAAAGGAGGATCGCTTCAAGATTTAAATTACTATAGGCCAATATCTATCTCTCTGTAGTCTCAAAGACAGCAGAAAACATAATTAACAAAATAATAACAGTTTTCTAAATCCACTATAAGCGCAAAAGAGCAATCCGGAATTTGTAAAAAAGAAATCAACGGAAGAAGCCCTTCTAGGGATTAAAGAAGAAAATCTGGAGAACATCAGCAAACTATTCACACTAGCTATAATTCTAGGCTTCAGAAAAGTGTTTGTCAACGTGCAACTTCTCTTGCGGCAACATCCATTTTGTGGTATCGGAGGTATTGGATTTTCTCTAATAAAAAGCGGTTTACCTACTAGATAACCATTCGCAGTAATTTTTGAAGTCTAATTTGAGATGCAACGTATTAAGGAAGGAGTATACTTCAGGTGTTTATTCTGGGACCTGCACTATTTTTGGCGTACATAAATGGCATTGTTAACAATCAACGGCGCAAAAACACGGTGCTATACGCAAATGAGGTGAATGTACTTGTCTCATGATTTGACAAAAATAGAAACATAAAGATCTGAACACCTGGTTAAATACAAATAAATTTCACTTGAATAAAAAAGTATTTCTTTTTTACGCCTAACGCAAAAACTAACTTATCAGCCTTACCTCTAGAATTTCAGGTAGCAGCTATCCGATCTTCAACTACAATCTGATTTTTAGGTCCCACGTTCCAGGAAAACTTTCGGTGGTCGCTCCATGGCGACGCTTTAAGATATGACGTACTAGAGTCATTGGTATGTTAAATAAACTAAGATAAATTTACATACTCCTCTCTTGTGCGGTAGACAGCCAGCACAAACTTAAAATCCCTTTTGTCATTTTAAAAGCGCGTAATACCGGCAGTTGGAAATGTACCATTTACTGAAAGCACTGCACCGTATTTTGCCAGCCATACTATACTGCAGATAAACCAGCTGTTTGAATAAAAAACTAAACGTACGTAGAAAACCAGCGAAAAGGACGCATTCACAAGGAGGAGAAGTACACAGGACAACGCTGTTCCAGCGTTGTCCTGTGTACTTCTCCTCCTTGAGAATGCGTCCTTTTCGCTGGTTTTCTACGTACCATGCACCAACTGGCCCAACAAGCTACGCTTCTTCAATACTATCCCTGAAGGCCCTACGCCAATACCGAGAAAACAGAGAGCAGTTTCAGGACAAGCCACATTGAAGTTAAGCAGTATCCATATGAACTACAACAAAATTTAACAATGAAGACCAGATCACGCAAAGATTATAGCCTAAAGAGATTAATGTCACCAATACCGGAATTCTTGAACGAGTGCCCTGATGTATTACTGAACATAGAATATCTCCAATATATATTAAGAGGCAAGTCAAAGCAATATTCCTATCTGAGCACCAGGTGTGCAAATTACTTCCTGAGCCACACTTGGTGCGAGTCTTATGCATTATGTTGTGTTTGATTGATTTCATTTCACAGCAACATTTGTGTCTACTGCCAAACTTATTGAGGTGTAAGTGTAATTGGTTTAGTGTTGGTATAGTTCACGTGTGTTTTTCCGTTGTCCTTCAAGATGAAGGCTAGTGGTGTATACAAGGAGTTGAATACTGTTAGTGTATTTACATTTATGGACGGTATTGGGTCGGTATATGATGAATAACGATATATCAATTATCACAATTTCCACCTACGCTGTCAGGGCGGCATATCCTAGTCAGGCATTTTCCAGGCCATTTACAATGCATGCCGAGGCAACCTGTATGGAATGGTTTGGTATAAAGAAAAGAAAGAGGGGAAGAAAAAAGGATGGAAGAAAGAAACATAGAATGAAAGAAAGAATGAAAGACGGACGGACAAAAGAGGGAACGACCAATATATGTCATGAGTGCAGGATGGTCCGCCTAATCTTGCGGCATTGTTGTTAACGCGGCATCGCGCTAACGGGACTGTTGTACCGTATTCAGTTTCTTTGCTACAATGGATGACCCGCGCGCCGCGGGGCGTTTCGATGCAGGCGAAGAGCAAAAGGCCGCCCGTGTGTTGTGCGATGTCAGTGCACGTTAAAAAGATCTGCAGGCGGTGGAAATTATTCCGGAGACTTCCACTACTGCACCCTTTTCTCCCTCTGTCTTCTGTCACTTCCACCTTCCTCCCTTCCCTCGCGGCGCGGTTCAGGTGTCCATGCTAGAAGTGACAGCCACTGGGCCATTTCTGTTCCTCAAAAACCACCAACTTATCAACACTGCACTAATCGTGTGGCTAGGCGTGGCGCGATGACGGGGCTTCGGTAGACGCGTAAACTCATTCCGGGTACCGCTTTAGCATTACAAAAGTCCTTTGTTATCATTGTCGATGCTGGCCGACTGTACCTGATCGCTGCAAGGTCCAGAGGGACGTTTAGTCCCCAGGGAGGTCCAGGAACGTTTAGGCGGGTGTCCCGGGACGCCGGAACCATGATGTAGCCTACCAGCACAATGACTGCACTTCAACAGTGCCTGCGCCGAACTCTCCGTTAATTGCTTGGCCGGTCTTTAACATGACTGCCGCCGGATGCGTGCGCTATATCTGGCTTTGCTGGCCATGTTCAGTCGTGGTACACGTGGATGCTATCAATGGAGACTAGCCGCCGCGGTGGCTCAGTGGTTATGGTGCTCGGCTGCTGACCCGAAAGACGCGGGTTCGACCTGGCCGCGGCGGTCGAATTTCTTTGGAGGAGAAGTTCTAGAGGCCCGTGTACTGTGCGATGTCAGTGCACGTTAAAGAACCCCAGGTGGTCGAAATTTCCGGAGACCTTCACTACGGTGTTCCTCACAGCCTGAGTCGCTTTGGAACGTTAAAACCCATAAACCATACCAACCAAACCAATTGAGACTATAGACACACCGTATTTGCCAATGAACAGATGACAACAAGCACAGCATACCCCGATTCTGTAATTGCGAAAACCTCCCCAGAGTTCAGGGGAAAGGAAGAGCTTCGATTCTTCATAATTATGAGAAGCCGCACTGAAGCAGAGTTAGGGAGGACACAGGCACAAGCAGCGCGTGTACATATTTGGCTTGGCGTGCTTAGGTCTTAGGTACATCAAATTGTTGACAGTTGAGTCGGTACTTTTGGAGCTCAATGCATTTTAAGCAAAAATTCAGGGCCACTTCGCTCGTATCGGTGAAGATGCATGCTGGAAATGAGTTTTGTTTGTTCGAACAACTTATTCTGTTCTTTCATTCTTTTTTTCTTCGGGAAGGAGGAACTTTTACGATCTTCCACCGGCGCGGAATAAACAACCTGCCTCTCGGTTGTTTATAATATTGTGCTCTCTTCGTTTTGGGGAGCCCCGAGACAGTCTCCCTCTTCTCCGCGGTTACGCATACGTATACGCGTATAAATACAGCTCGTGTAACCACAGCCCGCACTCCATAGACCCGGCGCGCTGTCCGCGGTATTTATACACACGTGTGGTCTCTTTCCGTGTTTTTCTCTTTTCTTCTTCTCCTTTGCCAAGTTGACTCCACTCTGCCTGTTAACAGCGACCGGGCCTCTATCCTTGCTCTGACGTTTCCTTCCTGACAGCTCGTTTATTTAGCGGCGCCGATTTCTCCGTCTGTTTGCTGTCGGAAGAAGCATCGCGAAAACATGCGCGTATTTAACAAGGCGCGTATTAAGATTTCTCCGTCTGACGTTTTACTTTCTGGCTGTCCACAAAATCGAGCGCTTCAACGCTGCTGACAGCCGCTGAGTGAGTAAGATTTGCGATCTCGATGACCCGGAATGAACGGACGCGAAAGTTCTCGCGCGCGTTGCATGATGGCAACTATAGCCTCGCGTCATTTTTCACGGCACTCCTTCTTAACGCTTTCGCGATGCGCTCGAGCGCTTCACGGGCGGATACCGGACCGCAAAGTCATTTATAATGACGCCCCTGCTTCAGCATGCGGTCTTTGTCTCGTCTGTCCGCACGTGGTTGTGCGACTGAATATCGTTAAGACAAGCAGAGCTCGCGCAGTCTTGTACATACACAATGTACGTATACGTGCCTGAGCACAGGGCCGCACATGTTGCAGAAAGTTTGTCGCCCTGCGCTCATAGGGATTTGCTTACTAAGAAACCGATATGATTAATTGCTGTCACGGAGAGACCCTATGAAAACAGGAAGAGGGGAGTATAGTGGCGTGGTGTGGGGGATCCGTGATTCGGTGCGGACACTGCTTTGGGACTCCGAGCAACGTGCTGCAAATATTAAAGTAGCAACGGGGCCCTTATATCTGGGTTTAGGCGACATTTCTATTCGGCACTCATTTAACCGGGCCAACGTGATTTAGTAGTGTGATTCTTTGCGTGGTATGTTTGAAGGAGCCTCTAAAAGGTACACATGACTGGAAACACCTACCATCTCTTACCATTTGTGCTGGACTACTATCCGCGCAGAAATATCGGCTATCAGTGACAAGCGTCTCAAAACTTTTTGAGTGACCCTCTAATCCTGGAGGGAGGTCCCATTGCAGTCTTTTACTTCGGAACCTCCTTCTGCATGATATGCTGTACTTACAAAATGTGTAAGCAAATAAAGACTGATTCTGATTCTGAAAAGAAACTGCACCGTACGTTTGTAAGAAGCTCCATAGTGAACATGGAGTTACTCAGATCCAACCTCGGTCGAGAGTAGGGCAAAAAAAAAATAAAATAACAGAAACGAAGAAGACAAAAGTAGGAGGGGACGGGGTGAGGGGGAGGTTAAGCAAAACAGCAGTGTGGTAGCGCGAACACGCTGACTCCGAAGGAGCAGCTGCATGCAGACGAAGCCTGGGATCGCGAAACATCCGTGTGACGTACGGCCGGCCGCAGCTTGTTCGTTCTCGGCCGTTCCAGTTGACGCTTTCCTCACTCGTCGGCGCCCGGAAAAGAGGTATCAGGCTCGCGCGCGCGCACGCTCAACCCTCCCCCCTCCTTCTGCTTTTCCGCCCACCCCATTTCAAAGCCCACCCTCCGTTTGCTTCGGCCCCTCCCTTCAGAAAAGAGCGTAACAGAAAGAATCGCACGTTGTGTAGTACACATACACAAATACGAGAGGCAGCAGCAGTCGATTCCGAAGCAGACGACGGGTGGGCGCGTGAACGCAGACGAAGAAACAGCGGAGCAGACGACAGGGGTGCCTTGGAGGCGATGACAGTGGCGGCTAACGGAAACGGAACCATGCGGACAAGATGGATTGCCACGGTTCGGTCTCGTTGCCGCTAGTCTTATATTACGCATTCTTGTTATGTGTTTTTTTTTTCTTTTTTGAAAAAGTTGTTGCATGGAGTGGAAGAGTGAAGGGAAGAGGCTTGTTTGCGGGCGCAAATTTTCGCTTTTGCGAAGCGAAGAAAATGTTATGTGGCAGCGTTTGTGCGAGAAACATAGGAATCGCATCTTCGCAGAACGGAATGCGCTTGTCTTTTATATGCCTCCCTTTTTATATATTCTTTAACAATGAGAAAACACACCACGCCTAACGCAAGTGCCGTCTGAAGAGAGAAAGGTCATGAGCTTATAGCTTGTGCTTTTCTATAGTGTCGCTTCTTTGAAAATCACACGCCCCCCACCCCCTTTCTCCACCTCGCCTCTATAATGTGTAACCCCTGGCGGTAAGAGAGGTATTATTGAATTAGATTAAAGCAGGAGTCATGTCGCTCTCTGCAAGTCTCAGAAAGAAGACCTCCACATACTCCGAGTGGTTCCGATGGCAAGCAGCCCCCGCGGTTACGCAGACTACTGCTACTGCTATAACTACGACGAGAAACCAGGAATGAGCGTTTAACAGCCGTCGCTGTAAAACAGAAGACAAATGAACACCTCGTGTACACGATGTTGATGAAAAAAAAAAAAAGGAGGATCAAACACATCACGCGCGAAAAGCATACTGTTGAAATTCCAGAACAAGCAAGTTTAGATCACTTGCGCTTCCCTCACAACAGTTACTGTTTGTCTTGAACACAACACTATAGTCGGATACAACTAGAGAACGAAGCTGCAAATGCCCCTCGTATGAAGACCGGGCCTTCAGCTGATAGCGCCGACCGATTCTCATGGTGTCTTGGTTAATCCGCTTGGACCTGCTAGCGCGTTACATCGCAGGGGGTGGTTGATGAAAGGAATTAACCACGGCTTCATAAAATTCGGCCGATGCCATACGATGGAAGTTCTGATTTGAGGGGCATCTGTCGCTTCGTCCTTGAGTTGTATTCGACTACAATTCTATTTTCTCAATCTATTTCATCATTTTCGGCCGTGTGTATGAAGTAGAGCATATTCCGAGTAGACATCTCAGGCTGAAAGATAGATATATCATTTCGCACTGTTCGACTTGTAACGGTAAAAGAACTCGTGCATTCTACGCTCCGTCATTCTTAAACGCGTTGCCATCAAATGCATCCTGTCTTTACACAAATGACAAACTAAAGAGATTATTGCGTTCGTCTGTTTTCTCCTGAACTTTTAATTTTATGTTGGAATTTTGGCTATGCAGTCATTTCTCGCCTTTCTCGTCTCGCCAGCCCTTTCATGACCACATTTCCCTGTGTTTTTAATTCCGTTGTTGTTGCTGGCATATTGTTGGTGCCGATTTGGTTTGATGCATCCGGCTCTTTTTCTAATGAACTGTGAACATTGATGAGTTAATACTCCTTGTTTCTGAGCTAACTTTATGTTAATTTTTCGATATTTACTTATGTACTCTTTTATGCATACAAAGCACTTCACGCGACTTTTGCTATCTACCAGGCGCTACCGTACAAACCAGTTGAGGCTTTGGCAGGCCTGAACTTGTTATTTCCCTCTGTGCGAAATAAACTGATTGATTAATAAAAAAAGCCAAAAACCAAGGCTCTGCTGAAATTTTCTTGATTACTCGTTTGATCGCTTTACGAGAGGGCAACAATAGTGCGGATTTTAACGACAGACCGGCTTAGAGAAAACGGCCAGTCCATTTGATAACAGAGGAGTTGAGGAGAGCCGGATGACGCACATTAAAGGGGCGCTGCTACTCCATTCATTATTTATCCCCAGTAAAGTTGGACTGCTTGGGCTTTTGAGGCTTTGATGGGACCCTTTCGACATGCAAAACAGCCATTTATTGCTGATATATTTGGAGTTTAAAATGGTAGAATTTGCTCGCCACTAAATAAAAACTCGTGACGTCGATGACGACATTGAGTGAACTATTAACTCTGCGATCACTGTTTAGAAGCGAAGGCTGGCGTGGTCTTGTCTCAGAGATCCGGTAACAAAATGTACTTGACGCCATTGCAGTTAGCTTATGGAAACTAGCTGTGGGGGCGATATCTGTATTTCACTGTTTTGGCCATTTAAAGCTTATATAAATGCCCAGTTTTCAGTGAAAGTAGCATTTTTGTCATAAGAACACAATAATCTATCAATACAGGGTAACCAGCTTTTCTTCACGGTTCGTTTAGACAAGAGCTATGCGAGAGTTTAAAGAAACTCCATTAGGCGCTCAGTGTGTTGACGTATGCCCGTTGACGTATAAGTATTACCTATCCTACACCGGGCAGTAAACAATAAGAGCGAAGTATGCAGCAGTAAGAACCTACCAAGCTGCTTAACGCAAGACAACTTTACAGGGTTGGTAGCTTTTTGGACATGTAATAAAGTTAACTTCAGCAGATCTTATGGATCAAGGATGAAAAAATGGAGCTTTTATACATATCAGTAATAACCTTTATTTCTTGGACTAAAAAAAAATTGAGTACGCAGTTTTTCTGTCGGCTGGTAAAAAATAACTTAAATATGTATCCAAACATTATTATTTAGAATGTAAGCACGTGTGAACCTGCACCAGTTCCCTCTCGTTTTCTTTTCCTCTTTATATTTTCATGACAGGACAAATAGAAGGGATAAGGACAAGGAGGGCGGGGGTGCCGCAAGGCAGCAGTTTATGCCGTCTCCTGTTTCTCTTATATATTATTAATTTATTCTATACATCCAACCCGGTGCGCCTTGCAGCGTTTACTGACGATTTTACTATGCTTGTAGGCAGTAACGCTGTAAAAAATTGTCAATACACGGCAGTAGTTTTCATCCTACTTCGTCAGTGGGCGGAAAAAGAACTGTTTTAAAAGTTAATACAAACAGAAAGAAAAATCTGATGCTCGTATATAACTCGTATATAACGCGGTAAATAGAGTTTCGACAATAAAATGTCTGGGTGTCGTATATAACTCGTATATAACGCGGTAAATAGAGTTTCGACAATAAAATGTCTGGGTGTCGTAATTTCTGAAACACTCAGCTGGGACACTCATACAGAAAATATTCGTACTAAAATTAAGAAACTAGCTGGCATCCTGTGCCGCCATAGGTACAGTATTTCAGGTATACAGTGAAAATTCTGATCTGTAATGCTTTCATTTTGCCTGTTTTCACGTACTGCTTTCTCACGTGAAGCATGAGAGCAAATAAGAATAAACAGAATACTGGTCGAACAGAAACGCATTGCACGAATAATTGCTAGCGTGCCATTATACATGTTGAAAAAAAAAAACTGGTAATGGCGCAAGAAACGGGGGCACAGAAGGCACACAAAAGAAAGGACTGACGCCATCCTGCCCTGTCTTTTGAGTGCCTTCTGTGTCCCCGTTTCTTGCGCCTTTACCAGTTTTTCTTTCAACATGAACCAACTCGCCCAAACTAGTTTTACTTGACCATTATACATGGACACTGATAGATGCTTTTTTAAATCTGACATCCTGAAACCAACGGCTTTATACAGTTTTAGGCTGTTACGTATGTATAAAATTGCTCTTCCAAATAACTATTGCATGCTCAAAATGTTTTAACTAATCCGATACACGGCTGCATACCCAGTAGGGCATCACAACTCATGGTCTTCTTCACTATGCCGCAGCTCTTACCGTATCCAGTCATTGTGATACAACTTGCCAAAACAACTAAACACAATTTCAACACATGGCATGGCCATAGAAAAAATATCAAGCAGAGAATTAGTACTTAATCTCTGTGACGAAATGGCAACGCTTTGATGTCCTTTTTGAAGCGAAAGCTTAACGCTAAGTAAAGCCAGTTTCGCGATGGCCCCAAGTTTCACCTTCAAATGACCTTGAGCTTCGAAAGCAAAGGAGAGGCGCATACCTGGCCTTCTGGGACAATGGACACCTTAGTCGCACTTTAAGCTAAGCGGTTGTAGTGACCGGTGGGCTCTGCATGCGTTGGCATTGACAACGTTGTGCCAGAAACACGACCCAATCCCACTCATTCTTCCTGGGAGGCTGCTTTACGGACCGCTCAGCCCGCCGGCCAGAAATGGCTGGTGGATCGGGCTTCACGTGAAGCACAAGCCCGTGGACTCCTGGACCAGTAGGGGACCACCCTGGAAGGATTTTGTGTGTGTGTGTGTAATAAAGTTGTTTCCATCCATCCATCCACGGCACTGAAGCTGACAACGTAGTGGCAGACACGCGGCGCTGCAGCAATAGGCCGCAGCGTTCACTCAGTGAGCAAACTCTCGCGATCAACCATTAACTGCCACCTGCCTGGGTGGCAGGGTGGGAGCGCTGCCTATCCAGGATCCGGAACGCACTCAACGTTGCAGACGCCCAGCCGCATACAGTTGCCCGATGCGCGGCTTTTCGGCCGATCCTTCCATCTCTGTATGCCCTCGCTGCAGCCCGAGGATCCTCTTCGAACAAAAACAACACAGACATGGATCAAGCAACAAAAATATTCAACACACCATCATTTGTGTCCCTGACACTGGGGTCGAGGGAAATCTCATGGCAGACACCGTTGCCGGTCGAACCCTTCAGCACGCCAAAATCTTACGGGGAGGCAATGAAGGCGTTGTTGGGAGCGCGCACTAAGTATTCGGCTCCGGCGGATATCCTCAACAGAGAGCAGGCCACCACGCTCAGACGACTAAAAACAGACACCTACCCAAGCACAGCCATGTATCATAAAATGTGGCCGAACAGATACGCGAAAGAGTGCGTGTGGTGTGGGGGCTACGCCACGACGTACCACGCCACCTGGGGCTGTGAAAAAAGCCCTTTATTACCAAAGATAAATAGCCCTAGTCTAGAGCAGTGGGAGGCACTCCTGATTGACTCCGACCCGAGCCCACAGCTTATGCTGGTGACGAGGGCCAAGGCAGCGGCGGAGGCCAACGGGATCCTGGACTAGGGAAGACCGACCACTGAAGCTCCACATCTATCTATCTCCCACCCCCTACTCCCTAACTCTTCCTTTTGCAACAATAAATGTTTTTACTACTACTACTGCCCGATGCGCCTTAGCTTTCGCTCTCTAACTAGGTTGAAAGGTAGTTAAATCGCAGGTAAAGTTTTCTCTTGCCCTCAGATCGTACAAATCAAGTTAAATTTAATAGGTTTTTGAGGCTAGGAGATGGCGCAGTATCTGTCTCACATCTCGGTGGACACCTGAACCGCGCCGTAAGGGAAGGGATATAGGAGGGACTAAAAGAAGAAAGAAATTTACCCGCCGCGGTGAAGGAGGAGGAAAACTTATATTCCTATTTACAGTGAGAGGTCGATGGGGCGAGCCGGAAGGGCCCGCCCCTTACAAACACTAGGAGGGATCCCTAGTCCGGGATCCCTGTAGCTTCCGCAGTGGCCCGGGCTCTTGCTACCAATGCCTGTTGGGCATGGAGTTCGGAGCAGCCGCGCAGGGCAGCTTCCCAGTCCTCTCGAGTGGGGTGGAGGTGGGGTGGGTAGGCAGGATTGGAAGGGCATGTCCACACCATGTGGTAGGTGTCCGAAAACTCCTCCTCACAGTGTGGGCACGCGCCCGAGAAAGAAGAATTGAAGTGCTTAAGTACTGCCGGGCACAGTACAGTATTGGTATAGAGGCGGAGAAGCCAGCGCTCCTCCACCCTGGTGAGGCCTTTACAGGGAGGGCGACAGAGACCATGAAAGTTTTGATAAAGAGAGGTGATCTCTTTAAAGGTGATGGCTGGATTGAAATTGAATTCCGGATCAGGCTGCGGATGAGGCTACACTCGGTGAGTAAGCGCGCGGGCGGCAGCGTCGGCTACCTCGTTCCCCTCAAGACCCGCATAAGCCGGAGCCCACACGATGGTACGATGGGTCGGAAACCCTGTGTATTCGCATGCGTGGATAATTTTGAAAGCACGGTCTGGAATATACCCTTGCTCAATATTGCGGCAGGCGCCCCTGGAGTCCGTAATAATGACTCGGGACTCTGGATCTGCGGCGGGCAGTGCAATGGCGATCTCTTCCGCAAATGTAATGTTTGGGGCACGGAAAGTAAGGCCCTGAGCTGTAGTGTTTTGGTGGATGACGGCCGCCGTGTACCAACCCCCATGGTGTGGCTCAGTGGTAAAGCGCTCGTCTACCGAGCCGGAGTTGCCGGGTTCGAACCCGACCGCGGCGGCCGCGTTTCGATGGTGGCGAAACGCAAGAGGCGCCCGTGTGCTGTGCGATGTCAATGCATATTGAGTATCCTCAGGTGGCCGAAATTATTACCGCAGACCTCCACTAAGGCACCTCTTTCTCTCTTTCTTCTTTCACTCCTACCTTCCTCCCTTCCCTTACGGCGCGGTTCAGGTGTCCGCCGAGATATGTGAGACAGATACTGCGCCATTTCCTTTCCTCATAAACCAGTTTACCAATTTCAAATAAATTAGGGGCCGTAGTGGACGTCTCCGGAATGATTTCAACCGCCTGAGTATTTCACTATTCTGTATTTGTACACAGTGTATATTGCCGCCCTACCCCTATCATTTCTTCTATCGCTCCTCACTCTCTCTGTCCCTTTATTCCCTCCAGTCGTAACTCAAGTGCATGCTCCAAGCTTGGATGACAGATGCAGCGGCTAGCAACATTTGTTCCTTCCATTTTTTGTATAGCCTTACAACCAACTGAAGATATCTACTACTGACACCGCGCAGCGCACGGGCGCCTTGTTTGCGTTTCTCTTCAACGCGGCTACCGAGACCGGGTTCGAACCCGGCTACTAGGCTCAGTAGCCGAGCGCCGCCGCGCATTTTCAAGTTGCGGGTAGTGCGCGACTTTTTTTTGTTGTTGTAAAACTGGATTGTTATATGTAATACGCAATGCGCAGTTATGTCCTGGCAACTTGCTTTTAATGCAAAAATCCCTTGTATGAATTCGCAAGTGCTCAACCACCGCTGCCATGTGAGAAACGGGCATAAGGGTTTTTTCGTGCGGCGGCTGGCAGCTTTTTAATTTGTGCCTCCTCTCCTACATCCGTAAATGCTGAGCGAGAGAAATAAAGATTTTATTTCATTTGATTTTGATTTGCTTGTTTACAGTAAATGCCAATTATCAATTCTATTTAGGATGTAAGCGCGTGTGAAGTTACATCAGCTGCAGTGTAATGTCGCAGAAATTGGAAAGGAGGGCGGGGTGGAATGGCGGTGGCGACAAATATAAAGGTTTTCACATAAGCTTATAGACTCTGCTTGTTTGCAGACTGGCAAGATGCTAGCTGTAGTTTTTGCTTAGTGGTGCTTGTGTTTATACTTGTGTTTATTCAACCTGAGACATGATTTCCTCGTTTCATCTGCTGAACGCCATAGCGTGTCGTCTGTACAATGTCGGCGTGAAAAAGTCGCAGCGATTCAGAACAGCGGGGCTTCATGCATGCGCCGTCGTTCGCACGCATGAAGTAATTTGTTTGTCCGCAAACCCGCGTTTCTTATGCAGCTCTTTGCTTTCAAGTAGGCCAAGGAATGCGTGACACACTGCATGCCCCCGTGGCCGCAATTGCACCATGAATCATTTTAACCGAGGCCTCAAAAGTCACGCTACACATTCATAGCTGCAAAACGATGTGCCTGGCACGGTGGGCAGCACTTGTACTCTGTACTCTAATAATATTATGAATATCAGGGATAACTGACTGAGCAAACGAGCGGAAAAAGGAAGGAACACGGTTACATATTCTTGAAGCGCGTGGTACATTTCCTCTTGTATGCCTTCTCGGCTGTTTTCATCTTGTTTAGCGCAGCGAGTTACGTCAGTCGGACAGTTGAATCGTTAGGTTTAGGTTTATTGGGGTTTAACGTCCCTAAGCAACTCAGGCCATGAGGGACACCGTAGTAAAGGGCTCCGGAAATTTCGACCACCTGGGGTTCTTTAACGTGCACTGACATCGCACTGTACACGGGCCCCTAGAATTTCGGCTTCATCGAAATTCGGCCGCTGCGGCCGGGATCGAACCCGCGTCTTTCGGGTCAGCAGCCGAGCGCCGTAACCACTGAGCCACCGCGGCGGGGTAATATCGTTAGGTTCCACCCACGAATACCAGACGCCAGGAACTATGAAGAGCACAGGCAAAACACGCTATGCTAGAGCTATTGGTTTTCACGACCTTCATTAAAACGCCTCACATCAGCTGACTGTGAACCCGCTGCGGAGGCTCAGTGGTTAGGGCGCTCGGCTACTGATCCGTGTACCCGGGTGCGAACCCAGCCACGGCGGTCGCGTCTCGATGGAGGCGAAACGCAAGAGACACCCGTGTGCTGTGCGATGTCAGTGCACGTTAATGATCCCCAGGTGGTCAAAATTATTACGGGGCCTTCCACTATGGCACCTCTTTCTTTCTTTCTTTCTTTCTTTCTTTCTTTCTTTCTTTCTTTCTTTCTTTCTTTCTTTCTTTCTTTCTTTCTTTCTTTCTTTCTTTCTTTCTTTCTTTCTTTCTTTCTTTCTTTCTTTCTTTCTTTGGTTCAGGTGTCCACCGATATGTGAGACAGATACTGCGCCATTTCCTTTCCCCAAAAACCAAACCAAACCATTTGACTGTGAGTCCCAGGCACAGTGACAGAATGCCAACTGGAAAGGACGGATAGTTTAGCGATTTGATGGGCGAGTGTAAGGCGCAACTAAACAAAGCGCACAAGATGAGAAGAACAAAAGACAGAGGCGAGTCTTATCTGCCCCTTTTATTCCTTCTTGTCTTGTATATTTGCGTTTATACGCATCATCAACACTAACTGAATGTGAAACGGTGATACAAAGTATCAAAGGGAGACATTGCGCGAAACTTTGCACAGCAGTGGGAGAATGCACAGTATGCCGAAAAACATTTCTTTTCCTCTTCATATTTCTTCTTTATCTGCAGTGATAACTTAGCAGGGGGCTTAGTGATGAACAGCCTCGAATAGCACGTGCATACCGAAGATTTTCACCTATAACCTGCAGCCCCAATGGGAATGTTCTGCGAGTGGGCCTAAGCCCTTGCAGAGATAGTTTTTTTTTTTTCTTTAAAGTCTGCAACAGCGTGGGCGTTCCCAGCAAAGAAGCCTGGAGTCCCTGCGCCCGTTAACGTAAACAACCTACTTTTTTTTCCCCCGCAACCCACAGGCGCGATCTCACAGCAGGCCTGACTGCGTAGATATGTACTAATCGCTCACAGAAAGGTAAACAGCTCGTTGTCACCCGACACCGAGCCTGGGCGAAACACACGAGGCCCAGGCGACGGCCGCAGACATGAGCTGGTCGAGACGGGAGAGAGGGAGAGAGAAGAAGGAACAGGAACTAAAAGGAAGAATATACTTAAAGTTACAAATCAGGGCTACTTTTTGCTTTTTCATTTCCGTCTCCTAGAGGCGCCCTGTTTTCCCTCCTCGTGTTTCTGAAGCCATTTTACCGGAGAGGTAGTGGCGGGGGGCGGGGGGGGGGGGGGGGGGGGGACGAGGAGGCCTGAAAGAAAGGAAAAGCGCGGTATACTGTCCCACGGCTTTCCAATAGAGGGACAGCGTTTGAAAAATTGCCCGCTCGCCTCTTTTGACATGCGACTGTAGAGAGTATGTAGGCTCCCTACTTCCGCAGCGGTCTCAGCGCCCCCAAGCAGCAGCCTGAAGTAATTACATCGGGGGACATGGCAAACGTGCATATAATGACAAAGAGAAAGCGTGGCATATTGCTGACGACAGGCGGACGTGTGAAACAGACAACAGCAATTGCTGAGATGGGCTCTAAGCCACACGACACGGCACTTTGTGTGAATGCATTGCTGGCGTCGGGCGTGTCTTTGAGCGACGCAACAAAAATTGCGCGCGTCGGGGGGACGGAGGAACGGGACCGGGCTGACTCTACGAGTGAATTTCAGTGAGATGAGTGAAATGCCGTAGAACTGAACTTGTCCTCCTCTTGCCAAAGCCTGACGTGTCACAACGCATATTGGTATAGTTATCATTATTATTTTTTTTGTTCCGACGAAGAGCGGAACAGTCTCGGGACTTTTTTTTTTCTTTCCCGAAAATCGTGTCGTCGTGAGTAGTGTTCCTGTATATGCCCCCGCAGGCATTTATACGAACACTAGTCGTGAGATAGCTGTTCTGTTCTCGAGCGTGAGAAGTCGGATAATGGTGGCGTTTTGGGCTTGGCAAAGCAACGTGAGTAATGTTGATGATATAATTTAGCCGAAAGACGAGTAGTGATAGTACGATAAGAAAAAAAACTACAAACAAACAAACAAACAAACAAACAAACAAACAAACAAACAAACACAGGCAGTGTGCGAGGCGGATGCTTCGGGATCCCTACAGATTCCATCACAGCGAAACGCACCACTGTATTATTCAACTCCATGTTGGGCGAAACACTCTGTATGTGCCTTTCAGTTGAAGCTGGATTGGTTCCTTCGCACTCAAAGCGTGAATTGCCGGTCTCGATGCATGCTGAGGTTAGCCATAGGATGCGCTGCGAATATTTCACATATGTAACATACATAGCATATATTAGCATATAATGTCTATACATTCCCTCGATGACTTTACGTTGGTACAGTGCGTTAAATGTGTTTTAATGTATGATGCCCCGTTTCTTGTCGCACTTAAAATCTGTCAGAGTATAACTTGGCAACGATATTCTGTACTCCATTCTGGGGCGTATTATCTTTCGAGACACTATAGAGCTCGCTTGCAATTCTGCGTAGCCAGGCAGGGAAAAGATCAAGATAGTGAAAAGCAAACAGGCACGACGGGGCACGGACTTTATTTAAAAGTTTACCATTCATTAAAGTTAAGCATATGCAGAACTGCCAATCCATTTCGCACAGTATGCTAACAAGCAAATATTTACCCCATTACCTGGCCACCGGCGTTAGGATGACGATTACTACACTTACTGATAAGGAGCAGGTGGTTATTCTGCAGCCCACTAACTCTCACAAAAGTCTAATCAACAGCGTATTTTAATAAAAGACGGACCTTTATCAAAGGCAGCATCTTTGTTAGTTCCCTCTCTTCGAGTAGGGGTAGGCTCTGGTCAGCAAGGCGTTATGTCGAAAAACTGCGTTTACCAAGTAGTCCATCTTTAACCCTAGGACAGCTTAACATTCAGGTTGACGCAATACCGCGAACACAGCTAATCTTAATTATCCGTCATACACTGTACGATAGTGCTAAAGGGCGTACTAATTAGCATTCAACATGCTTTTGCGACTCATTCCGTGCTGCCTAACAATTATTCCACGCTCTTGTTAGATAGTACTTCTACATGATTTGGTGCCAGAAAAGCGTAAAAATTAGTCAAAACCTTGCCTAGTTTGGTTTATGTGGATATATTATTATAATGCAGCATCCTGGGTTTCTACTAGCATGCTTTACGCAGAGGTTTGCCTTGTGAGCACTTTAGGTCCCTACAGTCACAATAGCCCGCCCAAAGCAGGGCTGGTTTGAACTAAGAGGGACATCTGAAGAACAGGCCGTGATCTACTCTAGAATTCTTCATCACGTGTAAAAGAAAGCAAATAACAAAAAGACCAACAATACGTAAATGCTTCAATGAAAGATATCCAATAATGGAATCAAAGGAACATGGAATCAAGCTTAAAGGGAAGATGAAATGGTTTTTTGAGAATTAAAGGTTATTTAAGAATTCAAATCTATGAAGCTTCTAGGTAAAGCATGCAAAGTAGTTTTGCGCTAGTATTTCAAATGGTGATGTAACCCCCAATAAAACCGCGACAACGTTCTTGCTTCTCCTCATCGCGTTGGAGGAGTGCGGGGAAACTCGGGCTGACGTCATTATTGCTGAAATTTAAGATGTCCGCTGCCTTCGTCTACATGCTGCCCTGCGTCTTCCGATTCCGCCAAACAATGCTTCGTACACGGGCCTCTAGAATTTCGCCTCCACCGAAATTCTACCGCCGCGGTCGGGATCGAAACCGCGGCCGGAATCGAACCCCTGAGAGAAGCGGGTGCGATTCCGGCCGCGGCGGTCGAATTTTGATGGGGGCGAAATTCTAGAGGCCCGTGTACTGTGCGATGTCAGCGCACGTTTAAGAAACCGAGGTGGTCCAAATTCCCGGAGCCCTTCACTACGGCGTCCCTCATAGCCTGAGGCGCTTTGGGACGTTAAACCCCTATAAGCCATAAACTAATGCTTCGTGAGCTTCACCTTGGAAGGCATTCGTTTTCTTCCTTGAAACAACAGCTTCTTCGCTGGAAACTTAGCGCCGCAGTACGTGACGTCATCTCAGGGGCTTCTGCCTGTCGCTGTGCACTGCAGAGAAGCCTGAATGCAGACGCCGCTTTAGATTGCGATTTCGTCACAATTTCAAATGCTAGCGCAAAACGATTCCGCATGCTTTACCAGCACATTTCATACATTCGGCTCGTTTAAACTCATCGAATTCTAAAAACTCTTCAGTCGACATTTAATAAGTGTAGTGCAGACGTGTAATGTCGGTGTAGAAAGACCAAGCTTTATGCCTACTCAGTTAAGCTTTATGCCGACTGAGTTTCATCACCGTTGATCTGCGACTTCTTTCCGAGTGCATAAAAGGTCGTATCCGTGGCCGAGTAACATTTTATTGCCTGAAACGATGTTATTGTCACTGAGTAGTTTCTAATTTAGATTACTTGACAATACAATCCAATTTTTACCTTCTGCGTTTTTCACCTGTCGCTTAAAGCTATTTAGCGCTGTCCTTTGTTTCCTACGTACTTACTGCTGGTTAGTTCTCTAGTCCGTTTCCGCAACTGTGAGTGAATGCACTCTCTGCATATGTATTCAAAGGGGGCGCTGCAAGCAGCCGTCTTGACCAGACGCACGTTCGCATCGTTCCGACTGTTTGAAGCTTTTTGGCCCGGTCCTTTTTGGGCTAGGCTCCCAAAAATGAATGGGTCACCACCTTCGTGTTCCTCGCCACCTGTGGATAACGGTTTCAACGCTTCCGCATCGAAGACTACACCAGGAAACCATTTCGACACATCGGATACGCCTACCGCCCATGTCGCCAACATGGCTCCCGGGACAGCCTCGGCAAGACGCCGCGGCAACACCGCTCCGCAGCGGCAGAAATAACGCGGCGCAATCTATCGTTGTGCTTGACGCCGACGCAAGCATGACGGATGAGGATTCCAGCCAAGTGATTGCGGCGATACCCGTCTCCAATCCCTTCTGTGTTCTTTTCACGAAAAACATGCCTGGAACTAACCCTTCTCAGGTAAGGTCCTGCACTTTTCGATTTTCGAAATTTGCCAAGCAACCTAGGATTGGATTAGGCACTTCCCAGATAGATCAAGAAAACGCCATATTCATGAGCAAACGACGGCGTAAAACTTGGCCGCTCGCAGGCAGCTATAAATACTCGCTACGCGGATGCGCATTTTCGATCGTGGGGCTCTGTCTCGGCGCCCATGGTCACCACATTGGTCAGAATCGATCGCTTTGCTGATAATGACCATTCTGAAGAGGTCGACTGGCATGCAGCCTGTTAGGCGAAAGAACAAAGCTACAGCTGCTGATCCAATCAGGGTTAAACGCACTGTGATAATTAAGCTAACCTCACCTGGACAACTAGGCACACTCCCCGCACACTGGCTGCACGGAACCATTGCCGATGAGCTTCAAAAAATTCGTTTTCACTGAGGCTTTCAAGTACGGTCTCTTGAAATAAAGCGAACAGTTTGCAGTCGACACATCCCATGCGCATGTCAGGGATCATCTTCTCGGACTACATACTCTCTTAATTTCTGGAAAGGCCACACCTGTACAGGCTTATGAAACCATTCGCTCCGGCCAGATCCGTGGTGTGATATCTTGTGCCAACGGGTTAACAAGCGAACAGAACGGAGCAGCTCTCATCATGTTTGAGGGCTCCAGACTTCCCTGAAAAATCCATCTTTATAGTATATATACTGCTACTAGTAACACTCTATCACCCGAAATCTGTCGTTTGTGAGACCTGTCACAAAATCAGGCACAGGACAAATTCGTGTTCACTAGTCGACCAACGGCGATGCTCGTTCTGCGGTCGTCTCGCACATGGCAACCTTGAGGTTTTTCCGACAGAACCACTATGGCAAAATTGCAAAGGTCACCACGTAGCCACAGACCCAAAGTGCCCAGCTCGGCGGTAGGCTACCAAAACGCTGAGGAACGGCATTGTCCGCCTTATGCGAGTATAGCGGCAAAAGGAGCGCAAGCAGCAAGTCGAGCTTCTACGTGGCAGCCAAACGTTGTCGATGACTGGGCACAAGAGCCCTGCCAGTACACAGCAACCAGCCTCAATCAGTTGAGCTTGTCAATGAGGACTTCCCTCTAATAAAATGTCAGCCATTATCGAAGAAACGAGGCAGAGTACATACAACTAGAGAGCAAGATGCACACAAGCGCTCTACACAGTCTGAGGGCATTAGTCTAAGGAATGCCGCTCCTTCACCCCTAGCAACAACTTTTGGGCATCCGTATACTCGGAAAAGATTCGTATACTCGGCACGCTTGTTGACGAGGATGGAGGAGCCAAAAGCAGGCTTCATAGCACGGTGCTTAGTTGACATCAGGTTTTGCACATTATGCGCCACGTATCTGCGTGTGCTTGGGGAATCAAAGAGGTGGGGCTCCGTCAGATAGCCCTGACACTCATAAGATCCAAAATCCTGTACGCATATCCGTACATGCGGATTAACGCGACAACGCCATCAGCTTGAGTGAATCAATCGCAAGGTCTGCCGCAGTACTGCCCAGTAGTGGACCTACACGCATAGATCAGAATCAATTCCCTGCAGGATGTGGCAGAGCAGCAATTGCAAGCCCAGCTTGTCCGTCTCTCCCCAACGGCGGCTGGCCGTCAGATCCTACGGGCATTAGGCTACAACGATGACAATTTAAAACCACTCTCAGCTCCTGCCCCACCTTGGGAACTAGTCGATTTAGTAGATGGTATGCCATTACCAAAGAACATGAGTTCAGCTAATCCCCAAAGGCGCAAATCTGCCGCTAAACGTCACGAGAAGATGACACGCATGCTAGCCCAGGAAGGGACCATCCAACTGTACACAGACGCCGCTCATTTCTAACATTGCGCCACCGTAGCTTGTTACGCCCCTGAGCCAGATACCACTGCAGTTCAATGGCTCTCAGAGAAACACACTGTAACTAGTCTCGAGCTCATAGCCATAAGCCTTGCCATTACTCGAATAGTAGAAAGACAGGATACAGCTCCTTGCACTTACCCTGTTTACACTGATTCACAAGCAGCGTACACCACCTGCCGTGCAGGGGGAGCAGAGCAGACTATGCCGTTATTAACACTATTCGAACAGAAGCCAGTCGCCTGCGAGAGGAGGGCTACACTATAGTTATCAAATGGATTCCTGCACACGAAGGGATCACTGGGAACGAAGAGGCACATCAGGCAGCACGCGCTGCAGCTCTTTCAGCACCTTTGCCTGGATCCACACTCGTTTCCGCTTCGTTGGCCCCTTCTGACCTTGAAAATTCGTCGACGCCTCCTATGGATAAGGCCGAGACATGGTATCGCGCTCAACACTATCGCCGCAGCGTTCTCCAGCACCCTGAGCAGCTATACCGCCACTCACCTAGCGCACTACGAAGGGCAGAAATTCTTCGCGGAGCCCAGACTGGCCAGCTTCTGTCACCGGAAAAGTTGCACCTCGTAAACCCGCACTCATACCCGACCCCTCAGTGCCCGGTATGCCCGGCCAGAGGCACGGCCGAACAACTTCTGTGGCGTTGCCCTGCCTTTGACGCGGTGCGGGAGAGATCACTTCAGCCTCTGGGCGGGCACCGACCTGGCAACCTTCAGGATTGGGTCGATCCTCCATCGCACATAGAACCATCGGACGCACTCCGGCTCTGATGGGCTTTTCTTCAGTACTTCAAGGAAGAAGAAGGGCCTGGCCGTTTCTTCGAGGAGCCGACCTCGGGACCATCCCACCTCGAGGAAGTAGCGGACACCGGTAGCGCTATTTGTTCGTCGTTTAACTTTGCGGCCCCTTTTTTGTGTTTTCTGCATTGCTCTTTTGATCACAGCTCCCATCTGCAAACTAACACGTATATGATCACCTCCCAAACTGTCCTTTCCCTCTTCGTCTATTTCCATTATTGCGAGCTTGCTATTGATTCCCTGCGACTTTAGGCGGTAGTCAATGGTCGCCTCCTGTTCCGGAATTCCCACATGATCTGTCCCTCACATTTAGTTTCTCTCTTTACAATACCTAAATATTTTGCGCTGTTCAAAGAGGTCTAGCATTAACTTCACGTGACAATCTGTGTGTCCCTCCGGGTCCCCGCTCTGGCCAATGATGTCATCCTATAGAAGAATACCGGCACCGCCTCCAAACTGTTTCATATCGTCATTGAGACACTTAACAAGATCCTTGCTTTCTTGCCTCCATTTTACCCCTGTCCATAAATAAACTACCTCTAGCCATGTCCTTTAACCGGCAATTGTTCCTGATACCCGGGCATGTTCTTTGAAAGTTGATTTTATTCTTTGCCAATTTGTTCCGTGATGTATCATCACACCTCCCCCTTCTCCGTTGTTCTTCTGTTGCACCCTTCCCAGGCAGCCATAGATAAACAGTTGATCTTCTAGATCCACGAGACAGGTCTCTCACAGAGCGTACAAACCTATTTCGTCGTTCTTCAACTGCTGCTCTATATTTCTAACAATTTCGCTATCTTTCTACCCCCTTGCATACTTGCGTAACTGATCCTGGTGTTAAATTTCTTTTTTATAGTTTTCTTCCTGAACACCCTAGGGGCCATTTTGTTAGGCCCCGCCTCCATTATTACGCTTTCTTCTTCGCTTCAACCTACCCCTGTGCCCATAGCATCCTGGACCCTCTAAAGAAGCTACTGCACAGCCCGCCAAGGGCTAGCCAGTCCCGGCTTCCAGTCTCCCACCTTTCCACTAAAATGGATGCCATCTCGTCCAAATCCTCTGCCGACGCCTGCCTCACGCACTTCTCTGTTTTTCTTTCTGCCACTTCGAAGCCTTTCCCCAGGCTTAACTTCCTTATCTCCCTATTAACAGCCACAACGTCCCTGTCAACCCCTCTTCCCTGTCATCCAAGCGCAGACATACGGTTACAAAGTAAAGCTAGCTTCCACAGAAACGTCTTCTGCTGTAAAGATGCGTTCTGGTCCGGGGTTCGAACCCAGAGCCACTGCCTCACTGGGGCAGTCGCTTTATCAACAGAGCTAACCGGGAATATGCATCATTAATAGCCTTATAGCTCCGCTTGAGTGGACGCTAATTAGTTATTACTCCCTTATTACAAATCTACTCAACCTTGGGGGTTCCACTAAACATTGGACCAACATTGTTCCGACTTCGAGTTGGGTTGATCGCGTGGTGAAAATGTAAGTTTTGCCGAAGTTTTCTGTTTGTTTTGACAGACACGGCATTGAACAATAAAAATCCCAATCTTTGTTTCATCCGAAGCCGCTGGAAAAAAGTTATTGAAGCTGTAGATTCTTCGAAAATCGAGTAGATTCTTCAAAAAACCCTGAAGGGCCCTCAGCCCTCCGCGTGAGAGCTAATTGAAGCCTTTCTTATTGGAAAGCCAGGCCCTTCTTGTATCAGTTGCCCGCCTGTATCAGCCTCCAATTGTGAAATTGCCTTTTGAGACGACACATCCATGTAGCCATGCAGTGTTTTTATGCTTGAGTTCGCTAGGTGAAAGCTTCTCATTTTCATACTTGGCACGAGCTGCACCACCGGAGTGATTAGGGCTATCGTCGATACTGTGCCAGAGACAGAATCACGTGACCCATCTTTTCTGTGGCCCGCAGTGGGTGCTCGATAGAATTTCATGTTTTCATAAATACAAGTCGTGTTATTCACTTTATTTCTTCCTATTAGTGAGTGGCAGCATTGCACATTTTGATCGTTTGTCGTGAAACTGAGAGTGGCAGGCTATTTATGCTTCTGACATGGTGGATTATTAATCAAAATTTTTGCGCGAAAAACACGGACAGAAAGAGCAGACGACACGAGCGCTGACTAACTGGAAGTTTATTCGAAAACACGTAGAATTATGAATAAACTTCCAGTTGTTAGTCAGCGCTCGTGTCGTCTACTCTTTCTGTCCGTGTTTTTCGCGCTAAAATTTTGCAAGGTGTATGTTAACCAACTCGCCCAATATGCAGTACTGTTAAATTAGCATTAGATGGCTATGTCACGTCATCAAAACTTGTCCACACGATTGTGTCGTCCAGTAAAGATAAATGTGCAAAGGTTTGATTGTGCTAGATAGTGCGTGAGGAGATCTTGCTGTGGGAAAAATTTGGTTAAGGAGTTATAGTTAGTTAATTAATTACACGGAAAAATTGCATTTCGACGTCAGAATAGCCCCGGACGTCGATATAATATGTGGACGTTTTGCTTTCGGATTGCTCCGGGTCGCTGCAGTGATCTCAAAGTTTTTTCAGGTTCTGACGTTTTCGATCATGGGAACTGCGTGCCCTTCGTTCTATTGTTGACCACCCACCAAAATTTTCTGCTTGCATAAAACGAACGCCTCTTAAATTGGATATTTCACGTCTTCGCTGAACATCCTCGCTCCTAGCGCGTGCCTGGCCTTCGACGACGTCAGCAGTCACGGGACCCGATTGCAGGCTACTTAATATTTAACGCTGTGGAAGCTGGCCGGAGCATGACACAGCCGGGCAAATTATGATCACCAGTTCTCTAATTATCCAGGTTAGTTACCTTTTCAGCATTTGTAAAGATTTAAGAAGCGGTGTCATGTCCCTCCGACCTTAAATGCCATGATTTGATGCACTTATCTTATGACGTGTTTGCCCTTGATTCGGTGTGTTAACATATGCTATTACTTTCCGGCGTTGTTGAGGTTAACGATGTTCTACCCAATTCGAAGTATTACTCTGCCAGGAAGCTATAAGGCGACTAAGAGTAGCCTTGCAGTGATTCAAGTGGAGCTAGTACAAATTAAAGCCACCCAAAGGGCTAAAAAAAGCTTATATATGTTTTATTAAATGGCGCATATATGTTTATTTAAATGGCGCAAATAATCTAGATCCCGATAAACAAACATCAGGCAGGGGCATCAACTAAAGCGGTATCTGTCAACCGGTCATAGTAACCCTGAAGGCTGTGAGTGTCGGCGCTAGCAACCGAATGCACGGAGCGAAACCTTTCGCATTTAGGCAGCGATGATTCCCTCGATGAACCATACAAGAAATCCGAGCATAGCGTTTTGTCACTTTGTGAAAATGATATCGCCGTAAAGCTTCATCTTTCAATTAGAAAATTCTCACCAACCAAGAAACGCCCGATAATTGTGAACGTTGCTTATATTACGACTAAAGAAAAGACATTGGGCCCATCCCACTCATGCCTCTCGTCCTTATGTGCATTTAAAGCGTTTCGACTCTAAGATTAGGTACCAACTCGCCCCGGTCCTTGCTCTTTTGACGCAGTCAAGTTTTGCGATTAGGGAAGACTGCTTCTTTCACGCGGGTTGCAGGCTCAACTACCAGCATTCTTCCAGCCTCTGAAATTTTCGTCTAAACTCATCTTGGACAAATCCCGCGTGGAATGCGAGTGCAGTTTTGGCGGTTCCGCATTCAACATCGTAAATGAACACACTACGTCTCGCTATACCACGCACAGCGCTGCAATACTTGGTAGTAGTCCTACAAAGTGACGTAATGCCACACAATCGGCCCTGGCTCTTTTAGGTACCAGATCATGCCCATTTCTAGATTTATTCAAGTACATACGAAGCGCAATCCCGAAATATCAAGTATCTTTTATTTTATTGAGGATAGTAATGAGGGCATCATCCTACTGACCGAAACGTGGCGGCACCGGGATATACAGGACCACGAATTTTATTCCCTCAAATCCAAAGTTACTGCTATGTCACGAACTGGAAACTGGACAAACTGGAAAATAGAAGAGGAGGAGTACTTCTCGGCGCCTAAAACACCCTACATCTGCTATCACGGCATCACTGAACTAATGTCGGTTTGTGCACACGACTCCGCTTTAGAAGTTGTTTTTATTTTAATATTTTTATTTCCATTAGAATGACGGAGGAGGCTGTAAGTATAGAAACGGGAAACTGCAACAGCACGAGAGCAAATTTGCAATGCCCTTCGCCTTTCTTTAATATTAATTGTAAGCAAGCTGCCTAATGCGCTTATCTTACTTCTCAGAGGCTTCAACTATTCCACCGTCAATTGGCCTCTACTATCACCACTTCATAAACTGTCATCACGGGAAATGAAGCACTTTCTTGATTGAGTTCTAGATTTCAACCTGCATCTGGTAATAACATACCCTACACGACGGGACAATACACTGGACCTCTACTATCGCCTAACTCGGATGACATTAAAAAAATAAAGTACTACCCGGTTTTAATGATCATAGTATCCTTCATACATGAGTATCGTTACCTATCAAAAAGAGATCTCATTCTCAAAAGGTAATCACTGATTATAAGAGGGCAAACTTTGAGGCAATAAGTCAGAACTTCAACACCTTTACGACTACTTTGGTAACTCATACTAGCCTCACTCTGTCAGTGCCAATTGGGAATGCTAAATCTACAAACTTCCGCCTTCCTTATGAAGACTTATTTCAGCAGCCAGTGGTTTAATAAGTTTTATATAATTACTTAATGATAAAAGCTCCCCTATAGAAATTCTAGACATGTTAGTAGCCAATGGCATGGCAGTTGTACGGCCTAAGTGCAAATAAATACAGCTAAACCTCGTTATGAGGAAGTCGAAGGGCGCTTGTGGTTTTTCCAGTGTAGCCGCTGCTTCGTTATATCGGAACGCGACCTTGGTTGCAACTGCCGCATGCCAGTGTGTTTACCTGCCGCAGCGTATATAGAGGACTACAAAACAGGCATTTAGTGTGCCACCGATGTGCGTTGCGGTTTAGTCTTCAATACCCGCACCGAGCGTCCACTAGGCGCCCTAATATACGTATAGGCCGTGTACGAGGGGGTACCCAAAAGAAACCGAACTTATTTTTGTTTGAACTTATTTGCTCACATTTTAAGCACAGACCTTCAATCTCCTTCAAAGTACTCTCCACTTGCAATGATACACTTGTCGAATCTTGCATTCCATTTTTCAAAACATCGTTTAAATTCATCTTTTGTGATGCTTGACAGTGCCTCCGTCGTTTTTTTCTTCACCTCAGCAACGTCAGCGAAACGCTCTCCATTCACCTGTATTTTCATTCTAGGAAACAAAGAAAGTAGCACGGGGCAAGGTCGGATGAGTATGAGGGTTGAGGAACAGGGGTCATGCCATTTTTGGTCCAAAATTGTCGTAGAGACAGGGCTGTGTGAGCAGGGGCATTGCCATGATGGAAAAACCAGTCACCCGACCGACACAAATCAGGCCTCTTCCACCGCAACACTGTTTCCCAATCTTTTCAAAACATCCCTGTAGAAAGCCTGGCTAACTGTCTGACCCTGCGGAACAAATTCTGAATGAACGACTCCTCACCTCGAAAAAACCAATCAGCATTGTTTTGAGGTTTGGTTTCACCTGACGAGCTTTCTTGAGGCGAGGTGAATTTGAAGTTTTCCATTGCTATGATTGTTGCTTTGATTCAGGATTTGATTCAGGAACACTTGAGTTGTCCCCGTAGCATCGTCCTTGTACGTCTTTCTGAATATTTCAAGAGTTTCCGTTCCACTTTTTCCGAGCAAAAATCAGAATTTCATCGGCGCACGCTGTTCACAAAAATCAGCCATTGCAAAAACGACACTTACACAAAACAGTCGGCACTCTAAAACTCTCTCTAAACTAGTCTGACCTCCTTCAGCGACGGCACTCGGCTTACTGACTATGGAATGTTCGTTCTATGCGCTCAGCGCTCCTAGTGGCAAAACGCGATACCACAGAAGCTCTGCCGACCAAAAAAATATGTTCGGATTCTTTTGGGTACCCCCTCGTACTTTCCCGTTTTAATGAAAAAAAAAAATGCTGGCGCTTTAGCATTGCTGACCACGAAATATTGTGCGAAAGCAGATTTGTGCAGGTGGACATCACGCTGCGTACCTGAAAGCGTGGTTGAAAGCGCGTTTCCTTTCGTTTCGTGATTTGCGCACAGATGGAGGTTGAAGAAGAGCACAACGTGCAATGAACATTCAGCCTGAGGACATCATCATCATCATCACAACGCGAGAGGGCGTTGCAGTTTAACATGAGGCGTAAAGTTCAACGTTATCATTTATTGCGTTGAGCATAAGAGCCCCTCCCCAATGAGAGTTTTCTATCAGGCTCTCATCGATATTGTGAAGCATTAGCGCCCAATTTCACCTTTTCTCAAGAGTGCTGATAGTGTTGGAGAGATGAGCCGAAACCTAAAAATACTAGCCTAATCTAGAATATACATAAACACTTGATAACGGCCTTTCTATAGGAGACATCTGTCTCTTTACTCAAGGTTATTAAGACGCTGCAGACGGAGGGGAGCCTAGCATAGAAGAACTTAGCTCTGATAAAGAAGTGAAATTAGACACCAGCAGAAGTCCACTGAAACGTGGACAGCGTAATGAACACAGTAGATGAGGATCCAAGAATATAGCTCACGGAACTTTTACAGCAATCTAAATGGTTCTCAGCGAATTCGCTAAAGAACATCCTGCCGAACACCTACTATGATTTCGAGTTCACAGGCGACCCATAGAGCGACTTCCATATTGTTGACATTTGCGGAAAATGCAGTTGTCAGAGGCATTCGCGCATTACAAGTACACCGTGAGACTCGTAGCGCAGGACAAATGTGCGTGAAGAAACATCTGTCGTAGTCACTCCGTTGCCTTCGAAACTACAAGCGTGCGGCTAGCTCGTATTGTCCAGGGGGTCTTTAAACATTTCAAGTACTGAACGTACATCCTCGAAGTACATAGGGTGCTGTCAACACAAACATGCTAACACAATCAAGTCAAGGACAAGTCTACTACTACCGCAACCAATTGTGCATAGTGTGTTTAAAATTGAATTAAAAAATCGGTGCTTTTGGTTTTTGTCACCCCTTTTGTAAACCTTCAGCATTTGTTTTTCGCCAATAGTGGACGCTTCTAGCGTGTGCACCATACAACTAGCCGAGATACACTTATTTCTTAAACAGCCGCCGTGGTGGCTCAGTGGTTATGGCACTCGGCTGCTGGCCCGAAATACAGCGGTTCGATCCCGGCCGTGGCGGTCGAATTTCGATGCAGGCGAAATTCTAGAGGCCAGTGTACTGCGCGATGTCAGTGCACGTTTAAGAACCGCAGGTGGTCGAAATTTCCGGAGCCCTTCACTATGGCGTCCCTCGTAGCCTGAGTCGTTTTGGGTCGTTAAACCTCCATAAATCCATAAACCCAAACCTATTTCCCAAACAGAAATAAACGCCGAAAAATATCCGCTGGTTTTTCTCAGAATAAAAAAAATATGCTAGAACGTCCACGGCCTATAATGCGTACACTAACCTTACATGTTAGCCTTGCCAACGCACGCCAGTGGTCTTCCTGGGCTTCAGAGCATATAAAACGATTCTTGGATAAATAATGTCGTGCATGACAGGGAGCGGCTTCATATTCAGAATATACGAGTACATCTTCGTTTTCTAAGTGCTGATGCTGATACAGGCCGCTGTAAAAGAGGGCACAGAGCGGCTATTTCATCTTGAATAACTCTTTTCGTTGGCATCACCGCACAGCAGACGAGCACACAGGCCACAACACTTCTTCGCAAGACTGAAATGTATTGTGGAGAATGCATACGCCAGCCAAAACGAAGGCACTGATGGTGGCCGCCTTCTGGTAAACGGAAATTATTTTACGCCTTAATTTTCCTCCGTTTTGCCCTGTGTTAACAGCGGGACCTCGATTACTGTCAAAGTACACCAAACGCAAGGACAAACAGTTTTAATCATTTCACCAGTTTTAACCACTTTTAATGCGGAACCAAAAAGAGCACGAGTGCGCTAACAGTGGGCAGTTTGAAGAACGGGGGAACTGCAATTGACTACACTGAATCGGTACGAAAGTGTTATGCACCGTTACAAATTGATATACTCACCACTAAATGCGTATAGTGAGGTTTATAGAAGGTTTTTTAAACCCCTTTGTAGGAAAATTTGGATACGTAAAAACGAGACGTAAATACATGGCCTTCTATGGGAGCTTGCAAGGAGAATCGCTGTTCACTCGTTATATACATTATTTCGTAATAAATTGTTTCGTTATAACGAGGTGTGACTGTATTTTAACGAGTTGACAGCCTTTTTTGGAGGGTCTCAATCAGTCAATTTTACGATCAAACTAGTGAATTTCGGCGAATCCTCTCTCCGAAAAACCATAATATCCAGCTCGAACTCTCAGGAGATGATAGCGAATGTGCGGCAGCTCTTAACGATAATTTTTCATCAGTATTTTCGGCCACTAACAACTCTAATATCGTTTATATACCTGACATATTCCTGACTTCAATGCCAGAAATTTAAATTAACGTTGGTGGAATAGCCAACCTCATTAAGTTCCTCAGGCTGTCGTCATCAGCTGGCTGCGATCAAATTAGCAACAAACTTTTAAAATATGCTAGTTCAATATCAAGTTAAAATACTTTTCTCACAGTACATCGGCACCGGCGGAGTCCCTCACGATTTGAAAAAAAAAAAAAAAAACAAACAAATGACACCGATTTATGAATCAAGGAACCGATCACCATTCTGTTCACCAGCATCTCCTCAAAACTTCTGGAGCATGTAATATCAACAATTCTAATCAACAACCTTGTATCGATAAAACTTGTTTTACCCGCTTCAGCAGTGCTTTCGAAAACTATTATCATGATAAACGCAGCTTGTCGAATTCGCGCACTACATCTTTAAATAAATGATCAATCTCCTACAAATAGATGCCATCTCTCTTGATTTTCATAAGGCGTCTGACCTTGTTCCTCATAATTATCAATACGCAAAACTTTCCGCACTTGGAAACCAGCACACATTATTCACCTCATAAGAGAGTAATTACTCATTGACTTTCACCCAAATGCAGCCATACGGTTACAAGGAAAAGTTATACAACTTGCACTAAAGCTTCGTAGTTAAAGAAAAATTGGTCCTGGTCCGGGATTCGAACCCGGCAATACCGCTTCACCGGAGTGGTCCCACTACTCACTTCGAGTTATTGATCAATTCGCTCTCGCCCTACCACATGCCAGCCGTCCTCTCTCTATATGATTTATTTTTGTTTCTATTTCATTCCTTTGTTTTTCGGTTCTGTATCTTTGTTACCTTCTCTAGTTCTCTGGTTCAGTCACTTCTTATACTTTGTTCTTGACCCTGCCTTTTGTAATGCCTTAAAGATTCAATAAATGAAATGAAAGTGTCAAAAATTACAAAACTAAATTGCTGTTTGCGTGCCCCTGATGGAGCTGTTATGAGCGAATGCCTTTTAGAGGTCTCCGGATTAATTTCGGTCGCGTGCGTTCCTTTAACGCGCACTGAAAGCTCAGCGCTCGAACATTTACGCAGTTCGCCTCTGTCTCAGTGAAACGAAATGCCTGCACGGGTCCAGCCAATCCTGCTGCGGTCTGGATAGAACCTGCTGTCTTGTGTTGAACTTGTAGTGAGTAGAATGACAAGCTAATATGGCGACTACCACAAACAACCCAACAGGTTCCACTCAACACCCCCATCCACTCCAGGTAAAAAAGAAACAGATACTGATAGGAGGTGGCAGGGTTATTAGAATAATTATTGAACGGGCAGCGCATAAGGGTGGCCCACTACATAATCTGTCCACATGAATAGGAAAATTGTAACATCACTGATCTGTCCATTAGATCGAAACTAAAGAAAAAGAAAAGTTGGCACGTTGATATAGCGGGTGAGAGGACTGCGTCGTTTCAAGCTTGATATAGTGATCAGTGATTTGGGAAGCTACGTTTTGGGCCGTAAGCACTTCACTTTAACTTACCTGAGGTCAGAAATGCAGGGCGTCTTTCTCTTCGTCCACAGCTGGCTGCGAATGATGCTCAAACTGAGAGCGTATAAGCCGCACACGCGTCAGTGGTATGCCTACTTGATTGAACTGCTCCGATCTTTCTTGGCGTTAAGCGAAATCTCCCCCCCCCCCCCCCCCCCCTAGACAGAGCATTTAAAATTGTCACCAAACAATACACCATTCTGCATGCATTACGGCTTGTTCTTGGACATCAAGCTTTCTTGAGGAGTCGAGCAGCGTCTATAATAATTCTTAAGTATGAGTTAAAGCTAATGCGAAGGAGCCTGTTATTCAGAGATCAAAACATGTCTTCGATAAAGAATGTACAGGAAAGGACGCGAAAATCATTTTTAAGCTTGAGCCGCCGCGGTGGCTCAGTGGCTATGGTGCTCGGCTGCTGGCCCGAAAGACGCGGGTTCGATCCCGGCCGCGGCGGTTGAATTTCTTTGGAGGAGAAATTCGAGGCCCGTGTACTGTGCGATGTCAGTGCACGTTAAAGAAGCCCAGGTGGTCGAAATTTCCGGAGCCCTCCACTACGGCGTCTCTCATAGCCTCAGTCGCTTTGGGACGTTAAACCCCATAAAAAAAAAAAAAAATTTAAGCTTGAGCAATGTGCTCCCGCCCCTTTTCCGTCAGAGTCCAGTCATTGAAACGATCATTGAAGAATAGGATTCTTAACATGTTACATTGTCTTCCAAACGAACCGTGTAGTCGTTACACGCTGCAAAATATAAAAAAAGTCGACGAAGTCATAGAAAACGAGGACCATTCCAACAATCAAACATCGTTGTCTTGCTGTTGTCATTGTCCGCGCAGATATGCAGGCGGCAGGTACTGCGGCCAACAGTCCAGGATCGATTGTTGGTGTCGGCCATGCGACACTTAGCGCAGGCGGTGAAAATAACAAAGCGGTCAAGAGCGGTGACGATCGGAATAACAAATGCAAAACAAGTCCCAGCAGTTACCAGCGCCCAGGTTCGCCCAGACGATCACAGCGTTCCCCATGCCTCTTCCCAACTGCCTGAATAACATCCAAATACCGAAGCAAAAAAAAATCACTCACTCTCTCTCCGCACCCAAACCCCGAATCGAGCCTTGGAGGAGCACAGCGGCGGGGTGTGGGACCCTGGCATGTCTCCAAAGCGCCAAGCCCCTCCTCCGTGCCGGCTCGCACGCCGTGCTGGATGCGAAGCACCGCAAACGCCCGCGCCGCCGCAGGGCCCCGCGCAATCCTCCCCGTCACAGGACCGGGAAGGGTGCACTGTTCCACCGGTGGCAAAAGCAACAGCAGCGAGAGCAACAGCACCACAGCCGCGACCGAGGGTTTGCTCCCCGCTCTCCCAGCCGCCAGCACAGTCCGAAGGGTGGCACCCCGGAGCCGAGGGGGCGTAGCCTTCCGTGGGCGCCACCCTCGGGGCCGACAGCCCAGAGCCCGACCGCGGTCGTGCTCCCGGTGGGGGCGTGCCCGTGGGCGCGGCCGTGAGGGGGCCCCCCTGTCGACACCTCGGCGAGCAGGCGCCAGACAATGGAACTTGTCGACACGGGTCGGTCATCCTCGCAGCGTACGTTCAGCATCGCGGCCCTGATGGCGAATGAGCCGCCGGTCCAGGCTTACCTGCCGGCTTCCTCGGCGGCCGACGGGGATGCCAGAGGAAGTGGCGCGTACCAGGCCGCCGCGGCCGCCGCCGGCGACTGCTGCCTGGCGACCGACTGGGCCAGCACGCCCAGCTATGTCGCCAGCACGCCGGTGAAAGACATGGAAGGTAAGCGGCGGGCTTCGCCTCCCCACCCCGGCGGATGATGCTTCCCTCTTTTTTTCTTCTTTCGCTGTATGTGTGTGTGTGCTTGTGTGGTTCGTAAGCTGGAGGATTGTGAGGACACGGCGGACTGTCGTCGCCGTTGCGGAGCGGATGATTGCCGTGTCGTCGCGGATCTTGGAGTGAGCACGGGGCGCTAATTGCCGTTCCGCAGAACGGCCGCAGTTTCGGATAGCTTCGTTCTGCCGACAGAGGGGAGCATTACGGAAACGCTTTGTAGACTGTTTGTTCAGCGTCTTTTATTATTGTTTAGATTTAGTGTCGCTAGGTTAGCGCGTTTGATAGAGGGGCAAAAACGTTTGCTTGAAAAATCAGTCTGACTGACGACGAGAACTGCTGTTGATAGCTACGGAAAAGCGAATTCGCGTTACACGTTCGCGCTTTTCTGACGCACGTGCACATACACATAGGCAGAGTTTTGTGTGCACGGGAACCTGCTTCACGAATCAAGGCGCTGGTATGTTCGTATTCTTGAATAGGTTGCGTTTTAAAATTTTATGAATGCTGTAAGTAATGCAATGATATCAGAACTGTTTTACTTGTGGCTTTATGTAATTTTACCAAGTAGAAACCTGACTTCTGCTTTATAGACACTTTATGAGAGCTCAAGAAAGCGAATGGCGATGTTGTCTGGTAGCGTGGGTAATCACACTAGCTCAAAAACACGATGAAAAATTCCCTTAGGAGTTATATTTGTTCATATTAATTCTTCCCATCGTAGCAATTTCATAGATACTCCATTAGCTCACTCTTCCGCCGCCAAGTGCCTCATGTCTTTGAAGGCTGAAGTGACCCGCCAAACGCCAACGATGTGCTGTATCCTTTTGCATGAGGCTAAAAAAAACGGACACATAAAAGCAAACGTATACGCTGTCTGTTTCGCACTATGCAGCTGGACGAAGAAACTAATGAATGTCTTTCATAAGTTGAAAACAGAAGGTTTTGACTATAACATGTGGGTTTCTAAGCAGTTTTAAAATCAGTATCTTCTCGCAAATAACCTCAGGAAGATGAGATGCATACAGTTGAGTGACGCCGGGACAACTTCAGAAAGGTTCCCAGGTGGCGGTAACCGGCAGGTGCTCAAGACTGCATGGTTAACTCTGTGTATCGAGGTAAAGAGACTAGATTGTCCCTTGTTCTCAGAGTGGTTAAAACCTGCGAATATAGAAGCAGGTTTGGCTTCTTCTCCTCTCCTTTAAGGGAAGTTTCTGTCGCACACGAGCATAGCGTTGCAAAACGCAACATTCTATAGATTTTGAAGCGCATCTCCCAGTTCCATATTTCATCCTAGCCAAAAACAATCGAGCAGTACAGAACACAAAGTCGCGCCTTATGGGTACTGATCCTAGCGAGGAGGAAATGCAATTTCGTTGCTGGTAGTGATGGCAAAGGTGGCAGGTAAATCACACTTTCCAGAAGCCATTTTTCTGGTAGCCTTTACTTAGCATTAGAAAGAAAAAAATAGCAATAAAATGTTTCACCAAAGTGGGTTAGAAGATCAGTGCTTTGGAAACGACGAAGGTATTCACGGTACTAAGAAAGAAGGGCGGGTGGCCGATTTTGTGCTCATAGTTTTTTCCATTATGTTGCGCTGCTGCTGTAAAGTAACATATATCAGACAGAAAGCGCCGAGTGTGCCATGAGACAGGTCGGATATAGAGTGCATGTCACAGTGGCAATGTTAAAATCGTGCTAAAGATGTGCACAACGAAGGATATACAAGCACCGACACAATTCATTGAATACCCTGCTGTAGGGCGCAATTACTGGGAGAAAGTGCACGTTACAAGCTTATTTGAATGTAGCACGGCGCGTAACAGGCCATGCAGGTTCATTTTGGATTGAGCAGCACAGTTACAATTTGAAATAATTGACCTTGTCTGCGCGAGGAATAGGTTGCGAATGCAGATGTTGGAAGCCTATTCTCGTGCAAGCCGACGGCCGCATTGCATCATGCATGAAAGCACTCGGTTCACTTGGAGAATTCAGGTTGAGTGTCCTTATAGCCGTAGAAGAAATGCCTTCCAGAGTCTAGATTGGTTCTGCCTGTAGTTTTATCATCATCAACATCATCAGCCAGGTCATGTCCAAGGTAGCACCGAACATTATATTAACTTCATAAAATTGTTGCGCGAGTTGCAGTAACGTTACATGTTGCACTGGAACATTAGGCTAGCGTTAAAAATTAACGATAACGTTATATGTTTCATGGCAAACACTAGTTTAACGTTAAAACTAAAGATTATACCGATGCTCTGTTCGAAATGTTATTTTAACAATAAAGCAACATTGCAAACATTTTCGAGCATTGCGTCTCAAAACTTTTCCCATCGTTTGTGCAGTAATAACGTTTTTCAGTTAACACAGCCTTGCAGCTAAAACATCCAAGATGATTCCTGATATCGACTGCAAGCACAGCCCAAAAATTTCTTTAGCAAAAACTTCGCATTCGCCACTATCACAAGCTTGAAGTCGTTAGAACTTAAAAGGAGAGTGTGTGAGTTGCATCTATTGGTTGCGGCGTATTGTAAAGTGCGTGTCGTGGCCTGGACACATGCGCGTAATGTGAGGGCTGTGCGGTGACCCTGAGACCTTGTACGGTCCAAACTTGCTGGCATAATAAAGCTTTCCATCCATCCATCTCGTTGCCCCATACTCCTTGAAAAGGGATGACTGAAGTTGTTACGGATCACAAATCTAAGGTTAGGAAAATATTATTGCCTAGCTCATTTATAACGTCTTACAAATGTTAGCAATTAAAAGACTGAAAACATTGTATTAAGATCAGAACAAAAAAGTAGCATTGCTGTAAAGTGTCGGTGTTACCTGTGGTAGAGCATTTGCCAAGATCAAACATTGCAAGCATTTTCGAGCATTTTCATGCATAGCAAGCGTTTTATATCTCTTGAAGCTGATATAAACTACCTATCGTGCTTACCCTTCCGAAATTTAGCACTTCAAAATCTCCACCACATGCCTAGTAAATAAACTCCTTGAGCTTAAAAAGCTCAAGCAGCGCCAGCTGCATGAGGATTGCGCAGCGGGAGCAGTGCCACAGTGTGTGAGCCCCTTCTAACACTGTATGGTCACGCTGTCTATGCGAGGCGCCTGGCTCATAATCACATGCTCAACTGTCCCCGCTATGGTGGCCCACCCTTTATATACTGCAGAAAAAAAAGCTTCTCCCACTGATGTCCGATTAGCACTATCCTGCGACTGGCGTCACCACCCTTTCTCGACAAATTTTATTCTCTCGTCTCACATTTGACTCATTGCGCTTCCCATATGTTGATGTACGTACATTCTGTTACCCTGACACACGACGGCTTAAGTCCGGCATGAGGTCCTCGTTATTCAGCTATAGGATGCCATATAAATCGATTTTTCATTCAATATTCATTGCTTTATATTTGTCTCGCATGCATTCTAAACCTAGCAGTTCTCGTTTCCATCGCTCGCTGCGCCATCCATCTTCTAATTCAAATTTTTACGTTAGCCTCCGAATTTCGGCCTCAGTTGCAAACACTGAGAGTATACATCTATTGCAGAGTATATATTATATACTCTTTTGTAATACTCTCACTCTCTGTAATATACTCTTTATATATACACAGCAGAAGCCCTCCCTGGATTTCCCTCCCTGGCATATATTTACGGTCTACGCGCATACTATGGTCAGGTGACCGGTGCCACCCACATGACCAGCGCCAATTGTGTTCGTTATGATAGCTCAGGTGTTCACAAAATCTGTCGGTGTTAAGCTTTAACGGGTAGCTGCCAGAGTCACGGCGACAGCTTTCGCGAAGTTTAACGCGTTGCGCAGTACAGCGCAAGCACTTGGCATTTTTTTTTTTAGGTTTATCGACAAACTGTTATTTCGAGCTTGATAGTGCTGTCCAAAAGTGCGCCAACCATTTTTATTCGCCTAGTAACTTTTTTCATGGTCTGAATCTGATGACATTGCATCGCTTAGAATTTCTTGATACTAGTTTATTAGCCTACGGTTAACCTTTGGTGTTTAGACCCACACGCATTCTTTGCATTCGTTCCCTGAGTTACTTAATAGGACAATGTAGTTACCAATTCGGATGTTGCTGAGATTTCTTTAAGGGCTCGATATATCGTTGACTCTTGCAAAGGGCAACTGCTTGAGGCGTTTTTGTTTGAGCAATGAATTCCTTACGCTCTTATCTTATAAAAAATAAGATTTTTCATGATTTTGCCATTAAAAATTTTAACTTAGAATTTTTGGATAATGCCTCCTCAAATCCGCCACTGATGTTCTTCAATAACTCGTATACATAATTTTTCCCAATTAAACCCCTTCTGAATACTTCTTTGCAAGCATGCAGTGATAAATAACAGCGGAAATATTGTGTTTATGCGCTTTGTTTCTGATTGAATTTCTGTCAAAACTCTGGCCACTGAGACATTTTTTAATCTTAAGATACTTAATCTTCTTTACAAGTGATTCCGCCTTGCCTACATGCATATATACTGTGTATATATGTCGCAAAACATGAATATGTTTCAAAGTATATAGACGTAGGAGGCAGGCGTTCGGTGAACCATAAATACTCGATTGCAGAATCTCTGAAGACGGGAGAGGAAAGCCTGTCAAATCGGCGATTGTATGGGAGAAAAAAGAAAAATTTATACAAGTCGGCCTTTGCAAAGTAGGGGTTTAAAAATAGCGAATGAGAGTGGCGGGTCTGCGTAGTAGAATAGGACGTATGCGTGGGTTAGGGTGAATCGCGAGCTTGTGATTCAGTAGCAAAAATAAAAATTTCATTCGTTAGCGCTTCCGTCTTTATTGGAGAGTGCGAATTCCGTTAGCTGTCAGTAGTCCAGAACTTCACACACAGAATCAGCCAGATCGTACGCGGAATAAATAAAAGGCACTGTCCGCTTCTGAATTTTCTCAAGTGAGTTTGTGTTACATTTTGTGCATGGGTCCCACACAAGGCACGCAAACTCGAACTTAGGCCTTTAAGCGTTGTACATGCCAGAAGTTTAACATGCGTGGAGCATCCTACAGAGTAGAGGACAGATCATTATAATATGCTAAAAAGTAACTAGGACTCATCATGTATAACAACAACACACAACTCAACCTCCAAACCCTGTGTTCACACAGGGCCGGAGTTATGGCCATCATTTGGAGCGGGTGGTTCGTATGGACATCTAATTTGCATTGCATGAACTTCTATGTAAAAAAAAAAAAAAACTGCCGAAATTGTCTGCTCAGAGATAATTTTTCATATAAGGGGGGAAGGGTGATCGCCCCTCACCCCTGAGATCAATGTGTGTTTTACGAATTGGAAAAACAGCGCAATGAAAGACGACACAAGAGAAGGACAAAACACCCACGCTGGAATCTCTGGAATCAATGTGTGTCCGTAGCAAAAAAATCATGTTGCAAAGGCTTACCTAAAGCTCTCTGTTTAGTTGCATTTGAGCCAAAACTGACGCGCCACGGTCTTGCTTCTGTTGAACTATCTCGGCTGAAATTTAGCTAAAAGAATATGACTATATCAGGACTCCCGTGTGTCTTTTCCAGAAAGTTCATGGTTGCGCGCGAACAATCAGTTCATTTATATACCTTTTTTAAACATAAGATAATAGGAAAATAGGGGATGCCACACTATGTGAAATGGAAAGAAATAAAATATTTAGCTTAATGCTTTTAGAAATCTTACAAACCAGCGGATATATTAGCAGTAGAGGCAACGAAGAATTTAACTTTTTACTAATGTGCTCTCTGGATTCAGTTCAAGGTGGTCGGACAGGCATCGTGCATTTGAAAATAAAGTGAACTTCACCAGAGGTAGCATAAGCTGATTCGAAATGCACCTCGACATAGAAAAGTCAGCTCAAATTACAGACACCAAAACAGGAATTTTCAGCCACCTGCACTAACCCATGCAAAACAAAAAAGACAAAGACAGCTAGAAAGCTGCGTGAATAACAAAATGTATTAAATTTTACGCAGTTTTAGGGGGAAAGTTTTACCTACGAAAAAGGTCATCTCAAAATTTAAGAAGGAAGCCACCGGAAGCCTTAACGAGAAAGCGATAAACGTTCAGTAATATGCAATAAAGCAACTAACAGAATATGCTTCCTGTTACAGCTCGCACTACCTTGACCAGTTACCGTGTCAGAGTACAGGTCACTGCGCATTATCTGAAAAATGCGAACTTCTCTGCACTGTCGTTGTGTTGTTGGAGGAACTATAAAGGGCTCTTGCCAGCACTGCACAATACAGCACTGCTTCCCGTGCTTTTTCTCAGGCAGATTAGGCTAGCTGTTCTTTCGGTAACGGTAAGCTGGTTACGTTCTTTCGCAGCAGTTACGTCTTTTCACCAGTCAGCAATGAAGTCCTGCAACCTAGCTTCATCAGCTAGCCTGCAAATAACCTCCTTTCGGCAAGAGCGTCAGTTCAAATCACCGCTGACAACACAAGAAATTTGAGCGTGGCTGACATGAAAACCATTATTGTCATTATTATCGACAAAAATTTCTTATTACAAACGCTTAGTGAAAAGGTACGCCCACCTTGCTCATTCCGTGTGATTTGAGGATCAGTGAAAATTTCAGTAGCGATTTCGACCACTCGCGCCATTCGATATTTAGTAGGAAAATTGCGAGCATTTTTACCTCCAACAAATCGCATCGTATCATATATAACAGGTTGTACTGCACACTCTTCATCAACATCAAGCTGACTAAATAATGCCAGCAGGAAGGTCCACTTCTTTTCGCATTAGAGGGGATGTGGGGTGCGATCAGGCTCTACATGGTACTCCAGTAATGTGCAGGGTACGGAATAACCAGGGTACGGAATGACCATGTAAGGGGGACGGTTACGGTCGCAAGCATATACACTCCAAACAATCTGTCCTCTATTGCACTCCCTTTAAAGGACAGGGTATGCTTCCCCAGCCTTGGGGTAGATTTTCATCTGCAGAATCATAAAATATTTACGGCAACGGGAAGAAACTCCCTCACCAAAGCATGCGAAGTTCTAGGGATTACGAAGATTTTAATCGAGGTCTCAATCTCCTCTATTTGCTAACCTCACGACCTCGGGGCAGCGTTTAAAAGCCTCCTCCCATTGCTAACTGCATTAAGTTAATTTGCTAACCACACGACCTCGGAAGACGCGGGTTCGATCCCGGCCGCGGCGGCTAGAATTTCTTTGGAGGAGAAATTCTAGAGGCCCGTGTACTGTGCGATGTCAGTGCACGTTAAAGAACCCCAGGTGGTCGAAATTCCCGGAGCCCTCCACTACGGCGTCTCTCATAGCCTCAGTCGCTTTGGGACGTTAAACCCCATAAACCTAGACCTAAACCTAAACACGACCTCGGGGCCGCGTTTAAAAGTCTCCTCCCATTGCTAACTGCATCAAGTTAATATGCTTTGCAGTGGGAATATACCTCTGTTGCCAACAGTAAACGATTTGTATATTTAGTGATCTAAATCTACTCCGGAACTTGGACAGCACACCCTGCCATTAAAATGGAGTGTGCTTGAAGTCGGCTTACTCCCAGTTTACTCCTATATATAGGCTTATTCTTGTTTAGAGTGTTGGAGTAAAGCTCCAGGAGTCAGGAGTTCGTTGACTCATTGAAGTCAACGAAGTCTTGACTCAAGTTCTTGACTCCAGTTCATTCCCTTCGTTGAAGGAAATGAACTGGAGGTGAAAAATCTTTGGAAGAAAAAGGTAGCAGTGAAGACAGCTCAGGACATTCAGAAGTAAGGGCATTCGTTATAAACAACGGTGCCACTTAGACAAATGGAATAAGCTGGAGGAAGAAGTCTACAGTTCACAGCCCAGTCCCGAACTAAGACAACATGACATCACGTGAATCGGTTCGCTTAGAACAACACTTCGTAAACAGGCGACAACGTCAGAAAACTTTTGAATCAACCTATAGTTACCACAGGTTTGACTCATATGACAGCGAATAACTACACCTGGGTATCTATCATGATTCGCTGCGTCGTCCGATCTTCTGATCATCTAAAGAAAGAAGTTCAATCAGTGTTACGTAATGCCGCATGAATTTCAGCGTCATCTTTTGAAGAGGTCAGGAAGATTAAGAGGTCAAGGTAATGTTCCCATAAAAGTGGTTGCACGGCGGACATGGCTCATTAATGCGCCATTCTGTAAAACGTGACCCACGGAAATGGGCCATGTGATCAATGACAGTGGGTCACGTGACCTTGTCAAGTGCCTAAGTCATTTCAGAAGCATGACCGTCACGTCTAAGGAGTGTGAATTAACAGCTAAAGCTGCAAGAAGACTAGCAAAATTCAGTGCTATACTATATTACAATCAGCCCTTGATTGTAATTCGCTTATTGACTGCATTTTTCTCGATTTCGCCAAGGCATTTGATAAGGTTCGTCAGCATTTGCTGCTACTAAAGATCAACACATCAAATATTGACCCTAGAATGCTAAAATGGATTGAAATCTTTGTAACTAACCTTTAACGCTACGTAATATCCAATGACAGCGCCTCACCGTCTTGATTTCAATATACTGATATCCCTCAGGGCTTTGTGGTGGGTCCCTTACTGTTTCTAATCTATATATAATTAACCTTCCTGCATGCGTTAATTCTTCTATTAAACCAATTTCTGACGACTGCGTCCTTTAAGAACAAAAACTAAGCCTTGTGACAGTCTCTCTTTGCAGTCCGACCTCGATAATATTTCTAATTAGTGCAGCAAAGGGCTAAAGACTCTTAAAATTAACAAATGTAAGCACCAGAATATGCCACGCCTTTCAATTTCTGCTGGAATACCCGGCTGAAAAATTAATGAATCCTTTAGAGCATGTAATTTCAGTTAAGGATCTGGGGCTTCACATAACTGGTAACTTCTCTTGGAATACCTACGTTAATTACATAAATAACAGTGCGAAGCGAACTCTTGGCTACCTCCGACGCAATTTTTCTCATAACTGGTAACTCCTCTTGGAATACCTATGTTAATTATATCAATTACAGTGTAAAGCGAACTCTTGCCTATCTTCGACGCAATTTTTCTCAATCTCCGTTACAGCAAAAACTAATACTATATAAATCTCTTGTATGTCCGAAGCTGGAATACGCCTAAACAATTTGAGACTCAGCTCAACATACCCTTATTAATGCCATTTAATAAATCAAAAACAAATATTCTTGCTTTATAGCCTAATTATTCCCGCACAGCCAGTGTGCCAGTTATTAAATCTAACCTTAATATACCCGATTTAAAAACACGAATAAAAATGTTATGTTTATATCACTTTCAGAAAATATTATTTCATAATACATCCCTGAAACGCGAACATTTCGCTCTACCTCATGCTTATCATGCTCTTTAGATTAACGCCATAAAGTCTTCATTCCATGCTGTCAAACTAAAGTACTTTACGATTCACTTTTACCTAAGACTAGCGCAGAGTGGAAGCGCCTTCTTTCATCTATCACATCCATCGAAGAAACATTATTTGTACCAGCTATGACTAAACATTTTGTGCAATTTTTTAAAAACATATTGTTTTTCTTGAATGTGCTTCGCGTTTCACCTTATGAGGTTTTTTTATTTTTGTTCCTTTGTCTGTTACCTTTGTTATTTCTTTGCACTTTGATTTGATTTGCTCCATTGTTAATTATGCCCCCCCCCCCTCCAGTGCAATGCTCACGGGCCTTGAGGGTACTGTAACCCCTTGAGGGTACTTCCCTTGAGGGTACCTTCAGGTTACCTTGGGTACCTTGAGGGCACACCTTGAGGGTACTTAACCATGATACTGTGTGATTAAGTGATGCAAATATCAAGATAACTACGTGTATACATATAGTTTTATTTTTCACTGCTTGTTTCATGCCTTTCAATTTGCAGCTGAATTTGTTTTATATCATCATCTGTGCACTCATATTGTTTTTTTTCCTACACTAACGCCGTCAAAGGTGCTGTAGGTATATAAATAAATAAATACTAACTGAATGCGGCATCGCCCCTCTATCTCTCTCTCTCTCTCTTTGTCCTGCAACCTTGGGGTGCGAATAAAGCCTGCCTGCTGACGAGCATCAAGGACCGGCCGAGCTTGGCCGAGGCGTACCGGAGCTCGACGGAGTTCCAGGAAGGCGGCGTCTGCAAGGCGGCCGATGGTCGCGCAGGGTCCCCGTGCCTGGAGGGCGCCTCGTCGGGCTCTTCTTCGGCGGCGGCCACGCCCGAGGAGAGCTCTTCACCGGGCGGCTGCTGCCCCGACGAGGAGCACAAGCCGCTCCACCCCAAGCTGGTGGGAGTGAGCGCCTCGCTGGAGATGAAGGCGCTATGGGACGAGTTCAACGCGCTCGGCACAGAGATGATCGTCACCAAGGCCGGAAGGTGAGTCTTCCGACTCGGGGCATAAGACAAACTTCATCAGAGACTCAAACTTGATCAAACCTCATCAAATGTCATCAATGGCTGAGTATTCATGGCATTTGACTGCTGAACATGAGGTCGCGGGTTTGAATCCTTGCCGTGACAGCCGTACATAAGTCTGGGCGACATGCAAAATACACCCGTATGCTGGGCGATGTCGGAGCACGTTAAAGAACCTCGAACGGTCAAACTAATCTGCAGCTCGTCTCTGCGGCACCTCCATTTCTTTGACTCCTTCTCCCTTCCGTGACCTTCCTCATGACATGTTTGGGGTGTCCAACGAGAAGTGGGACAATTTCTGCCCCTCTCCTTCTCTCCTCAAAAAAATTCAGTCTATCTAATAGTCGAGAGAGGCGGTAAGCATGAAATGCACTTCAGGAAATCGTAGTTCATTCTAAGAGGTCGGCTCTTGGTTGCTCTGGAGTCTTGAGGAACCATCGTCGTCAGCCACTTTTCTTAGCTGTACAGCAAGCTCAGCTACTTTCGTTGCTCTTTGAGCGTGACCCGGGCGACCCTCTTCACCGACTCCGGCAACGTGTCGAAGAAAAGGAGGCGGCACCAGCATGTGTTCACAGCACACTGGGACGTTCGCCTCAGCCGGACGCCGCCTCCGCTCCGTCGACGGTCACGTCGACGCAAGTGCAAGAAATGCGCTCGCGATCATGTAGCATTCGGCCTACGCCTGTGGTATGTAGTTGAGTAATTGTGTGACTCTAGTCTGTAGCGCATGCTGGCCCCACCTTCTATTATAGCGTTAAAGGCCCCGCTCTCTAGAAAATCCGGTGTCGTCGTTGTGAGCGAAAAATCACGGGCATTGCTCTAGCAGGTGGTCTCCAGAGAGCAACCTAGGAGGCAGTGGGCCACCTAGGTCATGTGACCTTGCGGCGTCGTCACAACCTGCCCATCGGGTAGTGAGCAAACTGTCCACCGAGGCAGGTGGCGGTTAAATTAATGATTGGCCGCATGTGACCTTGCGGCGTCGTCACAACCTGCCCATCGGGTAGTGAGCAAACTGTCCACCGAGGCAGGTGGCGGTTAAATTAATGATTGGCCGCATGTGACCTTGCGGCGTCGTCACAACCTGCCCATCGGGTAGTGAGCAAACTGTCCACCGAGGCAGGTGGCAGTTAAATTAATGATTGGCCGCATGTGACCTTGCGGCGTCGTCACAACCTGCCCATCGGGTAGTGAGCAAACTGTGCACCGAGGCAGGTGGCAGTTAAATTAATGATTGGCCGCATGTGACCTTGCGGCGTCGTCACAACCTGCCCATCGGGTAGTGAGCAAACTGTCCACCGAGGCAGGTGGCAGTTAAATTAATGATTGGCCGCATGTGACCTTGCGGCGTCGTCACAACCTGCCCATCGGGTAGTGAGCAAACTGTCCACCGAGGCAGGTGGCAGTTAAATTAATGATTGGCCGCTCGGGAAGAGTAACCTGGGCCACACAAGGCCCACCGCTGGGAGCACCTGCCATCGCAGGGCAGTGGCGCATTGCTTAACCTCTGCACCACTGCGCCAGGAGGGGTATGAGGACTCCCAGGGATCTATGACTGCAAAGTAGAGAATAGCGTTCTACGTATATGGGAATCGCGTCATACCCTTAGGGCCGAACTTAAGTGTCCCGTTCAATTTTCCTTCGCCACGTTGCCGGCGCTGGCCACAGGGGTCGCTACAGTGTATTTAATCGCCGCTGCATTGAGCCGCTTCTCTCTTCGTACTAAGAAGCACGTTCAATGTCTCTTGCTGCATTCATAAGGACCTTCTCGCTTTTTGAAGGGCCATAACAATTGCTCTTCAGCTGCGCCCGCAGCGGTGGCTTAAAGGTGCACTGAAGAGGAATCTGAACTTGTCTTTTTGCCGCGGGAACTCGATCTACACGTTCCCAGCATTCTTAGAAACTGCGACTTATTGCCCTGTATGGCCGATTTCCCAAATTAAATCGAATTAACGGCCGTCTCCCGCCCTTTTTTTTTTTGAATTCTGCCTCGTACGGTGGGCGGAGTCGACCAACGCGTGGAGTGCCTTTCACCCAGTCCCGTGGCGGCTTGCCGCTCTGCCATCGGCGGAGTAATACGTAGTAGTCCGTAGTAGCAAATAGTCCGTGCGTATTTTTATTTCTGCGGGCTTATTTTGCGGCTATATTATCTGCGAATGAAACTATTTATTCATGGAAACCCAAAAAACAAAATAAAGCGAAAGCAAAGCCTCCACGGAGCTGGCTGAAACGAACTTCACGCGTTGGTCGACTCCGCCCATCGTACGAGGCAGAATTAAAAAAAAGGGCGGGAGCCGGACGTTAATTCGATTTAATTAGGGAAATCGGCCATACAGGGCAATAAGTTGCAGTTTCTAAGAATGCTAGGAACGTGTAGATCGAGTTCCCGTGGCAAAAAGACAAGTTCAGAATCCTCTTCAGTGCACCTTTAATGGTTCGGGCGCTTGGCTGCTGATCCAACCAAGCGCCTTAAACCTACCCAAAACCAATTTATTCCTTAGTAGCATTCTCAAACTTGCGATTTGTGAAAGAAGGCAGGCTGTCGCGAAAAAAAAAAATAAAAACGCGGCGCAGAACGAGCGAATGAAAACTGATGAAGACGACGATATCCAAAGCACAGCGCAAGAGGCAGCCGATCTCACCGATCTCACAGCATTTGTTTAGCCTATTTCAATTACTCATCTGAGATCCTTTCATTTATTTCCTAATTGCTATTATTATCATGATTATTTTATTTTTCCCCACCATTATTTTCTTGTTTAACATTTTGTACACCTATCAGTTGCCGCCTGTGTCTTGGCCAATCCCCCGCAGTGGGTATGCGCCATTTTCTAGAGGACAACAACAACAACAACAAGAGGCAGCCAGTTCATAGAGAGTGAGGAAGACAGCTTTATTTGCCACAGGTGTCGGGAATTAGGGCAGGCTGGCAGCCAGTTAAAGCTGTGGCGCGAGAAGGGGAATGCGCCTCAAGGTTGCTGGCATCAATACGCCTTTAGCCGGTGCCACTTCGAAAGAAACCGCTGAATTGTTAGAAGCTAGCAAATTCGCTAGCAAGCTAGCCCATGCCTTTAGTTGTTGTTTAGGTTTCTTTTTGTTTTGTTTTTTGCATCAATAGCTGTAAGAGGATAAATGTTCTGAGGGGAAGACGTCTCCGGCTTCGGCATAGTGGTGTGTCGTGATGGAAGCACCAGTGTCTTTGACCAAGTGGAAAGCAAGAACGTTCTGCAGAGGGGATGAAGGGGGCAGATCTTAACAAGGGGCCTCGTGTGATCACGTGATCAGGGTGTGCGCGTGGCCTATGTAGGCCTGTAGCACTGGGTGCCTCCTAGAAGTGGGGTTGGGAGCAGGGACGGCTTTATGGATGACTCTTCGAAAGGGGTGCTCTTATAGGGGACCGCAGCTTCGCAGGGGGGCGCTGCGGACGCCACTGAAAAGCGCCCTCTCCGGCCGACTCCGCACTTTAGTCCGGGCAAACCGGTCTCCCTCCCATTGAGTAGCTGCGCGAGCAGCGCGTTTTCTCCTGAAAAAAAGCCAGTTCTGCACGCACTTTGCACGTGTTGGCCAGCCTGCAAATCTCTTTGTGCAGTCGCGAGCTTTTTCCCTCGTGCTTGAACGCTGACGAGCTTCAGAGGATTAGCAAAATGTACAGGGGCGCTAGAAAAAAATGCGGACAGCACGGCGCCCACGCGCTGCGCAGTCGGAATTTATCTTCAATGCGTTTTTATCTCGGTAGTAACAAAAAGACGCTAGAGTGGTACATTATTGTATCACGGATGTCTCCAGCGTATTTGTGTTGCGAGCCAAGTATAAGCGTGACGAAAATAAATTCCAACAGCGGAGCGCCTAGGCACTGCTCTGTTCGCATTTCTTTCTGTCGCGGCAGTACGCTCTGATATGTAGGTTAAAAGAAATAGCGGACAGTGAATTTCTTTTTTTCGCTGCGCAAACTTGAAAAATGAACTGCTAGTGGATCAGGCCCACTACGTGAAGCAGATTGTTGACGAAAAAGCCGGTACCGTAACGGCGAAATGTGTATCGCAAGTAAATGACGAGGTCATTTAAGACGTGGAATTCGAGGTAAATACTATTTTTTTTTTGGCGCGGCCATCTTCGCAAGATGCTTAATTTCGTTGGGTGGCTGAGCAGTTAGGTGCATGCAGGTTTGTTGGCCAAATAATAAGGATTTTGTTACGTGTTTCGCTGAAAAATAATGGAAATAATTTTTATTTTAACTTAAGATAAAGTGGCCTTAAGGCGACACGCGAGGCTGAAGAGAAAAACGAAAACACGCACGAAATGCGCCTACCAGCTGCTTGCTATATACGGCTAAGAGAAAAAATGTTCTAGTTTGGTCAATCGCTACAGCGGAGATAAGCGGTTGGTATATTTATTTTAATGCCGATTACAGCGCACGTGCATCCCCAAAACAATTGCATATGCAAACATACGCAAATGCTCATTCATGTGCAAGCAAACATTTTGATTATTTTTGTTTCGAGAAATTTTTGACATGTAAAGCAACTTCGGAAATTTAGCCAGGCGTCACAAGTCGGCACATTGAGGCGATCACTGACCTTGCCTCGCATGCGTCTGCATAACGCCGCTAGGTGTTGTTGTCAGTCTCCAAAATAAAAAATGGAAAAAAAATGAGTTTCGTTAGCGCGAGCTTTACTAAACACTGCATGCTTAGTGAATTACAGAAAAAACTGCTCGGAAATAATATTACGCGTGCAACATACCAAACGTGTTTAGCAACAGAAAAAAGCTTACTTCACACTGCCCACAGCAGTTATCGAGGCGTGCCGTTTCTCGTTCTCGTCCATTTCATACCCAACAATTCCGGACAAAAACATTTTTTAGTAGGAACAAGTGTATGAACGCATTTTTTTTTTTTTTCATATACTGGAAGATTTCACTATAGCAATCTCCCATCGATAGGCTTGCGTTTTTTTTTTCGTATTAACGTTTTTCCTATCGTCAACTGCTATCGTCAACTGCGCGAGCAGCACGCGCGTACCAGTCGACAGGCTGCTGGCTCAATGAGCTCCGCCGGCGACGTGCCCGGACGGAAACGCCAAAATGACCGGCAGGGGAGAAGTGGCGCTGGTGCAGTGGGAGCAAACTTCAGGTGCGCTTCCCTATTAGTGCAGTGCATTTCAATGGTTGTTTTCTTTGAAAAAGTTAGTAAACGTTTTTGTTATCCATAAATAAAAATGTACCAGTACAGCTACAGGTTTCTCTTTTCTGCGTTCAGTGACGTCAGATTAAGTGATAACTGTGCCTGACACTGACCAGTAATCGGCACGTAGAAAAGGTGCTTCTCTGAGGCGTAGCTTTTGCCGGTACAGCTTTCAGAAGCTACACGTCTACGCGGTGAGAAACATTCTCCTCTCCCTCCTACTTTAAAACTGCTGCAACATCTCTGTTCAAACGAGGGTCTGTCAAAACCTTTGAAGGCACCTTTTCTCAAGGGCGATCTCTCCTTTGTTGAACTCTCTGCTTGCATCAGCAGCGCAAAGCAGTCGTGCCTGCAAGTACAGACACATTTTAGCTAACGACGCACGCCGAGCTATGACTTGTAGTGCGCTGAAATAAGCTATGCCGCGGTAATTCGCTCGCATATTTTCAGATAGTTTGTCTTTTGTTGCTCGAAACATATATAAAGCTCTGGCGCCGGGCTAAATGTGCAAGGCCACAGACCAGCAGATACAGTTCATTAGAAGGCGCTGCCTGAAATAGTCTGTAGACTTTCACACAATAGTCTACGATTCCCTACGAACTTTTTGTGCAACTTTTCGCAAGGGAGCTCTGCCCCTGTTGTTCTAGCCCCGGGGCAGTTAATGTCTCCGCACCCCATCTCTCGCGCAAAGTTTATTGCGTCTTTTCCGTCGGCTGCAGCCCGGCTTTACGTAAAGGCTGGCGCCGTCCGTGGTAGTAAGGAACAAAGGCATGACGTCGTAGCTGAAGCATCTTTTGTTTTTGTTTTTTTGCTTGTTCCCGGCGTACTTAAAAACAGGCGACCTCCGAATAAAACAAAGAGCCTGTCAGGACCGAAAATATACAGCGGAAAGCTTCTCGAAGCTTTTTCTCCTACAGCACATAGAAGCTTGCTTGGGAAACGTCGCTGCTCCGTCCGGGGAGAGAGCCACTTTTCGAAGTCAATGTCACAAGCTCGCGGAGGGAGCAGCAACGTATAGAGCATGCTCGACGCGCACTGACACAGGTCGTAAAGATTTGGGTCCTCCCTGTTTTTAGCGAAGAATTTGTCAGCACTCCAGTAGCGCGAAGTATTTGCGGACCCAGCTCGACGCACGAGATGCTGTTGTTAGCTTTCCTCTCACTTCTTTTCCTTCTGTACTTTCATCCTTGCGAGCAAAGCAGGCCTGAAAAGTGTCTAGATCCGTGAAGTATACGGGCACTTCGTAACAGAGGACAGGTACTCAGCGGCCGGAGGCTGACTAATAGTGGATGATGCGGCAGAAAGTTCACTGACCCCGTTCGTTCTAGATACTCCTTGGTACCTGATTCGGGTACACCGGCCATTCAGGAATACCAGTTATTCAGGAATATGAATCATTAACTTTGAGTTGACCAACCTCCTCTAACACATTGGATTGCAGCGAAAAGGAAAACATACGTTAACCCGCCGCGGTGGCTCAGCGGTTACGGCGCTCGGCTGCTGGCCCGAAAGACGCGGGTTCGATCCCAGCCGCGGCGGCTGAATTTCGATGGAGGCGAAATTCTAGAGGCCCGTGTACTGTGCGATGTCAGTGCACGTTAAAGAATACCAGGCGGTCGAAATTTCCGGAGCCCTTCACTACGGCGTCCTTCATAGACTCAGTCGCTTTGGGATGTTAAACCCCAATAAAAAAAAGAAAAAACATGCTTAGCCGGTGCCGGCAGGAAGTCAGGTCAGTAGACGATATGAGGAAATCTGCGAAAGCAGAGTGGCCGTGGCGAAACGAGAACATGGGTAAATGCATTTCAGTAGAAGTGGTCCTTGTCCTGCAAAGGACTTGGCCTGCCTGATGAGGATGACAGCCACAGCGATCACGGCAATGATGCTGACGATGAATTTCTGTGTAACTTGGCAAATTTAATGTAATGATGGAGTAATTACTCAGTGACGTCCACCCAAGCGCGGTCACATGGCTACAAAGGAAACCTAAACAGCTCCCGCAGAAACTTCGTACTTAAAGTTTTTTTTTCTTTAACTGCGAATTTCTGTGTAGGCTGTTTAGTTTTGCTTTGAAGCCTTATGGCTGCGGTTGGATGGACGTCAATAAGTAAGTACTTCCTCATTGCAAATCTACTCCACCTTGGGGGATTCCCCTAAATATTTCACTAACACATTTAATGTCGACTACAATGGGTTGCGCTTCCTGTAATTTCATTTACCTCGTTCCCACTACAGACAAAAAACCTGATGCAGTTTGTGAATCATAGGAGTTACAGTGGAAGCAGGTTCATGTGTGAAGGCAGGTATGAGCAAATCATGTGCTTCGTATAGCCTTTCGCATGCCGGTGCTGCTTAAAGTGCCACAAGGTAGTGTGGGTAAGCGGTTTAAAGTAACTGAGCGAAGATTTAAGTTCTCCGAGAAACTGTTGTGACGTTTTTAGATATGCCGGAGTGTTTCAGTTCTATAAGCAGGCACAATGCGCCACTGACATAGTGGCACGCTGTAGCACAGTGCAGCATAGTGTGGCGTCAGAATGCTGCAATGCAACATGCCGGCGACGGGATCTGTTGCGGTATGTTGACATAACCGATATTATGATTACTGTCAAGCTTGCGTCAGTACATTTCAAGGAAAATAGTACTCCAGCTGTTACCGGAAAAGAACGGTGAGAGCCTTGAGTTTTACTCAACTGCAAGTTCAACAGGATTTCCTTGCTCTAAACAAAGGAAGATGTACTTAACTTAACTTCAACTTTAACTATATTGAAATGACAAATGTGGAACTGTTGTCTAGGAAGTAAGAAAAAAGAAAGGTGATCGTATATGTGACGATATATCACGAGTAATACACATTGTAGCGATCTTTCATATCTTTGAAGGCACGAAAAAACACGCGTTTTATCGCAGCATCAGCTTGGAAGCCTCGAATCTAAGCTCAAAATTAGAAAGCATAGTCGGCAGCTGTGAACTAAAGAGCAGCGCATTGCGGCTCTTACTGACAGGATATACGTACCGAGACCGTAAACCAATGTCATTCTCAGAGGCTTCCGTCGCATACAGCTTACATGATTTCCTATAGTATACAGCAGACCCTAATTACGCCTTTATCGCAAGTGTGTGAAATAATAAGAACAATAAAGACTTTCGCCCTGCTCGCGCCTGTAAATATGACGAGAGAAATCAATGCCCAAGCTGCCTCCGACTTTTTTCTTAATTCCTGAATATAAACAACCGCTTTATGAACCGCCGCGCAGCTCGAAGTTCTACAAATTATGGTTTGAAGCTCTACGATTTTGCGCATCATGTGTGAGCCCTGAAGAGAGTGTAAATTGAAAAAATGGCCTGGCTTAGCTTATGGTTAAGCCTAGGATGCGAAGCATAGTTTTGCGGTCTGGCGAGCCGCCCTCTCCCTGGCCGACATCTCACTGCTCAACTGACTCAAGTGCGTCGCCTTTTGCGTGACGTCAGTATCTCCTAGCGGTAGGAGCGGGAGTTAGGCCGCCGGCGGAGGCTGCGCGTCCGCAAGCGAGGGCACGAGGCCCCAGCTTTCACAGCTGTTGTGACGTCATATCACGTGGTGCGCCGATGAAGGTCAAATGGTAGCTACGCGGCCGTGCGCGGCGCAGCAAGGAAGAGCTCGGTTGTGCGAGTAATATGCTTCACATAAAACTTGCTCATGGCTTATGGATGGCCGTGGATACCGCGTATGCTATACTTCCACGTCCGGTAACTCCCGATAAAAAAAAACAAAAACACTGCAAATGGCCCAGTTTCGATGCGTTCCGTCGGAACAGGCGTTATTAAGTGACACAGATATATTTTAGTGCTTCCCACCCAGCGGCTTCACTCTGGTACAACCAAGGAGGTGCGTACGGCAAGGGCGCATTAGTGCATAGCTGGACGGGCGCACAGGTTTTACAAACATGGGCACGCACGCACACACACAAACGCGAGAATGTCGAAACTTGAGCTGCAAGTTTGGATAAGTTCAACATAGTTACAGCGTGGTTTCGGAAGGAAGGGGGGGGGGGGGGGGGTGCCTGCGCGTGTACGCATAGATTCCTTTCCTTTCTGGCGACGTTCCTCGCCTTCCTCTCCGTCCGGCACCGCACAAAAGCTGCTCTACGGGGGTGTGCTTCCTGCCTGAGAAAAGCCAGAACAGAGCCATAAATTAAAAGGGGGCCCCCTACACACCCACTCCTCCACCATCACTGGTGTAGTGACGTCGTCGTTTCCCTGCGGCTATGCTGCTGCGAGCCGCGGTTCGGCCGGCGGGCTTCTTGCGTTGCGCGCCTCTTCTAGAGGGGAAGAGGAGATAGGGAGGGGGGGGGGGGGGGGGGGCAGCCTAAGAAGAGTAGGGGCACCACGACGCGGTGAGAACGACGTTCCTAGGAGAACTCCGCGGAACCTGCGAGAAGACAGCGATGAGGCCCCCGACGCAGTAGTTTGCGATGCTGAGAGAGCGCACTTCTCTGGAGCAGACGTATCGGGACTCCCGGTGAAGAAACGTGGGATGGTCATTTTGGGCCTCTGTATGCGTTGCTGTGAGCACGTGAACCGAAGATGTGTTCTGTCAGCGGGGTTTTACGAAACCCTCGTCCGTCCCGTCCCTGTCATAAAACGCAAAGGGTTGAGACGGGGAGCGGCTGGTTTCAAGGGCGCGCCTGGTCGGTTTTTTTTTTTTCGTTTTCCTCTTGTTGTTTCTCGTTTTCTTCTCTAGTTTTAGCGTTGGACGATGGATTTAGTTTATCGAGACTATACCCTTAAAGGAGATGACTCTGGTCTTCATTTGTGCCGATTCGTATACGCACAAAAATATGTGGGCGTTCCGTTTTCTTGTGCTCACAATATCAAACACTTTGGCTCCGTGCCCTCTAAGGTTTTTCGCGGGAAGTTCACGAGAAAGAAACACAGAAAGCAGAGTAAGAAATGCTGGAAAGAAAAACGGTGGAACTAGAGTAAGAATTGAAATACAGCGTAGTCTACAGTGACGAACCAAATCAGTGCAAGGGCAGGAAGTCGTGGTTTCATGCTGTGGGGGAAAGGGGAGCAGTTTTTACGCAGTATGCGAAAAAGTTGTGAAAGAAAGGAAAACAATACAGGCGTTTCAGCGGAATGTAGCGTCACTTTCCTACTGCTGAGTCTATAAGGGCGCCTAAAGAGAATCCTTCAGTGTACTGTTGAACGTGTGCCGTTACCGCCACAGTCCAAGCTATTATAACAAAGGTAGTTCGCAACCGCGTTGAAGCCGGACTCCAGTGTGCAATTATAAAATTGAAACGTAATGGGCAGATGTCAGCTGTAACCCTTCCTTTCGGATTCCTGAACAGGCGCCTAACTGAGAACCCAGTGGGTAGATCTATTCTTCGGTTCAATGCAGCAAGGCCATAAAGCTACTATTCCGCAGGCACTTCCCCTCTGATTGTTGCGTTGTTTTAGGAGTGCACGTTCGTGTCTGGGCAAACTCAGTGTTAACACTCCCAGCTACAGTCATGTGGTCGTCTCGTATCTATGCATATTTTAGTTTATCGTCTTACATCTTCCCATCTCTTTTCCGCTTGGTTTTCAGCTGCTTAGAGCTTTTCTTCGTTAGTGCTCCCTGAGGATGCTGCAGGTTGGCGACACCCAACCGGACGGAAATTAGTTGGTCATGTACTCCGGTCCTCTAAATGCACTCGCGGGCTCGTCAAAACCCGTATTCGCAGTACCAGAGGAGCCATATGATAAAAAGAAAGAAAAAAAAACACTCACGTTTAAATTGTGTTAGTTCACCAAAATATTTGGGCCGAAATGTTCCCGCCAGAACATATTCGTGCACACCAAAGCGCGGGTGCGTATATACCATCCAAAAAGTAAGTTTCTCTTTTTCTATATCCGACCTGCACCGGAGGAACCGTGCCGAATTGTTTAAATCACAAAAGCGCTTCACCGCACGCAAATCCCGCCGGACAAACTTTAGGTTACGGTGCGACGCTGTGAGTCTTCGCACCAAACGATATACACAAATGTGCTAATGGGTGTCCATCCGCTCCAGCTGCGCGTATCGCACCCACTCCCGTCGTGACGCGGCTTCGCGGAGGGCCCAGGTTCGGGCTGAACGCGGACCGGCCAGAAGCGCCGCGGCCTCTCGGTACACAGTTTACGCGCACGGGCGCACACGTCGGCGCAACTGCCTGGCCATGTTTACGACTCTCCCTTCTGGCCGCTGTCCGCATCACGTGACTCGTATTCGCGAGTTTCTCTCCTGCGGCGAACATCTCTGATGCGGATGAACGGAAAAGCCGAGCAGAGCGATGGGGAAAGGGACTCCGTATTCATCTGTACTGGGGGGTCCTGATAGTAAACTACCGTATTTACTCGCGTAATGGTTGCACTTTTTTTTTAACTTACGCATATTTAGCGTTGCGATCATTACGCGGGGTAAATTTTCCACAGAACATTTTCGAGCATCGAAAACGGAAACAAGTTGCAGGTCAGACTTTTTACAACAGCTTTCACGAGTAAGGGTAAGCTATCACAAGTAAGAACGCGTCGGAAAGTGTTTGCTGCGGGATGACTGCAGGTCAACCAACAGACAGCTGCCGCTGTAACAGTGCGGGACATCAAAACAAAAATGGCGGCTGACAGAGCAAGATGGTCATCAGCCCGTGCCACCCGTGAGCAAGTGCTGACAGATGGCAAGCACGATCATCGTCAGCTAGACTTGGCACACGACAAATCGCAGCGGCAAGTTCGGAGTGCGATCATTACGAGGGGAATCAAAAAAGTTTTGAGACAAAATTCAGCGGTGCGATCATTACGCTAGTGCGATCGTTATGCGAGTAAATACGGTATAGTTCTTGTGCGGGTGCCAGAGAATCCATAAAGAGAACCGTAGATTGCTATACCGCGGTATAAACCACAGTGCAATTTTTTTAAATGCAGAAATGTGCAGTCTTTGTCCAAAATATACAGCCCAAGGAGTTTGCTTCCAAGTCGTGTAGCGGGACCCTTACGCACATTTGACAGTCCTAAGCCTGGCAGGGTTGAGGACTTAATTTCCTCCCGCCTTAGTGACACTAGGTTAGCTTAGTACGCAAGAGGAGCCGCGCTGCGGGGCTTAGAAGCAGACTCCTTGGGCTGTATACTTTCGACAAAGACTGCACATACTGCACTGCTTGCCCGAGAGATTCACCATATATTCGCCAGATATTCGCGTATGTAGGTATTTACGATCTTTCATTAACCAGCGCAAAAAGACAAGTAGAAGATGATGTGGACGGACAGCGTTTCCATCCACGTCATCCTTCTTCTACTTGTTTGTTGTCTTTTTGCGCTGGTTCATCAAAGATCATGGAAGACCAACTAGCCCAATAGCATGCGCATTTTTGTGATAATAAGTTCAAGGGATAAAGTGGCGCAGGAGCTCCGCAAAATTTCAGTGCGAAGGTGCTACTTCACGACGTCTAACCGGTTCACCGAGTTTGTGCGAAGCTTGACCGTGAGGATGACCTTGGTCAAGCCACAAATAAATAAATATTGCTGCGGTGAGATTCGAACCCGTGCCGACACGAACAGATCAGCTTCGCTGGCCACTGCTCGAGAGCACTATGCTATAACCGCAGCTTTCTTTTTTTCTTTATTGCATGGAAGAACTTCCGTAGAAAGGAGGAAAACTTCAGTCAGACTGGTTCGCGTCTCAAGTTACCGGGCTGCTTAATAGGAGCCCGCCATAGCCCTAACTCAACACTGCATCCCCATCAAAACATCAAAATTCAGGGAGGCACACACATGCATCTAGGCACGGTAGCCAGCTTGGAGGTTCTTCGCGTACAGCATATACCGTATTTTCCGGTGTATAAGACGCACCCTTGTATAAGACGCACCCGCCATATATGCAGGCTGTCATTGAAAAAGTTGGTATATAAGACGCACCCCTGTATAAGACGCACAACAATTTAACCGGTTAGGCTAGTGAGAATGAAACACGCTTGCGCGAGCATCGCGAAATTCACTGTACCTGTGACAAATTCTTAAGCAACGCTAAGTGATCGAAAATGGCAACACTCACGCTATACCCGCCCACGTTTTAGAAAAAAAGAAAAAACGAAAGTGCTCTGCATTATGTCCATAACAACATTTTATTTCTACTTAAAACCTATGAAGTCTTCATCTTCGTATACGCTATCAAAAAGTTCGCCCATTTCTGGCGGCAACGAGGCTGAAACATTCTCTTCGTACTACGTACACGGAGCAAAGTTGCAAATGGCGGCTAAAAAAGAACACCGGCTTGTCTTGACTTCTCTTGACAGTGGCGAGAAGCGCGATTGTCTTCATCTTTTGGCATTTCACATTACTTTTGCTTGGGGCCTCCGAAACGGTTGCGTGTTTGTGATCCCGGAAGTCGTCATCCCAGCTGTTTCATGATAAAGTTCACCTAAGAAAAGCTGCGCACGGCGGTCCCCGTATTGAAGTATTAACCGCGTTACAACCGCGTCATTGGTAGTGATATTTTTTCAATGAAAAAAGCTTGAACATGAACCTGAGTAACTTCTGAACTCGCAAAAAAAAACGCGAAAAATTAGCGTATAAGACGCACCCTTGTATAGGACGCACCAGCAAGATTTCTGAAAAAAAGCCGCGTCTTATACACCGGAAAATACGGTACACTCCTCACCAAAGCGCACTGTTCACGAAACACAGATTTGGACGATCTTGGTGGCTCGGCATGTCTGTCCATCATACGGCTTTTCCAAAGACTGAATAGTCCCATCGATCACGCCTCGTGTTAAACGGCATGCAGCACACTCTCGCGCTGTGCATTGCCCGTCGTCGTCTACTTCAACTAATACTACTATCGAACTAATAAACACGCTCTTGCGTTGAGAATTGTACACCATAGCCTTCTTCAACTAATACTACAATCGAACTAATATCGTCGGCAGACATGCCGACGACCCATCAAAGAAAAATCATGAGTCAACCAGACTAAACACATGCCTTCGCACGTCTACTCGGTTTAACTACGTTAAAACCCTACCACTTTTTTCACGGCTTGTTACAATGAAGCCTCATGACGTTTAGGAGCATAGTAAAGACAACAACGAAGGCAACGGTATTCAGCCGACTGCACGGTCCAGTGATGTTTACACCAAGACTTTTTATAAGTAAGAAGTGTGCTAGAATTCTGACAATCACTTCACGTCACGCCACGTCATGTGCTTTACGGCACTTGCCAAAAAGCGTCCTTGCGCTGAGACATTGCATAACTCGTAGGTGTTGTCACTTCCTGTGTAAGTCATTGCAACATATAAGACTAATTATGCTCCCGACGACAGAGCCGCATTGGCAAGCACAGGAGAGCGCCATCCTTGCTTCACATCCGAAGATTAAACTCCTCTCCTCTTTTGAGTTCTATAACCGCCGCGGTTCCTCAATGGCACAGGCGTTCGGTTGTTGAGACCAAGGTCACATATTCGGCAATGCGGCCACGGCGGTGCATTTAGCCGAAATGCACGCACTGCGACACGAATTATCACCATCAGCTGTATTGACAAGAGAACGTGTTCCGAGTGTTCAGTTGAGTAATGGATGACGAGGACCACTTAATTGGTTCACGTTATAGGTGACGACCATCACGTGACCTTGATTCGGGATAGCGTCATTTGATGTGAACGGCAACTACGATGCCTCTGCAGTGAGATAGTTAGAGGGGGGGGAGGGGGGGGGGGAGGCCTGACACCAAGGTCGACGTGTTCCACTGCTTCCGCAGCTGTGCCGGTAGTCAAGTGATGATGACGTCATTCCGCACGGACGACGCGATCCCCGCACAAGCCTGTAACAGCTCACGCTGAAAAAAATGGGCAGTTTGCTCAAAATCGGGTGGGCAGCCTGCCACCTTCCACGGTGAGCAAGTTGTGATGACGTCACAGGTTCGCACCACGTCACGCTTGACGGCGGTCTCCATTTCTGCCTGCAAGAACCTTTTTAATGCCAGAGCATAAATAAAACGGACGCATATCAGAGACAACGCCGGGAAGCCACAGTCGGTATAAAAACAGTTGCACTTCACAGGGCGTATAAACACTTAATGCCCGTCTCTTCGCGCTGCCGAGGCTCGACCTCACTGTTTGTTGTCTTGCGCCCTCGCGGTCACGTCGCCAAGATCATCTCCGCTGATCGTCGCGTCTGAAAGCGCGTTATCTGGGATGCGGCGGCCACAGTCGGGACGTCCGTATACACGTTGTAAAAAAGCAGAGAAGACCGTAACATCAGCTTCTTCCTTCCCTCCCGCGATTTGTTTTTGCAAGGCACTCAGCAGGCCGCACTTCCCTCGTAACTTTCTTCCGACGGCAACTCCCCTCTCCCATTATACACATACAATCTTCTCTCAGCAAAAGTTCCTCTCTGCCTCCTCTTCCACCGATTTCCTCGATCAGGGCTCCGTCTCCCTGTACCAAAAGCGCGCTTCTTCGACATATGTATTTTTGTGCGTGTGTGTGCGTAGAGACGCCAGTGTGCATGCACGCTCGGGGTGCATGGGACCACTTTACTGCACCGTCGTAAACATATCCGACGGGCGTAAAAGTCGCATAGCTCAAACTCGGAGCCCGCCGAGGCGACACGAATGAGAGGGAGAAAATAGTAAGAAGAAGAAGAACGGGGCTGAGAAATGCGTGGTAGCTATATGCGAGAGGCTTGCATGGATCGCGCAGTCCGCGGCGTATATCTGCGCTCGCCTGTGCACATTCAGCGCACGCTATAGCCGCTAGACACACTGTCAAGGGCATCTCCAAACTCCACGCTCCATTCCCCTCTCTTTCTTCCCCGTTCTTTCGCTCTAGAAGCGTGCGACTCTGCACCCACGACGCTCCAACGACGATTTGTGGTAACCTAATCGTTGGCCGGAGGTTTCGGCTCGGAGCCGCCTTGTACTACACAAGCGCGAGCGCTGAGAGCCCTCATGCTAAGGGCAAAAGAAAGAAAGAAAGAAAGGAATAAAGGAAGAAAAAATAAAGAGAAAAAGAAAGGAAAAGAAGAAAAGAGAAGAAAGAAAGAAAGAAAGAAAGAAAGAAAGAAAGAAAGGAAAGAAAGAAGGAAAGAAAGAAAGAAGGAAGAAAGAAAGAAAGAAAGGAAAAATAAAGAAGGAGAAAAAGACAGAAAACAGAAAGAAAGAAAAAGAAAGGAAGAAAGGAAGAAAGAGAGAGAGAAAGAAAGAAAACAGAAAGAAAGAAAGAAAGAAGGAAAGAAAGGAAGAAAGAAAGAAGGAAGAAAGAGAGAAAGAAAGAAAGAAAGAAAGAAAGGAAAAAGAAAGAAAGAAAGGAAGAAAGAAAGAAAGAAAGAAAGAAAGAAAGAAAGAAAGAAAGAAAGAAAGAAAGAAAGAAAGAAAGAAAGAAAGAAAGAAAGAAAGAAAGAAAGAAAGAAAGAAAGAAAGAAAGAAAGAAAGAAAGAAAGAAAGAAAGAAAGAAAGAAAGAAAGAAAGAAAGATGCGGCAGGGAGAAAAAGTGTTTATCGTAACTCATTATTTTGTAGTGTGTGTTCCGGTTCGACGATCCCTGGAATAACAAACCAAAGTCTTCGAGAGCACGAAATTTGATTTTTTTTTGTTTTATACAGGGTTTCCGTACAAGTAGTTGTCAGCCAAGCTTCTTCAAGCAAGCTGCCTGCGGCTGCTGGCTCTTCTTTAATACTTCGTGAAGGGCCCGTGCCTGGTTCAACCGAAAACAGCCCACACACGCAATGAGCTGGCGGCGCTTAAAATGAGTGGAACGTAAATTGGCTGTATGTATATGCTAGATCAAAACAAACTAGCGCTGCAGTAAAAAAAAAAAAAAAAACGGGAGAAGAGAAAGCAGAAACTGTCGATTGCGGTATTTTCAGGGGCCATCTGTGCGAGGAGTTCGCATTGTTATTTCCCGCTAGCGAAAAGAAAGAAAAAAGACTTTGCAGCGGTCAAAATGAGAAGGGGGTATCTGTTGCTGAAGCAGCCATCATCGTTGGCGCTTCGGTGTAGAGGGTTGCTGCGATGCCTGTGTTTTCTTTCTCTCTCTCTCTCTCTCTCACACGCACACACGCACGTACGCACATATTCACGCATACGCACACACACACACGTACGCGCGCACATACACACACACACGCCCACACGCATCAACTCCCTTCTGCCCGCGGCAGGCAGTGATAGTGGCCCAGTTGTTGCCAGTCAAGGAGGAGGACGAAAAACATTGTTATACGATAGCAAAGAAGCCTCATCGGAGTAAACCGCCGGCGGCGACCGTCCTGAAAAATCCTGATCGGCTGGTGAACATCAGTGACTTCGCCAAAGCGGAGAAATCATCACCAGATTTGAAGTGACCGACGACCGTCCGGCTTCGTCCATAAAAATCTTGATTGGCTGGTGGACATCAGTGACACCATCAGTGACGTCACAACAGCGGAGAAATATAGTTGGCTTAAGGGACGGGACGTCAACAGATCGAGAATGCCCATTTGTTCCAGGCAAGTGACGTCAGCAGATCAGCTTCGTCTACAGGCATGATCTTTTCTCTTCTATCTCCATGCGATCACAGCAGCAACAATACAAACAACATCGAGCCGCGCTTAATTCTTGCAGTATGGCCTAGATGACATTCTCACTAGCGAGCAGGTTCTAGGGGCCTAAGGCACAGATGTTTTTCAAGAAGAGGACCCGTGCTCATTCTCAACACAAGTATGAAGGACAAGACGTCATGCGTTGTTCATGACACGTCCTGGATTATCTGAGGTCAAGCAAAGGACTAAAAAGCAAGCAATAACATCGCGGCGCTCGATAGCAAGAGGAGAAAGACCTGTGGCTGGAACACGCTATTTTCCCACGCTGGCGGGGTGAGAAATGGCTGCTGCGAGCGGCCGATATTTGATGCTCAGCAACCCATTCCCCGTGGACGATAGATAATGTCCCAAGAAGGCATGGTATATCCAGGAGCGTTTTGTTTAGCTTAGTTCACACACAAAAGAAAGAAATGAGAGGGCAAAATGAGGGGACGTCTGCAGCACGACAGATTGTGTACGTACGCTGCCGGCGCTCCCAGAGGGCGCCTGTGTGTGGCCGACTGTGAAATATCGCAGGCCTGTCTTTCGACGCGATCGGCTGTGGCAAGCCGACGGGACGGGAAAGCAGCAAAACGAGACAGACGCTACTAAAGATGCTCGTCAAATCGCTGGGGATTATCAAAGGTGCAAAGTTCTGAATCCATATAGGATTCCATATAGGGTTGTATAGGAAGTTTAGCGGGGACAGGGAGGGCGCAGCTGATGATGTTACTTGGGGATCAGTGGGAGAGTCCTTTGTCTTGCGGTGTATGTGCGTATATGAGATTATAGCGTCCGCTTACCGTCCTACTCGCATGAGGTATGTGCTGGGTTCGATCCCCAATGCCGCCGGGTTCCCACCGGTGACACAGTTGGTACAGGTCTTCCTCTGGCCTCGTGCTCGGGTTATCTGGGGTGAAATGCTTGGGAAATGAGTCTTCGACCCCACCTTAAGTAGACAAAGATACCTTGTGCCATGGCGCTCTTTAACAATATCTGCCCTTGTACCATGAGATTCATCATCAGGATGAGGATGATTATGAGCATTACGATGACCGCTCTGAAGTTTTACAAAGCGGTGCCCACGTATATGAAGTCTCTGCTGCATCGCTGTGAATATATCATTTTTTTTCTTTGTTTGTAACACTGCTAGCTAAAACTAAATGTAGCAAAGCAGCAGCTCACCTGCGTATACAAATGAAAGGAGGAAATTTCACAACAAGGAACTAAAAAATATTAAAACATTTAAATATATGAACATACAATATAATTGTACTGGTAGATAGAACAGCATTTTTTTCAATACAACATGAAACAGGAGACAATAGTCAGTGAAATGGAACACAAACATAAATTGAAAATTAGAAGGAGAGAGAAAAAAGGGGGGCGAAGAAAAGAGGTGGAACGAAATTGTAAGCATGTATACAAAATGAAAGGAGACGAATGCGAGACCGCTTAATTATAGGAACACACACATCAAGTTTAGATTAAGTTTGCGATCTAGAGCAGGGTCGCCTCGCCAGTGGCATTTGCTTGGAGGGTGGTGCTGTGGAAATTACTCCGCGACTGCAGGATAAATAAAAATTCTAACAATAGTCACAAACCTATTTCTACAGACTGTCATCGCTGAGACCGTCTGGTTTATCCCTCCTAGACTTACGAGCACATGAAAAAACCTAACCTAACCTAACCTAACCTAACCTAACCTAACCTAACCTAACCTAACCTAACCTAACCTAACCTAACCTAACCTAACCTAAACCAATCTCAACTTTCAAAAGTAACTTCCTAGGGTGTTTAGTTTTGAGTCGGTGTTTAGTTTACGCAGTTAGAAACAATGCTTACACAGAGCTTGCGCGTAAGTGAACGTGTGAAAAAGAGGGAGAGAGAGAAACAACACGCCGGAAATGAAATAGGTGACCGTTGTTTTTTTTCCTCTCCACTTAGCACATTGAGGCCCTTCGGACATTCACAGGTATAGTGCTGCGGCAGTGAAAAAGCTTTCTACCTTCAGACATGTCTTTCTGCACAACATAAGTCTTCAGTAAGGGAGTAACACAGTTCCCACTTCGAGTTATTGATCAATGCGCTCTCGCCCTTCCATAAGCTTGCCGTCCCGGTTAGCTCAATTGATAGCGCGACTGCTCCGGTGAAGCGGTGGTCCTGGGTTCGAACCCCGGACCAGGACGAATTTTTCTTTAACTACGAAGTTTCTGAGAAATCTGTACAGCTTTCCTTTGTAGCCGTTTGGCTGCGCTCGGGTGGATGTCAATGAGTAATTACTCCCTTATTACAAATCTACTCCCCCTTGGGAGATTCCCTTAAAAACATCTGGCCAACCTAGATCTTCTCTCTAAATACGCGCAAGAAGCCCCATTAAGGCTCGTATCTCCAGTCCCATTATTCGTTTTGAGACAGGACCGTGTTGCAAAGCGGCTGCGTAACACCAGTCCGAGCACGCTTTTCTGGATCTCGTTTTCCAAAGTTAACTCCACCACGAGTCCCCCCCTCTCCTTCCCTCCCCCGTGCACGTCAGTATAGGATGGGGAAAGCAGAGAAGGTAAAGGGAGGCTATGGCGTGGTGGGGGTGCGTGCGATCTATCAAACGCAGAGGCGTCCGACACGGTTCCCTCCGCAGAGGCCAAAACCAACACGGGGCGCCTTGTCTCATTAGCAGCTTTTGAAGGGGCCCTCTTCGCACGACGCCGCACTCGGCTGCTGTTGTTCGGCCGGAACGACTCGCGCCGCTGCGGTCCATCTTGCATGCAAGCTGGCGTAAACGGCCCACCCCGCTGCCACCGCCGCTGCGGCTGCTACTGTGGCACTGCGCTGGGATTCGAGAGGCGTCCTCGATCAGAGCGCGATCCTCTGTACCGTATTCGCACCATTATAGCCCAGCTGGAAGAGAGCCACCGTTGAAATGCAGGGGGGTCCTGCTTATAAAATTGCGAGGACAATTTGGCGACTAAAGTGTTGAGAGGCGAAAGCCGAGGACACTATGCCGCGACGACTTCCGGGGGATGTGACGTCACACCGTTCCCGTGGCTATTTCGACGCAATTTCGTCATTTTTGCCTATATTTAATTAACAAATTAATCTAGTCATCGAACTTGGCTTCTAGGTTCATTTTTTCCTCCTCTATCTGAACCAACCTTTGGTTTTTTTCTATCGTTTTAGTCCCCGAGTTAAACGCGCGTACACGCTTTGCTAACGGACGACAGTATGAGCCATTAAAGGCCTTCGCCTTAAAACAAAATTCAAGTTTGAGTTCGGTTCATGCTTTCTCTTGTTCCCCGCCTATGGGCTCGCTGTTTAGTGCGACTGACCAGAGGTCGCCCGGGAACCCAGCTTTTACTTATGAGAACAGGTTCAGAACGTCGATCGTTCAAGACAATCAAGTCTGAGTTCTCATCTGTATGTTAGGAAGTGTTACAGCAGAAGAAGAGAACAGCTTGTCTTTCGACGTTCTCGATATAGTTTTTCTTCTCTTAACTACTCTGGCCATATAATGGACCATCTCCTGTCACTTCTACGCACTACACATGTCCTGCTCGTGCTTGCTATTTAAAATTTTCTTTACTCGCATTTAATGTCCAATCCATGGTGCTTTCTTTCCAAAATTCCTAGAGAGGGCTAAATAAAGAGTGCGAAAAGTGCTACAGATATCAGTTCTTCGGGGACTAACTGCGTTGCCATACCGCCTTTAGTCAGTCCTTCAGAGAGCAACCATATACTCCCTTCAGGGACTAACTGCAAAGGTGCATCAACCACATTTAGTCCCTCGATGGACTAACCGTTCATCGCGAGGAGTAATCGGTGCAGTTAGTCCCACTTTGCCCAGTTTTTGGTTCATATTGCACGCCACAAATTTGCAAAGGAACTTATCTCCCGTGGTTGTATACCGCGTGAATACGGTAATGGGGGGTGCCCATGCAGCACAGCGCTCGCGGTCGCGGTATATATGGCGCCCGATAAATGTCCTTGCCCGCCGGAGAGTGGAACGAAGGGAGCAGGGAAGGGCTGCGCCCATCTTGCGTGCTCTCCGCAGCGTCGGCAGCAGTGCGTGGGACGGCGGCGCGCCATCCATGTGGTAACCATCGTGGCTGCGGCAATCATTCACCCGGATTGCGAGCGCCCGTCCGGGCCGTCCCGCGCCCGGCTTCTGGGTTGCTGCTGCTGCCGGTCTCGGCGCGCACGCACGCATCGCAAGGTCCGCAATCCTGAGCCAAGGGTGCAGCCCGCCTCGATTGCAATGAGGCTGCTCTTCGAGAAGGGAACCGCGCTGTCCTCTCTTCTTCCTCCTCTTCATCTCCTTTCCACTCCACCCACGCGTATTGTAAACCGGACGAAGCCTGTATAGGTTGTCCTAAGCGAGCATCACGTACAGCCCCTCTGTGCCGATACCAACTGTAAGCTAGCCCATTAGGCAGTTGTTAGAAAATGATTCGTACATTTCGCGAGCCCATAACGGCGTAATAGCATTATGTATGTATTGCGAATGTATACATAATTTTAACTCTCGTCCGCAGTGGTAAGTGACAAATGCATTGGTGCCAATCGAATTACGAACCTGCCCGTTTCAAAGGAGTTTTAGCACCAACGCACAGAAACTCGTTCTCTTTGCCCGCAGAGGACGCAAAAGACGAGGAATCGTTTTGTTTTTTTGTTTTTCCATGTTCCCAACCCGCTGCCTCGTGAGACCTTGAGGGGGGGGGGGGGGGGGGGGGGGCGCTCACTAGCAGATGAGCATATTGCCTCGAAGGCTTGAAATGTTCGTTCGTTTTTACCTCAAAGCTGCCGTCATGCGGCTTTATCGCCTTGTTTGTAATGCAAGGAGCGACCAGATTTATATAGAATGATCGCATCCAGGCGCAACATCTAGATGTGCAGTAAAAAAAAAACGGTCCGGCGCACGTGCGCGCTGATCAGTGATGACTGAGCTGAGCTGATGACTCAGTTGATTTGCATCATTTCTGTTCTCGCGATTCATTCACAACACTAAGATGTACCGCAGCTCCGGAACGCCGCGTAATCTTTTCATACAGTTACGAAGCGCTTCAAGCCCACGGAATCCCACTTTTCTCTGACGCAGGCGTATGTTCCCCACGCTGCAAGTGAAGCTGTACGGGCTCGACCCGCAGGCGGACTACATGCTCATGATGGACTTTGTGCCGGTGGACAACAAGCGCTACCGGTACGCTTTCCACAGGTAAGCTAAGCCGCAGGCCTTCGACTATGCTGTTGTGCGAGCGTTGTGTCCGTAGTCGAAGTAAATTGTCGCATGTGGCTGTGGTTATGATACCACGACATATAGCAACGCTGAAGCGTTATGTATTTTGTATAGCAACAGAGTCTACGACCGGAAGCGGACAGAATGGGTGAGGGAACAAATGCGGGTTAATGACATCCTAGTCGAAATCAAGAGGGCTTAGGCAGGGCATGTAATGCGAAGGCAAGCTACTCATGGCCGCGTATTATAGTGATCAGGCATGAATGCATTCGCCCTTCGCGCTCGTGCAGCTCCAGCTGGATGGTGGCCGGCAAGGCGGACCCCAACATGCCCCCGCGCATCCACGTTCATCCAGAATCTCCCTGTAAAGGCGCCCAGTGGACCAAGCAGGTGGTCTCCTTCGACAAGCTCAAGCTCACAAACAACCAGCTGGATGACAACGGACACGTGAGTGGCTTGTTTCGGGCCTGCCACGGTGATCGTGGCGTTCGGCTCACAAGGTCGGTGGTGCGAATCCCAGCAGGCGTTGCGGCTACATTTGCCCTTATAAAAGTGGTCTACAGACTATCTATAGACTTCTTATAGACTCTATTGCCTTCCTATAGACATTTCATTTTGTCTATTCATAGTCGATAAATTGTCTATAGACAAAAGTCTACTGAAAGTGTATGACCATAAATCTATAGATTGTCTATATACTGTCTATAGGGCTTGTATTGCCTATAGACTAGTCTATAGGATTTGGCTTTTTATAGATTCTGCTGCCTTCCTATCGACATTTCCTTTTGTCTATTCATAGTCTATGAATTGTCTATAGACAAAAGTCTACTAAAAGTCTATGGCCATAAATCTATAGATTGACTATAGACTGTCTATGAGATTTGCATTGCCTATAGACTAGTCTATAGGGCTTGTCTATAGAGAGACTACAGACTTAATAGACAAAAGTCTATGGACGGTCTGCAGCTAGACTATCTAAAGGTATTTTTGTAAGGGTAGACGCAGGAAAGATGCAGAGGACGCATCTGTGCTGTGCAATATCAGTGCACGTCAAAGATCCCCGTGTGATCCAGATTTAATCGGAGCCCTTCACTACGGCGCCTCATTCTCACTCTTCCTTTCTCTCACTGCACGGTTTACGTGTCCACTGAGAATGCGACAGTTGCTGCACTTTTTCTTTCTTCACAAAATGTCTATTTCCTTTTCTGGCCTCTGCCGCCAGTGTTGCCACATCATTAGTCCATGTACAATAGTCTAAAAGTGTAACAGCTCTTCAGAACTGTTAGCTATAGTGCGCCAGAATCCACGCAACGATTTGCGGATGTTTGTGTCGAACGTCTTTCGTTTAAACCTGGCACACTGGTTTTAAACCTAAGGACATATCGATTCTGTATTGAACCTTAGGCAGATCGCTTCTGCGTACCCTTAACTGCTATATTGCAGACCAGACAGGCCAGTAAAGCGTGTCTTGGTTTTGTGTTTTGTGTATTTAAAACCCTTTCATTTAACTCAAAAACTGATGATACCGCACACCCTGCCAAAGAAGCCTGGGTTTAATATCAGGTTTTGAGGGGTTTAACGTCCCAAAGCGTCGCAGGCTACGAGGGACACCGTAGTAGAGGGTTCCGCATAATATCGACCACCTGGGGTTCTTTAGCCTGCACTGATATCGCACAGTACATGCGCCTCAGCATATTCGCCTCCACTGATATGTCATTGCTCCGGCCGGCATCGAACCCGCGTCTTTCGGATCAGCAACCGAGCACCATAACCACTGAGCCGCCGCGGCGGCCGTAGTCTGGGCGATGTAAAAAGGAAACAACATGGTTAGCCTTTGAGACACCACGCATTGAAGCTAACTGCATATCCCAACGCTAAAAGAACGCATGTGTGCGCACAAAATACCGGCTACATTGTGTGTTTCGTGAACAAATTAAGATAGGCGAACTTACAAATCTATAAACTCTCCTTGATTGTCGGCCGGTTTCCTTGACCTCTATTATCCGCGTCATTTTCCGGGCAGTTTTTTCACTCTTTCTCTCATTCCCTCTCAATCTTTTTTCTCTCTCTCTCTTTCTCTGTTAGTATACTTTCATCCTTTTTTTTTGTTTTGCCAGGAATTTTCTGTGTTTATTTATATCCCTTACATGCGATACTGTCAGGCTGGATGTACTTTTTTTTTTCCTGAGGCGTGCCGGCTGCGCGGCCTCTTCCAGTTAACGATTGCGTTAGCAGATTTTTTTTTCTTCATTGAAATACAGATGATCTTGGCAAGGCCACGGCGTTAGTTCGAATTAAGCGAAAGTTCGAGTTATGCAAGTTCGAATTACCGGAATTCCACTGTAGTATTCAAAACGCCGAAGACGACTAAATAGTCTGTGCCTCCGCCATAAGCGCGCCAGTACTGCAAAACGTTGACAGCAAGTTCCTCGCGCTGTTGCAGATCATCCTGAATTCGATGCATCGGTACCAGCCTCGGTGTCACGTGGTGTACGTCAACCGCAAGGGAGAGGACATTTCCAAGACGGAGAACTTCCGCACCTTCATCTTTCCCGAGACCAAGTTCACCGCTGTCACCGCCTACCAGAACCACAGGGTGGGTCACGTCTACACTCAATCATACGTGCCACTGTTAAAACTTAGATTACTGAAACACGGTTTAGCAAATTTCTCGAAATAAAGAAAAAGATCAGCTGTCACTAATAATTTACGTAAATTTTGCGCATGTTCTTGTTTTCCTTGAATGTTCTCCTCGTTTCGCGTTATGGGTTGTTTTATTTATTTATTTATTTATTTATTTATTTATTTATTTATTTATTTATTTATTTATTTATTTATTTATTTATTTATTTATTTATTTATTTATTTATTTATTTATTTATTTATTTATTTATTCAGAATACCTATATGGTTAGAAGGCGTTATTGTATGAGGGGTTCAGTAGCTGGGTGTCAAACAATGGTCTAAAGTTCGCCATAATGCACATAAACATGTTTTGCTTTTTTTTCTTTGTTACCTCTGCCATTGTTTGCACTTTGTTCTCTTTTTTCAGTTGTTAAGTAAGCTACCCTCTTTGTAATGCCCGCGGCCCCGGAGGTCAATAATTACATAAATAAAAGGAATAAGTAAATAAATCTTAATTCATTTCCATGTATTTTTCAGAGCTCTCAAATAATTCTGTCTGACGAAATAATTTCTGAACCTTTTCGAACTCCCTTCCTCCGTTTCTAGAGACACACGGGCAATTTTTTAATGCACACTGGGAAAAAAATTTTCCTTACCGCACTCCTGGTAGGCTAGGCTATTTCACTTGCCAGTGACAAGTGAAATTATGTGATACACACACATTCAGGGTGCATTCACGGGGTATACTTTCTAAGCTTGTACATCGGAGTAAAAAGATGTGGTGGCTGGTGGGTGGGAGACGACTGGAGGGTAGAGGCTTCACAGGCACCAAGGGGGTGACAGTACGTAACTATCGCAGTGATCGTTAAAAGAGTAGAAAACTGAGCTAGTTGGTTCATACTTCTTGGTGGGAACAGCAGGAACAACGAAACGCGGACGCAGAAAGGAACGTCCACGTTCTGTGTGTTTATTTCTGCGCCCGCGTTTTGTTCCTATTCACCCAGAACTATCGCAGTGAAATCTGACTAAAACAACCATCGCATGATGGTTTACCAGTCATATATCAAAACCAGCCTGCACAGAGTTCACGAGCTCGAGCTAAAACAACCTGCCGCCCCCCCGCCCCCTTTTCCGCCCTAATAAAAAAGCACAGAACTCGAAGAAAGAAGCCTCTGTACTAGAGATGTGAAGGCCTGAAAAAAACACTGCAATTTTGAAAAAAAAAAACCGGTTTTTTTCGTTTTTTTCAGACGAGGGAAAATGGAAAGAAACATCGAAAATTTCAATTTCCAATATCAGAATGCAATTTGAAGGTTTTATGGCTGCTTGCTTTCAGTTTAGGCTTTTGTTTTTGCTTTGAAAACAATTACAGCATGCATCGTTAAAAGATTGGAGAGCAGTCGTCAACGCCGGTGCCAGGTAGTACTTTTAAAACGGTCGTGCTGCGAGTACGCGGGTTGAAGGCCAGGTCACATATAAGCTCCAGGCTTGACTTAAAACACACTAATAGTTTGAACAAAATGGCTGCAAATTCTACAGCGCTACACACACGGCATAAATAACATAGGCTGCTGTGCACGTAAGCGGTTTTAGCCAAATACAAGCCTAGCTTCTTGATTTCTAACTTAGCAGAGTACAGGACATCCGCAGGAATTTGGTCCAGGACAGGGGTCTTCAGCGAAGCACGTGGCCCCATCTACCTGGTGGCAAGACCTTTGCACCAACCAGCCGCTAACTCGTCTGGCTTGCCGGCTGCTGCAGATACTACCATCATCCGCCAGTTGCGAACGAAACTGATCCCGTTTCGGAAACGTCCATACAAGGATTCGCAACAGGCTTTCAGGGGAACGCGTTCGAAAGCTTGTGTGTGTGCAGTCGAACCTAGCTGTGGACACAGCTTCAATCCATGCTGCTGCGCGTAGTGCCGCATCCAGAGACAGTGACTGAGTCCGATGTTCCCTTTCTCGGTGCAATAGAACAAGAAGTTCGTTCCACAAATATGATATTTATATTTCCATATTCGCCTGAAGTGCAAATCATTATTTATCTTCTCGGTGCAATAGACAAAGAAGTTTGTTTCACAATATGACATCTATAACTACATATTCGACTGAACTTCGGAGCATTATTATTGATCGTCGTGCTGTTGCAAATAAATCTGGTTTTGTCATCTTTTGCAAAATTTCCAATTTTTCATGAAAAAACCCTGAAAAAAACGTTTTTTTTCATGCCATTCAAAATTTCATGAAATTTTACATCTCTACTCTGTACACCGCACGTAACGAGGGGTGGCATTTCTCAAACGTGTTGGCGGCGCGAAGCGATAAGATACGCTCGTCACGATTCCTTCCGACCGTACCTAATGCCGCACTCTATTTCAGCAGTTGCGCCTTCAAGTCTTCAAGTCACCGCCGTAGCCACTGCCTCCGTCTTTCTCTTTTACTTATCGTCTCTTCATTTAGATAGTCTCGCCTAGCAAGAGGGCGAGAAAGTATAGTTTCAGAGAGCGGGCATCGTGCATGCAGCGGCACTTCGCGGTCGCGTGGTTCTTTCTCGCAGCGCGAACCGTGCTATCGAAACAAAAAGAAAACAACGCGAAATTAGAAGCCGGAGATTTGAAAACGAACAAAAGAAACCCGGAGGACAACGAGGAGACTTGGCAGCGGCTTTTTTTCTCCTTTCCTCCTCTCCCGGGGCTGGTCTCCGGGTTGGCGCGGTGGCGGTGGGGGAGGCTGCGAGACAGACGAGACAGAGAGCTGTCGGCTGAGACAAATGACCGGTCTTCTCCTGGATGCGGGAACGGGCCGCGCCGCGAAGAAGAGGCACGATTGCCCTCACTCTCTAAGAAGGAGCGGCTTAGAGGTAGAGGGAAATAGAGACTGGGAGAATTCAGCGCGGGGTCGTTTCGCCATTTCACCAAGACGTCTCCTTGCTTGTTATTGCGTATCAAAGAAAAGACGGAAAGTGGCATGAAAAGTGGCATTCGCAATACCTTATCAGTGATGATTAATGCAGGTCAAACAAACGATTCTCTGCAAGAGGACCACTTGCTGGCATTTACCGCACGAGTCGAGCTGCTGTTTCCATTTTAGGGTTCCATGCCGTAACCGAAAAATCCCTCAATTATTTCATTTCATTTCATTTCAATGAAATCCCTCAATTAGACTCTAAAATCCCTATTTCAGGCCTTTTTTTTTTCTGAAACAGCTTGAGAACTCTTCCGATTTGGAAAATGTCAGACAGTTTCGATTCTTAAAACTCGCTGAAACTACGTAAAAATTACATTTGCGCCAAGTTTTACTCCAAATTTTTTTTTTAATGAAGGAAAGGGGAAAACGGACGGAACACCTTGCTCTGGCACTCCATGTATTTGGGATTTCCAGGCACATTTCTTCCAATACTCTTTCGCATCTTTCTCTCATAGATGTCTAGCACTCAGGAATCAATTCCTAAAGAAATCCCCATTATGGATGCCGAGGTATGAGAAGCATATCAGCCAACGTTAAATTAGGAAAGTTGCATAAGGCAATCCTTCAAATTCCTTAAGAACGTACGCAATGATGATGGCCTTCTTTTCCCTATACACACGTCCACATATGCGCACTTCCATCCTTCACACCTAAACTGCCGTGCTGTTCATGGCTATCTAACCGCCGAACTAAGTGAACCGTGGCGTTGTGAAAGGCAACACAGGAAAAATGACGCAGTACCGTTAGCCGGGTGACAAAGTTCTGAGCTCAGTTCTATGAAGTGTGCTCCAAGTTGGAAGAGGACTCCTTTCCTTGACCTTGATATAGAGTTACGGGACGTGGTTCGACATGGATTGGAAGGTGTAACGTCCTGAAGCTGCAAGCGGGCTGTGAGAGGACTCTGATTCGATTTCGACCATGTGGGGTCCTTTAGTGTACGCTGACATTGCGCAGCACACGGCCACTTTTCGCATTGTCGCCGTGGCCGGAGTCGAGCTCGGGCTCAGCGACGGTGATGCGAACTGAGGCACACCATTTAGCATCATGTACTATACGTTAGCAATTACTTCCTGACTTCTGCTCTGACGGCACTCAGTTTTCTTTGTTTCATTGGAAAGGTGAAGGCAGTGTGGCGTGAAGTGTCAAAGCTGCTGCGAAGTGAAGTGTCGGAGTCAAGTGATGCTCAAACTAACCCAGGTGAACATCCCTGTTTACGCGACAGTACGAGCGCAAGACGCTAGCGGGAACAAGTGGAAACGAACAGGCGATAACTGTGGACAGCAGAAGCGCTCGTTCGTCCCTTGCCTGCATTTTCACTGCACCGCGGTTTTCTTGTTCGCTCCTCTTTATCCACTTTGTTCGCACGTATATGCCCAGCCTCGTCGATGCAAGGCTGCTCAGAAAACGAGCGAAGATCGGGCGGACTGGAGGTGTTTGTGAAAGATTTACTACCAACACAACCGGCAAGTAAACATTCACTGGGGCGCCCTGACTCGCCTGCACAGAATGCTCTGTCTTGGTCAAGAGTGAAGACGCCATCAATCTGGTCCGGACAGGAGCAAAGGGGCCGGAAGGGGGTACAAAACGCCCCCTCATCGACGCCAAGCAAGCAAGGCTACAAGGCGCTAGCCAGGCAGAGCTACCAGTCCTCCTCCCGCACTTTAGCACCACGCGCGCAGAAGCGAGCGCCCTCTGTACACTGTCCATATAGGCTGTGCGGTCTGGAAACGCCCTTCTCTGCGCCGTCGCCGCCTGACAACCCGACGAGGCGTTGTAACCCGACACTGGACGTCCGCGCGGAAACACACCCAAGCAACACAGTCCGGCAGACTGCAAAAGGACGACCGCCTGTGGCGCACGAAAAGCAACAGGCGTCATGGGCGCGCGAACGCGAAAGCCTAGACGAGGAGCGATCCTCCTCTTCTTCAGAGACGGTTCGAACACTGGTGGCTCCTCAGTCAGGCTCAAAATAATGGCTTCGCAAGCGCCTTCGTTCTGAAGAGAACTATGCGGCTGCATTCCTTGCTCGCCTCTTCCTGGCAGCCAAAACAAACATGCGGGGAAGGTATTGTCTGTGTGTGCGGGCCTCGTGTGTTTGTGTGTACCATCAGAGAACCTCCGTGGTTTCGCCTTCGCTCTTGGAGTCAGCAGCGGCAGCAGCAGAGTTCGCTTTTGTGCCTGTCGCTCGGTTGCAGAAGAGTGTGGGCGCACTAAGCTTGAGCGCGCAAGTTGCATTTATGACCTCGAGGAGCGCCGTAATTCAGGCCTGACGGGACGATACTCGAGCTGCCGCAGGACTCCCAGGCCGGGCGACTGTGCGCACTCGGGGGCTCGTCGCCGGGTCGAGTAATTTGTAAGGGCCCCAAGCACGGCGACGGCCAAGTCAGCGCACGCTGCCTTATTTTTGTTAATTTTCTCGAGCACTCTTCTTTTTATTTTTTTTCTTTGTGCTCGGCATCGCTCGCTCGTGCGAGCCGCGGGTCTCAAAAAAGAAGGACGCTTCGCTGATGGCGAGAAGAAAAAGAACGAGAAAGTCGTTCTGGGCTAAGAGCGCGAGCCCGAACGCTGGAAAACAAATATCGAAAGATTAGAGGAGGTGGTGAGGATGGGGGAGGAGGAGACGCGCGGACGTTCCCAAGACGAGCGTCGCCAGGACGGCAGTAAATCACGGCTTCTTCACAAAAACCTTTTCTTTCCGACCGGGACAGGGACATGGCCGGTCTCTCTACTACGGCAGAGATGACGTGTCCCTGGATGCGCGCGTGTGCGAGCCCGAGGTTGGGGAGGGGGGAGTCACAGCTCCCTGGCTTCGGAGACGCGTGGTGACGTTTGTGGTGCTGGTAGCGGAGGTGGTGGTGGAGGTATAGTGGCGAACGTCACACCATCGCGGCGTGCCATCATCGCAGTGTGGGGGAAAAGGAGGGTACGGCGACCATGCCACCATATGGGTGGCCCTGTTCATCGTTCTCGTTCGACGAAAGTTTGTTTCTCTGACGCTCTGGTCGGGGAAGTTTTCACTTTGTCGCGGAGAGTACGCGTGGCCGCGGTCGCTTGCTCGCGCGTGGCTCGAATCTGCCAACGCCTCGATTGTGAGTTGCCGCCGCGGTTTTGCTGCTGTTGTTGTTGCTGCTTGGCCATGATGCCTGCTGCAGGGAAACCCGCGCGCGTGCGTCCGTAAACTCGAGTGAGTGAGGAAGAGGAGGATGAGGAGTTTGGGCGCTGAGCAAGGTTTGTCTATGCTCCCCGAGAACAGGAACGTTGACACGCTGTGAGCTCGCGCTCTTCGTTTATTTGTTTGTTCTCCGTTCCCCACTGTCTCTGCCGACCGCACGACTGCCTTTCAGTTGCTCTACAGTACCCGGGAGTCAGGGTCGAGGAGTTTGTCCCGGTCGACATTCTCAACAACCGTAATTTGGGAATATGTTTTCGAAATGTGGGCTGTTCTTTTTTTTTTCTTCATGTCTGTATTCTTCTTGGCGGCTTTACAAACAATGAAAGCTACCTAGAGTGAGCTGAATTTTATATTACATTGTCGACCTAGAAGTCCTATTCATTGTTGTAGATCGATATTTCATGCAGAAAATAAGTGGGCGTCCCGGATGTATCACTGAAGCTATAATTTTCTGGAATTTTTAAACACTTGTCCCTCCTTTTTCAATCGGACCAACAGTCAGTTGCACGAGAACTGAGCGTCCGATGTAAATGCACGGTCTGCTTTGCGCCTGACTTATACCATTTTACCTACATGTTGCAATAAAAAATGTATTCGATACTTCGCTCCGTCGTTCTTCTGTTATATTTCCTCTCCTATTTGGTCACTGCCAAATTAGTTGAAACGAATGCGTTGTTTTTTGTTTTGTTTTTTTTTTCTCTCAGATAACGCAACTGAAGATCGCTAGCAATCCGTTCGCCAAGGGCTTCAGGGACTGCGACGCCGAAGACTGGTACGTTAGCCAAGTTTGTGTCTTACCCTCCCTTCGTGACATGAATGTTCATTTCATAACTGGTCCTTAAGCCAATTATCAAATTAATTAAGTAAGCCGGCTTGGCTTCATGCATGGTAAATCTCTTCAAGGTCTGGCTAAGGCGGCATTATCGCGAGGTCAGGGACCAGGAAGTCCTGCCAGCAGTTCGGCTAAGTTCGGTCAAGGCCGATTAAAGAATATTCGCCGACAAATAAACCGCTAAGCCTCCATGTATGTTCAGGCAAGATTTTTCGCCACAACTTTGAAACGCAATCCAATTGAGTAGAACTCGGGCTCTTGCATTTCATCGCATAAGGTGCACTTAATTTAAAACTTGCAATCACAAAGAATTACATAACTACGCTAGCTCTCACCTGCGAGACACCTTTCTATGAGACATTTCTCCACGGTATAAATTGAACGTACACACTGAGCACATTACACTCAGATCGCGTTTGATAGGCCGTTAAGGCATATGCGTTTCTCCACCTCGATCGAAGAGCTGCGTAGTATCGCAAAGCGTTTTTTTTTCTTCATCTTCCCATACCATCGCTTTCCAAATTCACTCACGAACTAAGCTGCGAACTAGCTTAACTACTAGCGAACTACTTACCTACTATAGCGAACTATAGAACAACGAACTGTCTGAGATACACGAACTTAGACATCACCAAGTTTTACTGACACTTAGCAATATCGTAGCTGCGCATACCCAGCGTTTATTTTTGGGTCCTCTCGAGTCGACAGCTGCGTGACGTTTTTATAAGGGAAGCAATCACAGATGCGAGCCGGCATCTTTGAAGGATAGCGGATATCCCGTCAGCTCTTTTATGCCTCCGAATGTTACGAGCGCACTGCTCTTAAAAACTGCCGTTAAAGCACGCTATCAACTCCCGCGTTTAGGAGCCGCGACTCTCAAGGAGCGCGTCTTCGGCGACATCACAAGCGTTGCTATCTCAGAGATGTGCCTTTTCTTTTTATAACGCCTCCGTCCACATACACTTCCCTTGTGCGTGCCTTCTTCAGAGGCGGAAGCCCTTCTGTGCGCCTCGTTTACCACGTTTCTCGGTCCGTAGCTCATGAAAAATGATATCGGGCGGAAAGACAGTTGGGGGTCACGGGATCGTGGCTTCCGACCTTAAATTCCGCCTCCTTCTTCACTCGCTTTCTGAGCATAAGGAGAAGGCACGCTGTATTAGACGGGCCAGTTTATAGAGACATGCCCAAAGCTTGCATCTCAACTGTCTCCTGGAGTGATGGAGGCAGTCCCGTCTCTTTTAACGCTAGAGCGTTAAGGCTCCCTTTGTCGTCGTTGTTGTTGGGGTCCTCTTATTGAATTACATGTACCCACAGTGGGGGACTGGCCAAGGTTGTTGTTGTTGTTCACCTCATAGAATGGCGCATACCCACAGACTGGCCAAGGTTCCTTGCACATTCTGCAGAAAATTCGTCGTCGTTGTGAGCGAGAAATGGACCGGGATACGGTGGCCCACGTGGACACCCTAACCCTAGGTGGCGAAGGCCACCTAGGTCACGTGACCTTGTGATGTTGTTATAACATGCCCGCAGGATTGTGAACAAACTGTCCACGGCAGGTGGTAGTTCAATTAAGGACTGGTCGCGCGAGGTTACTCGGGAAGAGCAATCTGAGTCTCGCAAGCCCCACTGGTGGCAGCACCTGCCGTCGCAGGGCAGTGGCGCTTCGCTTTATGAAATCTAAGGTTTGTCGAAATCTCGTCTGGCCGGGTAGTAGATTCATAAATGAAAAGAAAAGAATGAGCGCCGACCAAAAGACATCTTTTCTTTTCACTTATGCGCATCACTTTACCGCCAAACCACTGCACCAGGAGGGGTATGAGGTCTTCAAGGCATCTATGAATGTAAAGTATAGAGAATGACCTACACTCCGCCCATGAACGCTGTCGCGTCATGCCTTCAAGGTGGAACTTAGGTGTCCCCTCCAGCTTTAATTTTTGTGCTTGTTAAATTCGATGAGCAGTCTTTGGAATTGCAATTTATAAACTGTTATTGCTTAACGAGGGCCCCTGTCTACAGGGCTAGTAGTGCTAAGCCGTTTCTCGCGGCACCAAAAGACACAGCTAGCGACACTGCCGAATTAAGGTGTTACTAACGTTTGCTTTATGGCCGTTTCACATGATGCGGCGCGCACGAAAAACTTCGGTCCAGTCGCAGTGTCGCAGCGGCGCCAGTCGCGACAGCCCTTTCACATGCTTGCGGCGCCTGCGATTTCTGTTGGTGCGGCACGAGCGGCACCGGCATAATTTACCAATGATAAACGTAGAACACGCTTAAGTTTTACTTTTTTAATTGAATTAATGTATTTTTATTAAAATATCAAGTACTTTATGCAAAGAAGGTATTCTTAAGTTTTTGCTTTTGCACGCAACTACGATGAGGTTTCCGCTACGTCGTTTCCTGTGATGTCACACCTCTGAATTCTATTGGCTGACGGCCGCTTCGTTCGCAACGATCGCTGCGACTGTGCGGCGTGCGACCAACTGGTTGGAAGCCTGCCGCAGCCGCTCTGCGACGGGAGCGGCGTGCCCTTCTGTCGCAGTGCGGCTGAAATCGCAGTGCGCTTTGGCAAGAATCGCATCATGTGAAACGGCCATCAGAAAGTACTGTTGTCGTAAAATAAAAGAGAGAACATTCAGAAGAACAAGAGGAAAGCGCTTCGTTCATATTCTTGCATGCGTTACTATCGTTTGTCACGCTCACGCTTACTGGTATTCTATCAACACGCTGTCGCGGCGATACCTCGGTCCGCCTTGGGACCATTGTGATGCATGTTGGCGGCAAGACAATCGGCGCTTTCACGAAAGAGAATATTCAAGACGTATGATTACGGTGACGACAAAAAGCAAGGAACACACACGCTGCTTGCTATAAGGACTTCCTCCTTCGTGCACAGATGGGCATAATTATATCAGAATTGATTTAGCTGTATCGCGTTGCTTACTAAGTGCCCCGCGCTGCGGATTCACGTACCTTTCCTTTCGTTGTGTCTGTGGATCGTGTTTGGGTATAAAATAATAATAGTGGTGAGATAGCTATGATCGAATCGCCGCTCTCTCCACGCGTGTCCTCCGTGCAGGAGCGTCCCTCCCGGCGTGGCCGAGATGCTTGGTCACCACCACCTTCCCCCGGTCAAGATGCCCAAGGTGCACCCGAGGCCTTCGTCCATCCAGCAGCTCTTGCACGGCGTGGGCCACACGGGAGCTTATACCAAGGCCGAGAAAGGTGAGGTCCATACTGCTGTCTTCATTGCTTCAGGTGATCGTTCTGCATTCAACTTCGTTAGCATTGGCATGTTTTGTAGCGAGAGCTACACTACGCCAGCTATTCGAGCCTTCAGCGTGGCACCCCTTCAGCTCCGTGGCCTTGAGCCGGTTGGTCACGTGGTTGGTTACGGGGTGCGGAGCAGCTACTGCTGCAGCTGGCGGCGCGGCGCGCCGTCGAAACCGAGCTGCAACAACTGCGCATGCGCCGTGTCGAATGCGGGGGGGGGGGGACCACTTCAGCTATCGCGTCACTCCAGATAAAGCCAGAGCTAAACCACAGCCAATTTTTTCTTGTTCTTTTTTGTTTAGTCTGCGGCTAACAGGAAACGTCAATCACATGCGCCGACAGTAATGAACCGTAAACATGAAATGGGCGTTCACAGCTCGCGTTGTTTGCCTTTGCACGCGGGGTCATGCACCTTGTAATCGTTGAGGATGGACATGGTTAACTACAGCGACGATTTTTAGAAAAGACGAGACTAAATGTCAAAACTGGCAAGCACGCAAGCGTCACGTGACCAATGAATTTTCGTGATTTCTTTCTCTGTTTTGCGACGACAGCTGTATCAAGGTGTTCTGAGGCTATATAAGGCGTTTTCAATGTCGTACGGTATACGTCAAAACCAACTGAGCTGTGAGAATGGGACCTAAGCCGGCGATGAGGATGGGGAATGGGGGTCTGGCTACCGTAAAAGAAGACTGGTTAGGAAACGAGGAGGACCTTTACTGTGATCCTGCTTCAGCCATCATCTCTTCGCTTCCGCGGATTGCACAGAGTCGGAGAGTATTTATTTCGGTCAGTCTTCCCGCGAAATTTTTGGAACTAAACGCTCCAGCTATACAGAACCGAACCACACAGTTCACGGTTTACTCGCTCGAACACAGCGTCGAACGAGGCAGCACCCGTTTCGAGCATGAATAGAAAAGCAAAGGCAGTTCTTTTGGGGCCGGCAACCAAAAAAGCGGCCTCTTTCTTGAGGCCGTATCGTTTGCGCGTGAAAGAGCTGGCGGCTTTCATGCCTGAGTGGGTTGCTCTCACAAGGCACCGCAGCAGCAGCAGCAGCTCTGCGCTAACGAGCTGCAGAGCCAGCGCCCCTCGGGCTGATAAATCGAGTTTCTCTCTGGATGCCGCCACTCTCCACGACGTCTTCCGCCCTCGCCATCTTTCTCCCCGGCTGCAAAACGCTACCGCGCACGAGCGGGCGAGTGATGAATACGCTCCAGCGCCGGCGAAGCGCCGAGGTGGTACCGCGAGCTCTATGCGCGCTCACACTAATAGCGCGCCCCGGAGCGCCACTTCAGACACCGCGGCGCGCGCGTCTGGAAAAGCTGTGCCTCGGTTTCGTGGAGGACTATAGCCTTCACTGCTGACACTTTGTGAGAGTATTTAAAGAAAAATTCCGTTTTTTTTTCGATGTTTGCGCATTCTGCCGAAACATTTGTTGTCAGATCATCTCGGCCCGAGGAAAATAGATCTACTGTTTTATACTGAATTTGGGTGCCGGGACCCATTTTGTTTCAGCGCAAATGGATTTTAAAGGCTCCTATTTGCTAACCTCACATGCTAGACTCGTGCTTCCGATCCTCAGTTCATGACGTCAGAAACATTTTTTTATATATTTTCTTTGATAGGTGTTGGGGTTTGTTAGAATGGGGTGGTACGGAAGAATGCAGTGCGCTCTGTGAGAAGGACAAATAGAAAGCGAGTGATAATGTTGTGCGTTTTGGCATCTATCACGTGTGCACCGCATAAAATTTCACTCACCCTGTACCGCAGATTTTTTCGTTCTATTTGATTAGTATTTTGTTACCAGAAAATAAATCGTGTTGAGAAGTCATATTTACCCTTATAAAGAAGTTTTAGACAATCTATAGATTGTCTATAGACTTCTGTCTATAAAGTCTATAGACTCTCTATAGAAAATCCCAGAGAACAGTCTATAGGCAATACAGATGCCATCGACAGTCTATTAACAATCTATAGATTTGTGGCCATAAACTTTTAGTAGACTTTTGTCTATAGACAGTCTATAGACTATGAATAGACAAAAAGCAATATCTATAGGAAGTCAATAGAGTCAATAAGAAATATATAGACTGTCTATAGCCAGCATTTATAAGGGAATTGTTTCCCTTTGTGTGTTTAAAAACTTTTAAGGACCATTATGACCAGAGACGCGCCTAACAGTTTCTTCATACATGTCTTTCTGATCGATACTTGATCGGTGATCAGTGATATCTTCACGTGCTGTTATTTTTTTTCGCACTTCATGCACTGTGTTCGCTCGTTACGTGTTGTGAAGGGGTACTCACATCTACCGGTCTGGGTGTGCCTTCAACTCCTCGCCTCATTTGTTTCTTTTTTTCCCCCTTTTACAGTTTCACATTAACCTACATACGTTGCTGAACGTCAGCATCACTTAAACATCTCAAACAATAATAAAACAATGGTGTCACCTTGAATAGCTGGCAGAATGCATGGGCCACCGGAACAACTTCAGAACGTTTAGAAACAGCTGACCTCAAAAACCTTTGACGAGAGTGTGGGCGCTGCACTAGGGGAGGCGCCTCGTAATGCAACATAAATCATTTTTAATTGATACGTCACATAATTAGTCTGCGCAGCATACGTCACGTCACTTCTCTAACATTAATATATAGTTTTTGTTTTTGAAAATGTAGCTATGTTTCAAAACGCGAATCATAAATCCAAATTAAAACTCGTTTTAGGCGGTGACTGACTTCGAACGTGGCCGAGGGCATGGTCACACACTTAGTTCGCCATTGGCTCATGAAAAAAAAAAACACGTTTTCAAAAACCTGGCAAGCAGTGCTGTAAGCCACGTCTCTCTCTCTCCTTCTCTTTCTCTGACTGACTTTCCCTTTCATCCCTTCTTCATAATTTCATTTTTACTGCCTGCGTTGCCTGCGTTGCCTGCGATACACTAGCGGTAAACTTGCGACGCCCGAAACATGTGCTTCTAACAAGAAGAGACTGACTGGCCCACACAGTGCTTTTGTTCACATCGTCAGCCTTTTGCGGGTAGGTAATAAACAGTAGTTACTCCTCTATATCGAGGCAGTGGCTGTTGTCACCTCGCTGAAGAATATAGGTCCTGAAGTGTATTCTTCGAACTTCTTTTCCCGATTTCAATCCCTGTAAATTTAATTTACTATGGCTCTCCTCCATCAATTCTCTAATTTCCTCTACCGGTACTTACGTCCACTTTCTGGAAATTCAATATGCATTGTCTCTTTTTAAATTGCGAAGCAACTCGAATCTCCGTGCTGGCCAGGGTTACTGCATGGAGGTTGGAAAACCTTACACATGGCCAAAACGTGCTATGTCGTTTCCCTCTCTTGTCCTCAAGCACCCATTTCGTCCCCAAGCACCCAGCCCTAGCCCTGAAAAGTCAAGAATTGCCCTCGGAGTCTTCAAGAACATCTACTTTCAGCTTCGCGGTCGTATTATGGAGGCGTAATTAAGATTCGGTTATCATTTTCGTTGGCTAATAATCCCTTCCCCCAGACACGTTCTCTTTCTAAGTCTCCATGCTCTCTCGTCATCTGCATTTACTCGTCAGCCTCTGAATTCTCCTCCCATACGCAGGCAGCATCGACACGACAGCGGTGTAAGTATGCCTCAAAACGGGCACAATGCGACAGCAGCGCCACTGCACCAGCTTGTCCACGGCCGTGGGCAAGTTCATCCCCGCTCCTGCTACGCGTGGCGCATATTGTAGAAGTACTCGGCGTCGTTTTGTCCATCGAGGCCAGCACGCCTCCTTGTTCCGTACACAAGCCGAAGCCACGGGGGTCCGAGGGGGGACTCGTACGAGGTCTTCGTGCGTGTGTGGGCTGCGGGAGGCAGTGAGGGCGGGATGGTGTGTGAACTCTGCCTGACGGTTGTAAAACGAATCCTTTTGCTTCGCCTTTTGACGCGCCTGTTCTCGCGTGAAGTCTGCCCCCCCCCCCCCCCCCTTCCTCCCTCCTCCTCTACTATGCCTTTTCCCCCCCTTCACAGCCGCTGCGACTCCCTCCTCCCCCACCACCTCCCTTCCTCGGCGTCCGCACTTCCAACAGAAGCAGTCGGCGGCTGGAATGCTAACATTGGCACAGCGGCGCAACTCTCAACTCCGTTTCTTTCGCCCTGCTTTTCTTGCGCGCCATTCCCCCGCCGTGATGAATGTGTTCTGTTTTTGTGCGCAAGCTCGCGCATATAATGTAGCCGGCCAGAAAGGAAAGAACGCAAGAAAAAAAAGGGGGAAAACTGGCGCTGGAAGTGTACAATTAATAACTGCGGAGTCAAAAATAAAGGAAAGAAGAAGGAAGAAAGATTGGGAGATTGGGAGGAGGACGGGGGCTCACAGGGGGCGCGGGGGAGAGCAAAACGTTGAGGTAGTGCGCGGAGGTAAAGGACTAGGGAGCGGTGTGGGCACGCTGAGAAAGTGGCTCGGCCCGGTCGTTACTTTAGTGCCTGTTTCGAGACCGTTACGTCCGGATCGCATAATTTACGCCGCATCCTTTCGGCTCCTCCGCGTGAAGAACTAGGAAGGAGTGAAAGGCTCTCCCGAGCTGTTGAGCTGCTCCAGCGTGCGTCAGAAACAACAAGTGGCGCCTCTTCTTTCTCTCTCTCTCTCTTTGTTCTCGCTCGCCGTTTCTGGCTCTCCTCATCTCTTTCACTTTTTTCTATTTCAAAACTGGACAAAAGAGGTCAGGAAGGAAAAGCGACTTATTTTTACGCCCAACAATAAGCGGGAGCTTGACAGCGAGGAAGACAGACTTGACTCTCTATTGTGGAGGAGCAACGAAGAAGAAAAGAAAAAAAAAGCAAAAAATTTGCAAGTTACGCTGCCGAAAAAGAAACAATAAAAAAAATTCATCGGCCATCACCAACCGCAACTAAACAGCACGGTGTTATTCAGCACTGCCTGAGCAACTGTTCCTGAGTAGGGCCCGAAAGTGGCGGGCTCTTGAAAACGTGCCATTTCTTGTCATGTAATCGAGGTTTATCCGAAAACGGACTCATTGTCCCGGGTTGGGGAGGGGGAGTAGGACAGGAGATGGTTGGCTGTTTGGTTGGTTGGTTTATGGGGTTTAACGTCCCAAAGCGACTAAGGCTATGAGAGACGCCGTAGTGGAGGGCTCCGGAAATTTTGACCACCTGGGGTTCTTTAACGTGCACTGACATCGCACAGTACACGGGCCTCTAGAATTTCTCCTCCAAAGAAATTCAACCGCAGCGGCCGGGATCGAACCCGCGTCTTTCGGGTCAGCAGCCGAGCACCATAACCACTGATCCACCGCGGCGGCTGAGCGATACGACTATATCGCTTTCGTTTAATCTCTCCAAGAAAATTAAGTCGTAAAGTTCGGTAGTGTTTTTCATTTTTAAGCGAAAACGTCGAAATGATGCCAATTATTGGCTCAGAATTTGAAGATACGGCAGCATACACTGACAGTTTTGTGGCACGCTTTGGCACGAATGGTGGATAACTGACGAGATGTGAAAATATACTCCTCGCAAAAATTTCGCGAAATCGTTCCACATAGCCGTATCCGTAAACGCCGGGGGTAGGTTCCGTAAACGCTGGGTGTAGTTTAAGTACTCCACGTGATCTGAGGATCCCCGTGTGTCAGGCCTAGCTGTGTTTATCCGCAACATCGCTGGATCACCTAGGATGTCGGATGTTAGCGCTGCCAAACAATGGGACCGACAGGCCGCTATGGATGCACAATATTCACCGTGCCATGTCACTATTCTGTGCGTGAAATGTGCATCATTCACTTCTAGTTTTTCCATGCCGTTGCGATGAGCGTGAGACTACACTGTACTATAGATTAGTACGCTGAAGTGAGATATTCCTGCGCAATCCCAGTAAATCTATGCTGCCATTGAACAACGTATCTAGAACTGTGTGCCCTGTGGGCGCATTGACGGAACGACACGCGGTGGCGAAGCTATATACTCCATGTTTTTGGAGGACTTGCCTTTTTACACTGTGGGAGAAGAAACTTTCCTGAGTTATTTAGTGAAACAGGCCGAACAATATGCGGACAGACTCAATGTAAAGATAATCCCGCTTGTACAAAACACCAGCCGACTGCTAGCCGGTCATGATGATGATGATTATAAATTTTTACGGCGCAAGAGCATAATCAGCCAAAGAGCGCGTCAAATACACGTCAGCCAAGATCTCCGTGGTGAGGAACACAACGGGCCCTGGAAAACGTGCAGAGTTCCTGCGAGGTGAACCGACCGTCTCTCTTCCGTGACCATAATATGCACACGCGTGTGTGAGCTCTATACGGCGCGGTGGCATTTTCGGAAGACGCGGGCCCGAACCCTGGGGGCCATTTAGAGCCGGGCGGCACTTAGCCGCATTCCTGGGCCTCGGCTTCGGCGGCGCGTTCGCATCCGTCTCTGTCGCGGGTGGGCGGCGGTCGGGGCCTCCCGTTTCCGCCTCGCCCCGGGGGCCCCACCCGGGCGCGCGTCTGCTAGCGCCGCGGTCGTCGCTTCACTTCGCACTCAGGCGAGCGCTGTTCGACGCCTCCGCTTGGTCTCGAATTCGCCCTGCAAGAAGCGCGGCCCGCCTTGTCCCGAACAAACTGTTTGGGTCTCAAACTCATCTCGCCGAGCGGGTCGTATTGAAAGACTGTTGTCGCTTGCCACGGGTCACGGGCCGGGATGGGACGAGGAGGAAGAAGCAGGGGCTCAGGGCGAAAGCAAGGAGGGAACTAAAGTCAAGTTTAAACGCAAGAAACCAAAGCGAATAAGAGAGAAAGGTCCAGTGAAAAGGGCCACTCGTTACCCATAGATGTTTTTCTTTTCTCTTTTTATTCTTTTCCTGTTCTGGTTATTTTTATTCTGTTTTATTCAGGTTATAAGCCGTTCTTCCGTACAGCTAACAGTTGACGTAGGCATGGGTGGCCGAACATCGAGGAACTGTTATTCGCGGCTACAAGTTGGTCATCCTTAGACAACAAAGGGAAAACAATCGAGGTTCTTGTGGGAAAAAAGTAGTTGGTTTTTAACGCAGTTAAACCGAATAGTCGTGCGAAGGCAGGTGTTTAGCCTGGTTGGCTCATGCTATTACTTTGCTGGGTCGTCGGCACGTCTGTACATGATATTAGACTCAGGTTAAGCTCTGATCGAGGTTAAGCCCATGTGATCTGTTCGCGCCACGCATGGACGTCGATGAAGTCGACGATGCCACAAGATTCTTGGTTGGGCTGGACCCCGTGACGTAATGTTTTCACACTAAAAAGCTGCAAAACTCTAAGGACAGCTGGGCTGCGCGCATTTACTTGGATGCTAGCCCTCCTTGGATATGTGCTTGACGGTCGAGGTGCGCAGCCTTTGGTACCGCACGCCGACGCCATCGAGCTCGTTGACAGGCAGGCAGCTTGCTATGGTTTAGCAACTCCTCCCATTCTGCAAGATTACGTTGGCCTCTCCGAAAACAAAAAAAAAAAATAGAGGCGGATCATACGAACTGCGAGGCTGCGACAGCAGGAGACTTTTGCCTTTCGTTTTACACCGGTCACCTTTCCACCGCGTCTTTGAATTTGATTTCGCCGTCACTTTTTCGTGTACTGTGCGATGTCGGTGCACGTTAAAGAACCCCAGGTGGCTTAAATTTCGGGAGCCCTCCACTACGGCGTCTCTCATAGCCTGAGTCGCTTTGGAACGTTAAACCTCCATAAACCAAACCAAACCAAACCAAACTTTTTCGTTCCGCTGTAGCGTCCGCTTCTGACGGGTGGAGGTGAGTGAAGCTTCTGGAGGGTGAGCTAGCACGTAGCCGGTATTTTTTTTCTGGAAGGGAGGGGGGTGATGAGCCCAGGCCCTCTCTGGGATACGTTCCTGTTTGGAAATATGTATAAGAAAGGGCAAATTATTCTGCTTGACAGTCTGCATCTGCGCTGCGAACTAAAGATAATATATTGAAAGGTTTGTAGAATACAACTGAGTAAACGAACGCACGAAAAGACGCTACATATCTGAAATAGCGTTGGTAGCCCACTTGAGTTGATCCAGGTTCCCGACTCATCGTGCGTATGCATGAGCGGCTGCGCCGCCTTGCTTTTAATGGTTGTTTGTTATATGTTATTCGAATCGTTTCGTCCGTAGTGTATGGGCTTCATGCGCTTTTGTTCAAAGTCAAATCTATTGCGCCAGCTGCAATCGGGAGTGAAGAAATATGGTTCATACCAATGTGCAGCTCACATTGCACTTGGAAAGGTGCGTTGCGGCGAAAAATATAATTCGTGGTTTAAAAAATTGCAGTGGCTTAGCTCAGCTAGGCCAGGATATTCGTAGTGAAAACAGTTTTGCCTACTGACATTTCGGTAGCGACACGCCGTCGCTGTCGTTCAGCAGCTTGGCGGCGTCTCTTCGCGAGACGTTTCTCTCCGCAGCAACATCATTAATACACCCCTAGCATCTTCCTCCCCTTGCCGCGCATGCGCAGAAGAGTCTCTCTCTCGGTCGGAGGCGAGCTGCGTCGGCGCGCGGCGCGGCAGCTGTGACGTCACTCGGCTCCTCGCGCATGCGCACAAGTGGCGCCGAAAGCCCACAGCGACACGGCGAGACTGCGGGTAATGTAGCTCTCGCTACAAAAATTAGACATTTTCGCACTCCTGCGAATCCGGATCCGGCGAAGCTATCAGAATACCGCCAGGGAGCTGTCTATGAATGTCCATAGACACGGTAAGATTATGACACGAGAGTGCCGGAACAGGAATATCTCGGTGCGCCGCAATTTATATGATGTTCGTTTTCCATTCATGTGCGCGATATATAATCGGCATAAAAATATGCACACTGATATGTGAAGTGCGTTTTGCTAACGAATCTCTGGCTGCTTTTGCTCCGGTCGGCATCCTACTTCTTATCAACTCATGAGTTTTTCGAAATAACTTTTGAAGTTGTCAGTTATTAGTGTTGGCCATGATGTCAAAATCATGTGATAAGGTTGCAGATATTTGCTGTATTGGTCATAGTTTCAGGCTTTGGCTTCAAGGCTGAATTCCGACGTACGAATGAAGCTTCGCGAGTGCGTTGCGTGTTAAATACTTGCTGTTTCCTGGTACCAGCTCGGTCTAGTTGGTTTAACGTTATGACGGGCGCACAGCATCAGGGAAGCGAGGCACCGGACACAGGACAAGCACTGCCCTGTGTCCGCCATTTTCGTGTCTTGTTTCTGTAGCGTTGCACAGCCCTCATAACGCATATACCGGCTGCCGGTACTCTTAACTCGCAAGCTGCACGGACAGCTGCAGTGATTTTTTTTGTCTGTAATTTTTCGAAATTGTTTCTTTATTCTAAGCTCAGATATTCTCCCTTTTTTTCCACACTTGCCCATGCAGACGACGATGTAGAGCAGCTGAGCAACGGTGCCATCTTCTCCCGAGTCCTGGGGGCCGCGGGCCCCGTGTCCTCGCCCACGGCCGGCGGACCCCCCGCGGGTTGCGCCGTGGGCCAGCCATACCCGACGGAGTTGTGCGGCTACGCGCCCGCTTACGACAACTACGTCTACCAGATGAAGATGGAGTCTCGCAGCTCGCCCTACGGCCGGCCCCCTCCGCCCCCGACCTCAGCAGCCGCGGCTGCGGCCGCGGCCGCCGCCGCCGCGGTCTCTTCGTACGCCGGCTACCACCACCCCGGCGCCACTGCTGCACCACCCGGCCCCCAACCTTATGGCGCCCTCTACCCGCCACCCAGGGCAAAGCAGCCGACCAGTTACGATTACTCGACGCGGTGACCCGCCGCGCGGACTCGTCAAAGTTTAGATGCATGGAGAGAGTGAGAGTCCGTCCAGGTTAACCGACGTGAGAGAAGAAAACAAGTGGGACACTGTACAGAGATTCTGACATCATGACGCACCTTTTCTATTTTTTTTTTACCGTGTCAGAGCAGGAATAGCAGACGGCAAACAATATATAAGTTTCACGTGACGTCACGTATGCCATGCTGGTCATACACTTATTGCTTCCACACTGTACAGTGGTGAGCAGCCTTGTCTAGAGCGCTCGGGCGGTGCACTTCCTTGCAAACAAATCCAGATTTTGTGGCAGCCTCTAGGGTCCAGCTGCAACGCTTGCACGGAAGTAGCGCCAGATAGCCTCGTAAACAAAGCAGGCACGAAAACTTTGCCCTGTAATGAGGGGCTGCTCTCTAATTTCGGTTTTTGTTACGAAGTGCGCACTGCTCAAGCGCTCTAGACAAGGCTGCTCACCACTGTACGTTGGAGCTGATTTACAGAGTATAGATATAAACGCGCAGCTTTTAGCCGCGCTCCTGATATCGTATATTGTAGCCTTTCATTTTGTTGTTCTTTCTTTTGGACCTCTGTCATTGGTTGCCGCCTCCCGGTGTTGTGGGATGGGGCGGAAGGCACCGTGCAATGACAGCGTACCAAAAGAAAGAAGAAAGAAACTAAACGTTACAACATACGGGCCCTGGTCTGAAACATCGTAGCCACTGGCATTGGCAGCACACTATAGGACTTGCTTACATATGCTGAAATCCACTTTAGCGTAGCATTACAGTGCAGCAGTCTCAAAAATATTATGTCGCTCGAATTGGCCCCACCACTGCGCTTTGTTGAGGCCATTATGATATCAGTGCCACCCATTTATTGGAAGGCCCGACACAGTGTGTTCTTGAGCACCGCAAGGACGCTACAGGTGGAGCAGTGCATTTCATAAATCTGGCCGAGTACTACAAGTGTTCTGCAGGAGTTGAACAGTGAAATACGCTCCCTGAGATAACAACATAAATAAGGCCATCCGGAGCCTAGTGTTTCGCAATTTTTGAGAACCTTTTTTTTTTTCCCCCGATCTGTAAGTCAATAATAACACTGCTGTACAAGACACACCCCTCGTGCGGCCTATACAAAGATGCAACGTATCGACAAAAAGCACTAAGCACACATTTCAAAGCGGCGCAGAGCATGGTGAGTGCTTTCTTGACTAAACTGAAAAGTGAACGCAACGAAACTTCTCGGTGACATGTCTTGCCTTCTTCGTTGCATTCATCGATAAAGCCGCGCCCTCAGTTTTTTCGCCAATTGCGGATGACGTAGAAACGTCTCTTTGCGGCACGGTTTTCATGTTTTGCCGCGAACTGAACAGCATTCAACTTGTGCCTTAGGCGCTCCAATATTTGACGCCAAAGATGCATTACAAAAATTCCGGACTGCCTATGAGCTATCTATAAAGAAAATCTTATGCCGTATTTAGTGCCGCATTTCGTGGCCACCCTCTTATCCGAACTCCCCGTGAGTACACTGACACTACATCGTAGCGCACTCTGTGTAATTGCGCTCTGTCTAGCCCAGGCAAAGTGACGAAGTGTCTCCTTTATTGTCTTGTGTGCCTGGTGAATTACACATGTGCCTTGTATTACAGACCAACACGCACTGTGATGGTGCGGTACTTCCATGGTGTTCAATGGCAGTGCACATGCATACCGCATACTCTCCTGCGGCGATAATTACGCCCAGATCTGAGTTGCCCTGCAACAGGTCATATATATAGATGGCGCAGTTGTAGCTTTGTCGAGGAAACTTCATTTTCCGCTGCGCATTTTGCGTTGAACCGCGCCGCTGTGAAAACAACATCAATCCTTTTTTGATATCATAGTGGCCTTATCTATATCATTACCAGGAATTCAGGACAAAGCCCAACCAGTGCCGCTAAACCTAGCGGTATATCACATTCTGTTTTGCAGCCACTCGGCCATTCTATTTCTTTCTTACGTCATGAATGATGTCAACGCGCTTTTTTTTAATGTTCAAAGCCATGCTCCACTTAGTGGCAGCCTTGAGAACTAAAAGCGCTTGTCCCTAATTCCCGGTAGTGTGTTTGATACGAACTGTAAAAGTACGGTGTACCTGCCCGCTTATACGTGCTCTTTTTATGATGCGAGTAGCGTCATTTCAAAATGGTGTCCGCGCTCTTCTCACTGCTTGTGGACAACAGTGCAATAATATATCACAGGAATGGAATGTATGGATTTGTATGCCACGCTTAGATTAATGTGCCTTAAAGCATTCGCCTTTTTTCATGTACAGTGAAGCACATTTTCATGGCATAGAAAACGGCCGTGATAGTAACCGTGCAATACTCCTCGGCATGACCACCCACACACGTGCCTTCGCGATTTATTCGGTTCCTTCTTGTCAGGCGCAGAAATTCATGCTGCTGTTTACGGTCGACAGCGTGAATCTGCGGGATGCATGTTGCTACGGGGACACGTACTTGTTTGTACTTGGTGTCATCGCCGCAACAATGTTATTGTGATTGTACAGACACGAGAAACGAAAGTAAACTGTATATTACGTAGATCTTGCGTGCTGTCCTCCTTGGTCACTCCGACGTGGAGCTTTCCCGTCGGGAGTGTGTCGCATGCTTTAGGTATTTGTTATTGATTTTTTGATGAAACTGGCATTCGCCTCCGACCCAAGCATCCAGGGTAACGAATGTTGCTAATGGCAGAAAGAGTTCGGAGGACCGGGGTTCAGACCGCAGTTAGTTAATTATGATATTAATTTCTCTCTCTCTCTCTCTCTGCCATCGAGAATTTTCTATGAATGATAATCTCCCCGAAAGCAATTAGTGTCAAAAGTTCAAAAGGAATAGGGTGAGAGGGAAATAAGACGAGAAAGACCAAGACTGTTACTTGGCCGCCATGGCTATAGTCATTCGTGCGTCGCCACAGGTGGCCTGAGCTAGTGCGCTAGCGATCATCTTTGGCATTGTTTCTCGTCAAGGCTCTCGCTGTTTCAGACATGTTGGTGCCTAATAAGGAGCTGCCTGCATTGTACTGAACATGTACAGTCGGGAACAAAAGTCTTTGGACCGCGTGCTTAGTAAACGAAGCCGATAGCTCTATTATTAGCCGCCGGCTGGAGACAACACTTGTGGAAGTGAAAGAACAGTATTTATACTTTCGCCACCACAAATGTAGTCTCCAGCCGGCAGCTAACGATAGAGCTATCGGCTTCGTTTACTAAGCGCTCGGTCCAGAGACTTTTGTTCCCGACTGTACAAGCAAGCACTGGGAGCCTCTCGTGTCTCCAGAGTAGAGAGATATAATAGCACGGTCTCTACCATAAAGTGAAGCTGCGCGCTACCATATGAAGCACATCCGTAAGAACAAATTCATTCAGTGTGTCTGAGAAGAAAGGACAATTTTCAGAGAGATGATTGGCTCAAAAGTTCCTGTGTTGCGTGAGTCTATCGCAGAAAACTGGAAGGGACACTTAAGCTGCTGACACCAGTGCCGCAGAAGCTCACAGTGGGAACGTCAAGAAAGTAAATATGCCCTATCAAGATTGCACAAAAGTTAGTGTGCTATTCACTGAGAGATAAATGGAAATTCACTTGGAATAATGAAGTAAATAATTTACACCTGGTTAAACTCATCTTAGGAGAATAGAAGTCATGCACACATCAAGAACGTTTAACCGAAGTGCTTTTATGTCGCCTTCGCATTCGACACATACACTTTACACACGGCTTTATTCTCAGAAGACAAGATAAACCTACATGTGAGCGTCTGTGCAACTAAGTGGGAAACGTAAGTCACATTTTATTGTCATGCTCAAAGCTCTAGAAAATAAAAAAGAAGCATATCTCATTATTTTATGACGACCGCATTCTTTTCCACCTCGATTTACTGTGTAAAGAAAATGTACTTTTTGATGTTTCCTGTGTTTTTACGTTCTAAAAAAAAACAAAACAAAGCTTCTAAACACGTTATGACATTTAAAATAAAACGTTCTAGTTCCCACAAAGCAAACATTTAACCATGCATTTGGCTGCACATAAAGGCTTGGTCGCTAATGCGCTATAAAGCACAACACATAATCTTAATCCATTCCTAGGTTTTGTGTTGCACAGCCTAGTCATTCAACCTGATCATGATATTTATGTGCCACTGCGCTCTTTGTATCGGGCGGGCATAATGTATGCACCCTTGCCATTAAAAAACAAAAGGATATTATCGACGAACGAAAATATGTCCTCCACGAAGAGTGGATAAATTAAACTAGCGCTGATGTTCCACCACCTCCTAATAACGGACACAATAATGGGACACTTTTTCGTGGTGCTGTATACTCTCCCCCCACTCATTTTCATTAGATCCATGCACAAAACGCCGGTCATGGAACTTCTGACACCGATAGGGGAATATAAAAACTGCAGAGAGTGTTTAGTACTTTCGAATCGGAGCGAAAGCACGGATTTGTGCTACGCAGAAGACGACGGTGAACAGGCAGTGCCGCGGGGCGGAGCAGATGGAAGTTGGTGAAGACGACGCTCTCCAATGCACAGCGCGAGAGTGCGGTGGAGTTTAACACGAGGCTTTTATTCCGATTTCCTCAAGATCTCTCAAAATTCGTGATTTTTTTTTTCACAGATTCCTCTGTTTATATTTAAGAGCCACTTGCAATAAACCTGGATGACTTTTTCCTTGTTTGGGTCTACACCATACCCTGACCAATCCTCCACCATGGGTATGTTCCATCGTTTTTGAGGCAACAACAACAACGCGAGGCGTGTTGGCGTCGGCAATAGCCTAGTGGTCTCGCTGAGCGGCCCTTAAAGGCATAGAGTTTCTTACTACTACCTAGAGGGAAAGCTGGCGGCGCTGCACTTCAGCCAACATGGACGCTCAAAGCATCATGGGGCGGTGAGCTACTTGTTGCGGCACAGTCGTAGTTTTTCGGGAACGCAGAGTGGCAGTACTAAGGCGTTTCATTCCGAAAACGTAGTTCGTGTGCGCGCAGACGACTTTCGCGCGAACGCAGTGTGCAAAAGCCATAGTAGTGAAGACGCGACGACACACGACGCCAATAAAAGGTTTTACTCTTCCGAAATGCCATTAAAAACCTCTTAAAGTATCTAAACAACAACATTTTTTTTGAAAACATATTTACTTTTAAAAGTGCGCCTGTTAATTACGAAATATTAGTTTTTTTAGTGTTCATCACTTGGCCAATAGGAAAGCTAGTCGTCTCTTATTTTGGGCAAACTTTGCACTTAAATGCTTTTCTGCTCGTTTGTTGCAATCATTAGACAAGATATCGAATGTTAGGACGTTTGTAGCTATCAAACAGCTTTATTTTTTTATTATTTTTTGGCCAAAAGTTACAGTTCCGCAACAAGTAGCTCACCGCCCCATGATGCTTTGAGCGCCCATGGTGGCTGAGGTGGTCACGTGGGGTCGCCATGCAAACTCCCATAGACGGCTTGCCAGCTTTCCCTCTAGGTAATAGTAAGAAACTCTATGCTTAAAGGAGATCTGTTCGCGCAGCCGCGGGTTCGACTCCCAATCATGGATACTGAGTCAATTTCTTTCCTCTTTTTCATGGTTTGACCTCTAACTCAGCTGAAGGTCAAAACTAGTCACCCGGCGATCGAAGCACGAGGTCCTGTTCTGAAGCTTTCGCTTCAAATATACCTTTCGCGCACTGTAAAGGTTACTTCACTGCAACATATTTCAACATGCGGCGAAGCTAACTTACGAAAGCAAGTTGACCTTGACGAATGTCACTGAAGGGCGGTAGTCGGCCATCACTGAATGAATGAATGAATGAATGAATGAATGAATGAATGAATGAATGAATGAATGAATGAATGAATGAATGAATGAATGAATGAAGCTACTTTCTGCCTCAGGTCAGGCAACTGACATCAATGGCTATGGCTAAATATATGTTTAAACAAACTGGCACTCGATGGTTTCTGTGTGCTGATTTCATATTCATTAAACACAGAAGTCAGATTTCTATCAGCATACCTTATGTGCCCATGGAATAAAGGAAGTATTATTCTTAAAAATGGTGTGCTGAAAACAACTCAAGTATTTTTGTTGTACTGCTCTAAAAAAAAACTGAATTGTGGGGTTTAGCGTCCCGATGCGACATGGGCTATTAGGGACTGTAGAGGAGGGCGCCGAATTAATTTATGCCACCTGATGTTCTTAACGTGTGCTGACATCGCACAGCACATGGGCGACTTTTGCGTTTCGCTCCATCGAAATGCGGCTTTGTGTGTGCCTCAAGGTATGTGTGACCCTTTAGAGTGCACATGTTTCCAGTAGAGCACTGCACGGGCCTCAATCTGAGGCCCAAGCCCGGCCCGGGCCCGAGACCTGAAGCCCGAGCCCGGCCCAGGCCCGCGGCTTCAAGCCCGGGCCCGGCTCAGGCCCGCTAAATTATCGCTCTAGCGAGCCCGACCCGGCCCGTGAATCCCGGAGTGAAGCCCGGCCCTGGCCCGGCCCGTTTCACAGTACCGCTTGAGATATACTGCTCACTCTGAGCAAGTAGACTGCTACTAGACTAATAAGAAACTGGGCGACAAAGGTTCTGAAACCACAGTTTGGCTTGCAGAAAGTTTGTTCTTTTTAACCCAGAAGGAAGTGATTGAGAGTAGTGCTCGCCAGGCCCGTCCTTTCGACAGTGATCTCGTGTAAGTGCGCAAAGAAAAACTCGCAAGTTCCGAGAACCAAATAAAAAGGGCTGCAAACGCGCGCATTAGACTACTTTGCATTCCCCCGTGATTTTAATCAGTTATATTTTGCCACCCGGAAGCATAAACATTAAAGCTGCCTAGCAAACAGTGGGATGACATTTTTTTATTTAACGCGATCACACATGTTGAACTCATAGCCGAACTGGTCGGCTTTAAGCAGAAACGAAAAGCTAAAAGGCTTGAGTATTTCACGATATGTGTTTTGAGGACTATAAGTGTCCTAAACTAATATGTTCTTCCCGAATGCATTTCTAATGGTGTATAGGTATGTTTTGAGATGACGAACGATCAATGGCTAATTAAGACCGGTTGAATTTTACTCTTACTGGTTGAGCAGAAGATAATGCGCGAACCACGTGATAACTTGCAGGGCAAAACACTTGTCATGACAACCAGGCTGAAGAAGCGAGGAGGGATAAATGTGGTTATGAGATGAGATTTACAAACTCTCGCGAGCTTTTGTGGCTATTTCATTTACGAGAAGTTCCGGTCAGCTGATCAAAAAGAAAATCAAACGCGCTTTTGTTTGTGAATTTTCTCACATGATAAAAAATATAGCTCTAAAATAAAAGTATGTTTTTGATGCTTAAGGGCCCAAGGGGAGTCAGGCTGTGAGAGACACCGAAGCAGAGGGCTCCGGATCATTTCGACCACCTGGGTTTCTTCAACGAGCAATGATACTACAAATTGCATGGCTGTCATGCTTGCCGCATAAATAGAAATGCGGCCGTCGAGGCTAGGAGTAAACCCTGGTTCCCCGGCTCAGTAATCAAGCGCCTTGACCACTAAGCCACCGCGGCGTGGAAATAAGGAAATAAATAAGTCAATGAATAAAGTTTAGTCTTCTTCTCAGCGAGTACTATAAACCATAGCTCATCCGTGCCACTGCTCCAATGCCGCAGTTGTGTACTTCACTCTGCAATAGTGAATGAATAGTCGGACACCAGCCGTTTCTGTACGAACCCAAACCCGACTCGGGTCCGCAGCTTTAAGCCCGAGCCCGGCCCGGGCCCGCAACTTCAGACCCGGGCCCGGCCCAGGCCCGGCAAAATAGATCATGTCCCGGCCCGGGCTTTCGGGCCGGCCCGAGCCCGTGCAGTGCACTAGTTTCCAGCACTTCCACCATTCTTGGTTTCCGTAGTATCCGTGCATTAATTAATCATCCAGTCAAAATAAGGCCCTTTTAAACGTGTCTCATGTTCCGAAAGGAAAAAGCCGACGGAAACAGGTCTATGTTCGAGAGTGCATTTTAAAGCGTTGTGATCGGTTCCCCGGCCATAAACTCCGAGTCAGTGAACTGCGCGCTTTACTTCGTTGAAGGAAGCTTGAAAGAACGCTCATTGCTGTCACCCTCAAACGGTTAATTGCTTACAAGTGAAACGCACGATATGGAGTTAGCCAGTGTATAAATTTTTTTGAATGATTTAATGGTAGTCACAAACGTCAGCAAGCATTGTTTTCATTCTCGCTTTGCTTCGTAAGCCAGTTCTTGGAGCGAATAATGAGTTTGTAAGGTATCCAGTGAAGGAGAAAAGAGAGAGACCGAGGGAGGTCTTTGATAAAAAAGCAGCTTTTGGGTAGCGTATTTAATCCGCCAACTCGCTGAGAGGAAATTGGAAGAAAAAAGAAATGAAGGTAGATTTCCATAGTTCGGTCAAAGCGAATTAGGCGCGCTAGCAATGTGTGGCCATTATTTTGCATTGTTAGAGCGAAAGCTCTACTCTTCGCACTACAACTCCCAAGGTCAAATTTGGTGCGCGTTTGACCTTCAGCCGGTGGAGTGGAGGTGTGGCAAGTGACGTCATACCGCGTGACTCGCTGTGTATAGGCGACGCAGCTGTGCTCGCTCGGAGCCTCGTCGCTGCTGTACCACGTGACTAGCGGGGTAAACAGCTGCTTCGCCGGCTCTCGGTCGCTCAGTCTCGCCATGGATGGGGCGCTCCGGACCGACACCGGCACCAAACCATGCATAACAATGCTTAATAGAGCTTTCGCTCGTACCATTAGGCCTAACAGGCGCCAAACCTTGCTAGGTTTTTTTAACTTGATTTAGCATTGTTTATCGTGGTTATGCTCTGCTATTCATGATATTGCTAAGTTATTAATTAAGTGAATTTTGTGTGTGTTTGAACGGCATGGATGAAGCCCAGTAGATACATAACAAAACAAAATGGGGGTTACAGTCGCTCTGTAATATCAGTCGCGGCTTCCTTTCTATATAAAGTGCGGCGTCGTCGGCGGTGTTGTGAGCGGAAAGGCAGGTGGCCCGCTTGAATCTGGGTCACGTGACCTTGTGACATCATCTCAACCTGTCAGGTGTGCAGACACGCGCACACACACACACACACACACACACACACACACACCTGGGCAGGTTGCCATCTGCCACAGGCAGGATGCAGACAGACAAAACATCGCCGAAATGGGTGAGTGGATGGATTTAGAATTATCGCACCCAAAGGCAGATGGTAGAAGAGTGCAGATAGCAGTGAAACAAACATTCACAGCGACACCTAATTACATTGTGTTGGCAACGCGATAGCATTAATTAGAAGCTGTTGATGCCTGACGATTTTCCTTCCCTCCTCCCAATGGGAATTATCCTTTCTGGTGACGTCACTTTCATCCACCCAGTGGGTGAATTTTACGACGGACGACTCGTTTTGGCCCCATGAGGTTTCCAATGCTATCGCATTAGTAAGTAAAAATGAATTGCAGTCCTGAAGCTGGTGCGTAGACATTTAAGGGGGTGATACAACAAAACCTCAAAGTTTTTCTAAAAGTTCATTCATTGTCTAGGAGATAGGTATACAAAAAGTTCACTGCATGGCACTGATGCAATGAACTAGTGAAAGGAAATGAAATACGTTTTCACTGTCAGTGGCACTATGGTTTCTTCGTTTCAGATTTCATACTAACAGCCAAAACTCGTCTCGAGTGCTCAAGTCAATAGATTGTTTAATCTGCCAAAGCTATGCACCATTGCCCATTTAATGTGAAAATTTTTCGCAAGCCGTTGTAATAACTATACAGTGAATCTTTTCCTGCATCGAGGCCCCTGAATGCGACACCAGAAAGAGAATACTTTATTTGCCGTCAAATCAAGAGCCCAGCAGGTCTTCTGCCTGTCCCGCCAGAACAAGTTGGTCGGACAGCTGTGCCGACCTCAGCCGTGGCATGCCAGGTGGAGGATGGGGTTAGTATATGGGGATTGCAGGGCAGTAGGGCATTGGAAGAGAGAGTGTTCTGTGTTGGCGCATGGGTATGGAAAGTTTTGACAGGAGGGGTCGGAACGCTCGTGAAAAATAATCGAGCTGGACAGAGGAGTGGGCCCAGCTTTATTTTTCAGATGGATGGAAAACTTTATTATGCAAGCGAGTTTGGACCGTGCAAGGTCTCAGGGCCACCGCACAGCCCTCACATTACGCGCATGTGTCCAGGCCACGTAGGGCCATGGCACTGACACCCCGGTTCACAAAGCGAAGTTGCGTGCCCGGGTCCTGCGACGCAAGGAGGGCCTCCCATTCCTTCCATGTTCCGATGGCGGGCTGTCCCTGCGGGGGAGGATCGGCAGGGCAGCCGAAGAGGATGTGGTCCAGGGTGGCGTGCGATTCTCCGCAGAGAGTGCACTCTGGGGAAACGGGGCGGAAGTAGGACCGAAGCGGAGGTGTAGGGAGAGTTTGAGTCTGGAGTCGCCTCCAGAGGATTTGTTGGTAGTGGGATAGGCGGGGGTGGGGAGGGGGATAGAGTCGACGGGAAAGGCGCGCTTGTTGAGTCAGTTCTGAGAACGTGTGTGCCCGCTCCCTCGAGAAATCCCGGCTGGGGTCGCCATTTGCCCAGCAAATAAATCCTCGGGCTGTGTTATTGGCTGAATCATTTCCGGGATTGCCAGAGTGAGCCGGCACCCACACGAGCTCAATACGCCTATCGGAATTTAGGGCACACATCCTTAATATCTGCCACTCGGGGGGATGGACACGTCCGCGGGCGAAGTTAAGCATTATTTTTCGGAGGATGTGTGCAATGGAGAGATTCGGGTCCAGGGAGCGGAAGTGCCTGCGGAGGTTCCCGCAAACGAGAGTAGTGTTGCATGATTTACCCATTGTAGAGCAGGGCTCGTCACTGGAGGATCGCAGGGAAACGCAAGCGTCCGGTGTAGAGTGGCGCAGGTGAGCTGCCTGTAACCCCAGCGTGGCCGGGTATTCACTCTAGCGGTTACCACGGTGAATCAAAGGGAGAGGAGGGGGTCAGAGTCCATTATAGAGGACACTAAATACAGCCGACAAAATATACCCCCCCTCCCCCCCAGCAATTTGCACGACCGCGCACTCCTGGCAACCATGTGCGGCGCAGCACCCCCCATGTATTTCCATATCCTGTATTTTTACACAGTGTATATTGCTGCCCGACCCCTATCCTTTCTTACTACCATTCCCCCCTTTACTTCCCTCTCCCTGTCCTTTTATTCCCGCTAGCCCCAGCTCAGGTGCTTCAGGTTTCGATGGTAGATGCCGCGGCTAGCAACACCTTTTCCTTTATTTTTTTATTAATAAATAGCCACTAAAAACAACAGCCCTAAAGGGCGCTGCAATCGAATATTTCTGGACATACCTTGAATTTCGCTTCAAGAACCTGCAAATGCAAATTCTGAAATTGCCGTCATCTACAGAGCTGAAACAGAGTGGAGAAAATAAACCTATACAGCCTCTGCACTAGCTCTAGTGCCTAACCAATTTGCATCTGACACCTATGGTTTCCAGCTTCAGAAATGGGTTCAGCTTCCAGGTCTCATCAACAACCTCCAGTTAATGTGGTCGGCTATTTCCACTGTAAGAATCGTCAAACATGCAACCGTGCTTGAGTTCAACTGTCCAACAAAAATATTGCTGCAGCAAAAAAAATCTAATGCTTGAAGCATAAGATGCTTGCAAATCACATTCCACATTTTGAGGGGCAAATATGAGGAAACCGGGGCAAACTTCATAGTGAAACTGTGTTGTACGCCTAGGTCTAATGTGCCAATGCTGCAGTAAAGGGCTCTGGATTTATTTTGAACACACAGAGTTCAACCTGCGGAAACACTGCACATGGGTACTTTTATAATGTTTTCATTAAAATGCAACACCAATGCAACACCAAATCCAGTCTCAAAAACTGATGACAGCTCTGGTGGTGGATGTGAGGGTGTGTCCAAGACGCAGAAAACATTAACTAAAATGACCCATGTCTGGCTCCTATTCATCAGTGTGAGGTTGTTCAGGGTCCTCCTTCAAGACAGCGAGCAGGTGATGAGGCAGTGGCCCAAGAGGTCGTTCTGCGCAGGTAAAAGGTGGCCATGGACTGCAACCTCCGTGACAGAGTGAAGCCACTGAGAAGTGCAGTTGCAGCAGCTCGAACAGCATACAGCTTAGGTGACAGCACACAACCCAGTCAGCCGTCTTTACAGTACACCAGATGGCTTTGAGGCAGTATAAAAAAAGAAGTAGCAGCACAAACTCCATGTTACCATGCACCTTTATAGTTTCTCCGAGTCCAGGCACAATTCACACATAAAAAGTCTCATATTTCATAAAGCTTCATAAACAAAACAATGGAAAAAAAGCAATTATTTAGTCTCTCACAAAAGTTCATTAAAGAAGATTTAAGAGCCTTAGAAGGTTGAAAAGTTGCCTACACATAGTCAGCCACATAATTTCCGCAAGAACAGCATATCCACAGTTCATTTTTTTATAACCCACAACTCTCTCTTTGAAACCTTTACACCAGCAAAAGTCAGTGCTGCTTCTTCCAGACAGGAGCAGCGTATGCTTCAGGCAGGACCCTGCAAGCCGTTATCCTTTCCTCTGGGTTGTCTTCAGCATTGTAAAGCTTCAACAGCTCTTCAATTGCTTTGTCTTCCATGTTTATGACATGAAGCGCTTTTGGCTTCACCTTCTCAAGGTTTTGTACTTTTTGCTCTTCAAGCCTGAGTATATCGATCATCCTCGGCACCTCAGCAGGTGGTGAAGATGCAGACGGAAAACTGTTATGCACCACTGCCTCGTTTAAGCCTGCGCTTGGCGGTGACGAAGCCTGAACCACCTGCGATGTGTTCTGAAACCACGGGCAGTTGTTGGACGGTGGAGGTGTCTTAGGTGCAAGTATGTTCATAGGAGTTGTGCTTTTCATTTGCTTGCGTTGTTTCTGGGACAGCTTCACCATTGGTCGCACAGCTTCTGCGTGCTTGCAATCTTTGGGCGTCTTGGGCGCATCTTTCTCGGCCATGACTTCCTTGAGGCTTGGGAATGTGAATGCTGATACTGGTGGCGGAGAGGCAGCGCCTTCAGAGTACGTTCTAGTCTTTCTTTCTGGCGCCTTAATGGGGGCACTTCCCTCACTTGACAATCGCTGACATTGTTTAGCCAACACGGACTGCTTTGCTGCTGCACTAGCAGGTTCTTTTGCACAATCACCAGAACCAGAGAGAGGCACTGGAGCCTCCTCCACAGGTTTTATGGGCAATGCAGCAAGTCCAACGGGTGCAGAAGATTCCGATGTCTTCCTCGGAGTACTTTTTCGTCTAGCTTTGCTTCTTGTGTCAGGGGTGTTAGTGACTGTAAACTCCGCATGATCAAACAAAGGCCCATAATCTTCCTGGATCCTCTCAATGTCTGTCTTGCTGGGACCACTCATGTATGGCGTTATGACTCGCCTTGACATGGCTGGTATCATTTCCTTGTAGCAGGAAGCAAGGTCTTCAGCGGCATCATCACTGAGCGAATCCAAGGAACATTCCAGTACTGCGGGAAGGTTGATGCACATGAATTGCACACAAAGTGTTTTCAGCTGGTCTGCATTATACATACAGGCCACCTCCAAGAGGTCCGATACATTTTTCAAGGTCATCAGATCACCAAGTGTTGCCTCACACATCTGTTTCAGACGAGTTGCCAAAAGCTGGTCAGCACAGACAAGGACTTGACAGAGAAATTCAATGTCCCTGGAGTGCTTCAGCCTGGACACGTCATCCGTGTAAAGAAACTCCAGGATAACTTCGAGCACTTTCGATGTTATGGGAAGAGACAGCTGGCTGCTTGAAAACTCAGCCCAGCCAAATGAAAGCATGCTGTTGAAGTACTCCAACCTGGCCACGAGGATGCAGCGATGGCAAGGAAAGCTAACCTTGTCGCTGGACACCAGAGTAACATCACATAAGGTTTCAAACTTGTTCCTGAAGAAACGGTACTTGGTGATTGGCGGCACAGTTCCTAGAGTCACGCTATTATTTTTTATGCTCGCTTTGCTGAGACAGTCTCTCAAAGACTGAACTCCAAGCTTCTTGCAAGCATCTTGCACCTCTTTCAGAAATGCAGTGGTGATTCTTTTTCCGAGACTGTATTTGTTTGACAGTCCAACAACAACACGCATGCTGTCACTTTCCAGAATGTTGCAGCTGTTGGTGTAGATAAAGCAAAGAACCTCTTCAAATGCCTTCACAGTTATGTTTTCAATGACATGCACACCAGAGGGCTCTACCTCACTTGCCACCTTCTGAAAATACTCACTGCGGGAGGCGAGAATGTAACGGTGCAGAGGGTACGAGTTGCCCTTCACTTTGACGACAATGTCGTGCACGGCATCTCCCGAGTCAGCAGACTCCAGCAGCTGCATCATGTGGCTCTGGAATTCAGAGTACCTTACGTTTGGTTCATACAGAAGCCCCACTTTGGGGTTACTCTGGAGCACAGCAAAGCTTTCTCCACCACAACTGCAGGTTATTTTTGTTGCCCTGTTAACAGAGTGCAACCTCTTCAGGTTCACATGCTCACACTCTTTCCATTCTAAAAGCTTCACCAGACTGCAGGCATTAGTAGATGGTGGCAAGGCTGTCTTCTTTGACTGAGGGCTGCTTTCAGGTACCTTCTTTGCATCTTTTTTTGGAACCAGCGTTCCCAGGTAACCTTCACCACTCTTCGAGACAAGCGCCATATTCCTTGAGCTCAGGCAGATGTCCACTATTGTAGGCTGCAGGTGAGTATTGAAGAGACAGCGCGTGAGAGCAAGGCTCGATGACTGCCACAGGTAGACCTTTCCAGACTTGGTCAGCATAGCCACTTTAAGTGAATGCTTCTCACCTTCGCCACCGCCGACACTTTCTACAGAGTCGTCAATCTGACCGCCGACAACGCAGAGCTGCTTTATTTCGAGTTGCTTGGAGGCTATTTTGCGGCACTTGTACTCCTGACATACATATATGTCGCCCTTTGTTGTCGCACAGACAATAGCGCCATCAGAAGACACTACATGGCTGAATCTAATGTCAGGATGACTAAGTGTAGAGATCTGCCTTGGCGTAGTCTGTAGCTTGTCTCCTTTTGGGTGTCCGAGCTGTCCAGCATTGAGGCCAAAAGTGTAGATACCATCTTCTGTGTAGATGACACTGTGATACTTTGCAGCACAGACTCCGACTGCTTTTCTATCCTTGAGAAATTTCATCGGGATGGCCCTAGGGGACAGCACCTGGGGAGGTGGAGGGATGAGACCCAGCTGGTGGTACGTGTTCAAGCCACAAGTTAGGACTTGTCCGTCTTCCATAAGCAGAACTGTATGGTCTTGCCCCGAGGCTATGTCGGCGCACCTCCCTTTGGCTACCTTAGACAGCGGCAGCTGCGTCACGCTCAACGTCGTTTTTTCGGAGTTCAGGCCGAGACGACCTCCGAGCCCGTGTCCGCAAACGTAAACATCTCCGGCATTCGTCAGGAAAACCGAGTGAAACTTCTGCATTTCGACTTTCTGGACGGAGATGCCATCCCGGCGAAACGATTCGAGGACCTCGGGGTCTTTCGGGGACTGCTCGCTCGCCAGACCAAGAGTAAAATTCTTGTTAGAACCCCATACATACACTTCGCACGGATCCGACGGAGCGTACTCGATGTACGGGAGCCTGTCCCGAACCGCCAGGTCTACGGGCGTCAGGCCTTCGAAGTCGAAAGTGCCAATGTTCGCGCCGTGCTGAAGGAGGACCTTGACGCAGTGCAGCTGGCCGTAGAACACCGCCCGGTGCAAGGCCGTCCACCCGGATTCACGGTCGCGAGCGTCCACATCTGCGTGACATTGCTCGAGCAACCATCTGACAAGCTCGACCTTCCCCAGTGATGAGGCTACCTGTAGCGCCGTGCGACCAATTGGGTCGGTGACAGACCAGAAGTTGTGGCAAAGGTAGCGGCAGTACGTCTGGATCTCGGGAACTGTCCCCTTCGTTATGGAGGCAAGGACAAGATCGGCATGCGCGGACGATTTGCACCTTGCGGTGCAGTCGGGGGCGAACTGCAGCAGGCTGGCGCTATCCATGGCCGTTTTCTGCGTTCCGGGACAGCTGTCCGGAGATGACGCGAGGATGTGCCACTTGGCTTGACAGGCAGTGGACGAGGGGGGGCTTTATGCAGGCGAGCGATCACTGCCCAACGTTCATCGTCCTACAAGTCCCCCCCACCACACACGGCACCCATAACTGTCGAACACTACGTGGCTACTCCATGTTCAGCGCTTCGGCCGAGACGACGAGCAGGCAAGAAGAAAGCTGTTGGCAGCCGGGAGCAGGCATCACACCACCCAACGTAGACATGACGGCTATCTCCGAAGCTTCCGCATACAGTGCACACAAGCAGTTTTTGCTTTCGCCAGCGACGTAGGCGAAGAAAGCAAAAAACGCAACGACAAACAAGCGTAGAACACGACCGCGATTCGCACGCAAGCGTCCTTCGTCCGATAACCCTGACAAGAGATGATGGCGCTACATAACTTACAAAATAATAAATAATAAATTAATGTATTGTGTCTGTTAGCAAAATATATTGTAATATAACTACTTAACTATCAAATTTATCAATTATAAAAATATATTTATTTTTCATTAAACTAGTTGCAGTTGTTGCTAAACGCTCTCCTTCAAGCCTACACAGTTTTGGGGTCTGCACATGACGTCAGGCTTCAGCTGATGTTTGTAAACAAGATGGAGACATCTGTCCGGACGGTCATTTGATATTTCTTCTGAATTTGTGTGAACCACTAGCCAGTCGTATGCCAAAATTGGATCTCATTTGCCAGCGACATGGCAGCGGAGTCTCACAGGCGAGGTGTCAAGCCATCTGGCCTTGTGGTGCGACCACAGGCCGTGATCAAGTAGGTGCTCGGAGAACAATACACCAAAATACGCAGTACCCAGTCTTGACACTGAAATCAGCCGATCGCGCGCTCCCTTTCGCCGCGATCCGACATGATAATCCATTCCCGAGCCTGTTTTTGTTTCGGTGGCGCAGAGGCGAGGCTTGAAAAAGGTGTGGAGCCTTGCTTTGTGCACGCTGCTCTGGGGTTCACTTTGTCTGCTCACCGTTTATGCAACATCCGGTAATGCCTAACCCTAATAAAGTATGAATCGCTGGTCGGGTAAATTAGAGGCCGCTCCGCCTTCTTGGCGGTAACGCTGTGTTCAAGCGTGCGCAAAGAGCCGCGAACGAAGTTCTTTGCGTGCGCGCGTGTTGAAACCGCGATCGCGTTCCGTTGTTTCCGGGGTGCCATTCAAACGAGAACTTGACCTTCGTTTGCTTGCATCGTCTGCGCCCCAACAACAAAGACACTTTTTTTCCTTTGCGCGCTTGCCGTCAACAGTGCCGACGTGCAACGGTTTGGGAGAAAATGCCTGTTTTTAGGCCAATAAAATATCAGCCGAGCGATTGTTTCGTCGCGCACGTTGGGAGTCGCTTAGTCACCCCTAGTAACACAACTTTGTCCCACTCAGCCAGCTAATTTAACTAATGCTTGACCATTTGCTTTGCAGTGACAAGTCCTACATGGGCAGTGTTGTTGATCTGATCAATGAAGTCATTCCTCAAGTAAGTGAACACGAATTAAAGTTTCCCTTCGAGCGCGTTAATGAATAGTGGGGAAAAAAAAAATGAAGTGCATTGCGACATGCATCCCAGACAACAAAAAAGCGAAAGTGAGGGAAGTTTGCACCGCGTTTCGCATATCGGCGTTTGGAGTTGCGAGGCTCTTGCGTTTTTGTTTTTTTTGTTTTTTTTTTTTTACTTCGTGAATGAAAACCTTTCCTCGGGAAAATATGCAACAGTATGCTGTTAATTGTTAACGGCTTTTTAAACTTCTCAAATGTTGTCCATCTTGCTCACACGTTTATTTTCGGTTATAATGAAACTGAAGAAGATTTCATTGTTTAAATAGTAAAACATGTAGAAACCGCTGCATGAAATATTTTTTAAAGTAGGTACTAAAGCCTCGTAAAAGGCATGTGCAGATGAATGTGTGTGCCCAAGTACGAATTCTGGAAGTCAGTTGGAAAAAGGTGTTTCTGAGTGGTTGTTACCCATTAGTATGGCGTACTTTCCAAAGGAGACTTAATCAGGGCAGTGTTCCGTTTTCGCCTGTTGATCTGCCTGCATTTATCGGTGTGTGTTCACTTAATGATAAATGCAGGTGCGCTTATCAGTAAACATGTGCTCCATTTGTCTTTTACGTAGGCTATCAGTTGTGCGTTTCTCGTGCATTGTTAGAAGGGCACAAAGGGTCCATGCTATAACTTTTTCTTTTGCAAAGATAACTATCCGCCCAAACACAATTGGTCGCCCAATTCAGAGGCCTGTCACCAATACACTTTTAGTTAGTGGAGATCAGCACTCATTATACATATTTCAGTATTGCATATACTGAAATAATAGAAAAACGATACTGTTCATATATTGCATATGTTGCAGCGTGTTTTGAATATTTTCATTGCCATCCTGTAGGCAGGTGTCATATTGCTGCATAGTGCATTAGTTTTGTGGTGTAAATATTCAAGCCAATCTGCTTGTGCAGTTCCCAAAAGTAGAGAACAGTAGAAATAATTTACTGTTGTCTGCAGAGCAAAGGTTTGAGGCCTTGTTAAATTGATATGAAGACAAAATTAAAAAGCACTCCAACATAAACCATTTAATTTCATTTTTGCCTACAATTCAGCACTAGATTTGCTGAAGTTGCTAGAGTTATAGGCAAACTCTCTCACTTCATCATTGTTTGCCAGCATTAGTAACGCTACACCTGATCTGTCTCATTCCAGCTGAATGATAATATTGGCCAATCACTGCAGATATTAATGACACCTCAGGCTGCTAACATTTGTTCAGGCATACCAATATCGAATGAGTTGATGTTCGGGCCCGAGCACTGAAACCCGTTCCCCTATTTCAGGCCTACACGCAATCTTCAAAAGCGGAAGAAAAAGAAACCATTCAGTGGGTACGGTTTGCGTACACAGAAGTGAATGGTAAGCATTGTCTGATGTAGTTGTGCTGTGACATAGTATAGTTGCAGTGTACAAAGAATACTTTGTGGAGGTGGAATACTTTTCATATATTGTAGTTTTGTGTATGTATCGGTGTCCTTTTCCCCTTTGTCATCAACCCAGCAGTGTATAACTTTCAAATGCACTTGTTCAGTTTTAATTGTTTTTTCTAGTTTCAAACTACATCTCTGTGTAGCCATCCGTTCAATCGTAAATATTATAAATTCTTTCTATAGTGTGCTCATATGCGACCTGCCACCGTTGTATGTATGTGTTTATTTTATTTACTATTTTGTACTGGCTCTTAGATGAGCCACAGGCATTTTCAAGCTATTTTCTTTAGCTTTTGGCCTGTGGCTCATTCTAAAGACTGTATGCACATTTGTAAAATAAAGTTTGGATTCAATCAAGGAAGGCTGTCAGTGGCCTAGAACTTGAGAAGCAGCACGCAGCTCTTCTGCTTGTTTTGTATGCATGTTTCTTATAGGCTTTATTATAGCACCTTTTTAATATGGAAAACTTCATTGTCGAAGTAAAAGTGTGTAATGTACTCTTGAAGGCATGCTGTTCAGTTCCACTGATGAAGCATCTACAGCAGAGATGTGTATTTCACTTGCAGATCCCAGCAAAATGAGCTGTCGCTGGTGAAATGTCATTTAAGGAATAACACTTATGACTGAAAATGAAGTTGATTTATAGATTTAAAGTTTGTTTTCTCACCAATGAAATTTTGGTGAGGAGAGTTCATTTTGCTTTAATGTTGATTTCAGAAGAAAAAAAATGCAAATAAATATATGCATATACCAGGTGTACCAGCTAAATGTAACTAAGCTTTTAAAAAACACGGGATGTCCTAGCCGTCTGAAACGAAATGAGGGTTGTTTAGAGTCGCGGGACCTAGTCTGCAGTATTTTTTTCGTTCTTCAAGGTTGACTAATTAGTTAAGCTTAATTAACTAACTTTTTAATTATTGACTTGAGGAACAAAGTGTCAATGGAAAAGTTGTAGATCGCTTTGAGAAACAGCTTACTGAGACATTTGCAGCAAAGTAATATTTACGTAAAGTAGTTTTTTTTACCGGCCTTTAACCATAACCCGCACAATAAGAAAAAGCTTTCACATGATAACTGTGCCGCTTCAACGTCCCAAGACGCGCCCTAAAGAATAAAATCCGTTTTTTCTGAAGTCCTCTCCTCGATGAGACTTTGGGTGCACAATGGGGCAGAGAAGTGAGTGAGCAGCTGGTCACGCGACAACTTTCTTTTAAGGCCAATAAATGAAGCTACGTAAATCGTAACTTGACAGAAACAGCACTACTAGCGGTTTTTCGAGGTGATCTAAAACTTTTTCATTGACACTTTCTTCCTGAAGCCAATAATTAAAAAGTTAGCTAATTGAACTTCACTAATTAATTAACTTTGAAGAGCGAAAAAAAATACTCAAGACTAGGCCACGTGACTATGAACAACCCTCAGGTGGTTTCACTGGACTAGGACACTTTGCTTTTTTAAAAAGTTTGGTTACATTTAGCTGGGACACCCGGTATATATATATATATATATATATATATATATATATATATATATATATATATATATATTGTTTCCATTTTAATGGACTGAGTGAAAATCGAAATGAAAAAGTAGCGTGTATCCTCTAGTAACGTTTCATCAAAGGCTATGATCAAAATTTAGTGTTGTGATTCACAAGATTTCAACTCTTTTTGGCAGATGGCAGCAGAGATTACAATGGAACTGCCCCACCGCTTCTACTTGTCGTTGGTTATGTAAATGGAGTCCAAGTGTGGTGTGTATCGGTACGTAACAAACTGCCTGTGATTCAAGCATAGTAATAAAATTGAGAGCTGCTGTTAGAAAATAAGCTTTTATGCCTTTGCATTTAGTTGATAGTGACTTGTTCTGGGTGTCGTTGCAAAAGATAAGTTTTTCAGTATTGTTTCTCTAGTATTAAAGGATCTATTGCCTGCTGACAGTTTGGCTAGGATTATACATGCTAGCCCACATTGAAATCGCAGTGATGAAGCATTTCGGCTTATATGCAGTGCTGCAAGTTGCATAATTTTTTGTTTCTTTTTTTTTGTTAGCTGTGCCATTTTATGACGCCAGTCTCTGTTCTTTCCTGCTGCTAGTTTTAGGTATAAACTTCTCTTTCTTTTCTTCGAATATAAGACAAAGACTTCAAAAAATAAATTTTTTTTTTTAGCATAGCCAGCATTTTCGCTACTCGGAAATGTTGTAGAAAATTTCGATCCGTTTGAACTTCATAGTCCACTGCATGGTCCATTCAACTTTGCTCATGTTAGAATTTTGCCTTCGTCTTCTTTACTAAAGTTGTTAGTGAAAGCAATTGCAGTGTGCGCTAGATAGAAAAATGGAGTAGTTTTCATGAAATGCGTGAGATGTGAAGTATGTTTGTCATTTCCAGGCTAATGGGGAAGCGCAAGAAGTTTTGTCTTGGAGACAGGGGCCTGTGAGAGCACTGAACATTCTGCCAGCACCAGACAGTAAGTGACCCACTTGCAACAACCGCAACTCTGTACCCTCACTTTGCACATTCTTTAATCGGCTGTATTAGTAATGCAACACACGAAAGTCAAATAACAGTGGCTGTTCTGACACTTTTGATGGTTCCTTATTTATTTTACCAAAGGTCTTTCGTAAGCAACCTTTCTCAGTATTTGCCTTTCAGCTCATGAAACTATCACAGTGGCTGAAGCAATTTTTCACTGAGAAGGTTCGGACTACGGATGCGGCCTAAGTTACAATGCGGGTGGCGTTACGAGAGCAGCAGGGCACAGAAATGCCCATGCATTGTAACTCGGCTGCCATTATAGAGTTCTGGTGTCTCAAAATTAATCCTGTGATGGTTTTTTTTTTAGGAGAAAAGTATTGTTTAAGGGGGGACATGGGTCTTAAAACATTTTTTTTTATTTACAGACCAAATGCAATGAAACTGCACAGACTTATTCAGTTTTTTTCTGCTTATTTCAAATATGCAATTTGTTTATTTCTAGGCCAATTAGTTCCTGAGATATTATTACATATCATGCCATTGTCTGCTGAAACAATAGAAAAAAAAATGGGCCACCAGAAATTTAATTTTAGTATGTGGGTAGGTACTACAGTGTGTGAGGAATGCAACGCTGGAAGCAGTTTTCAGTTTTTTGTCTGTGTGGACAAATGGCTTAATAGTTAGTTTCATGTGTGTCATGTGTTTTCTGGCACTGTATGTCTGGTTTTGTCCACACGGACAAAAAACTGAAAACTGCTTCCAGCGTTGCATTCCTCACACACTGTAGTATCTACCCACATATTAAAATTAAATTTCTGGTGGCCCATTTTTTTTCTATTGTTTGAGCAGACAATGGCATGATATATAACAATATCTCAGGAACTAATTGGCCTATAAATAAACAAATTGCATATTTGAAATCAGAAAAAACTGAATAAGTCTATGCAGTTTCATTGCATTTGGTCTGTAAATAAAAAAAAAATGCTCTAAGACCCATGTTCTCCCTTAATCAAGTTTTACCAGTTTTCAAGTTTAGCTCTGAGGTTATGGATACATTATCACAGCTGGATAGAGCATAGTATATTCAGTGAACCGTGCAGCACCACAAATTACTGTCTTGTGCCCCAATTTCTGTACTTTTGACCATATGCCTGCTTTTCTTTTTTTCTTGACCATGCAGGCAGTTGTGGCAATGACCCGTTTGCTTCGAAGAGGCCACTCGTGGCTCTTTGCGACAGCTCGAGGTAACAGTTTATTGCGATTGTCTTTTTCTGGTAGTCAAGGGAAACCCAGCAGATATTTTCTTGTCTTTACTGGCTATTGATTGCTGCAAAAAAAATTAAAGAAAGCAAAATGAGTCTATAGCTGACCAGCGTTTTGGGGTTTAAAAATTCTAGTCTAATATTCACTTTTTATTTTTTTTTTATTCCCACATTGCCTCAGTCCTGGGCAGCAGTTTTGTTCTGTCAGCATCGTCTCCCTGAAGACCATGGACCAGGTTCATAACATCAGGTTCAAGGAACCCATCAATGAGATTCGATCCAACAAAAGGTGAGACGCAAACTCCAGGTCACTTATATCTAAGACAGAGTGGTCATTCTCATGCTAGGCATGTGCTGTGTATCGTGATTGTGAGTGAAGTGACGGTACCACTGAAGCTGGCCAGCTAATATCAGCATCGGTGAATAAATCGAAATGCAGTTTCAGTTTAAGTCCAGAATTTTTGTAAAGGCATTGCAGGAGACTGGCTTTCCTCAGCCTTCAAACAGTGAAAGGGCTGTAATGTTTTTAGGTGTAATGTGTAAGCGAACAAAGAGGAGATGTAAGGGTGATGATGAGAAAATATAGCTTGCAATCATGGTGCCTAAGAGTGCTGAATGCATTGGCATTTTTTCTATTGTATGTGTTGCTTTATGCGATGTGACAGTTAGAGAGAGCAAAAGAAGAAATGCTGGCAGTTTTGCAATTGCTATGCCTAGGAGTAAGCTTTAACTCTGACATTCCTTTCTACAAAGTCTGCCTGGAAACTATCTAATGTTCTCCTTAATCATGCTATTTCATAGAGGGTTAACGAGCTAGGGCAGTGATGCTTCACTGCTCTCCGCAGTAATCTCTCCTAAGGAGCTTGCTCACTTACCTCGGAGTCCTTCCCACTTTGTGAAATCTACTGCAATTTCTTATCTTGGGATGGCCTGCAGTTGTTGTGTTGCCTTGTTTCTCTTCCTGGTTAACAAATATCTCTTGCCTTTCAAATGAGTCTTGAGCTTTTGGAGCATCTTTAGGTAACACTCTAGTTTTGGCATTCTTGGATGATAACACACTTCAACAAAAAATGCCTGCCCAAGACGTGACGACTAGGCAGACAAATTATCAGAGTAGAGGTGGTAGTTTGTCGATTCAATAATTGAGGCCATTTTTTTTTTGGCTTCTGTGCTGACTGTGTATTGTCCGATGTCAAGGAAATATAGCAGACAATACCTCAGTGATCAAAGAAGACCATCACCCTGACCTTCATGCTGATTTAACTTTGCCAATCATCATGTGGGCACTCTGATGGCTTCCACTTTCTGAACTGCACTTTCATTTCCTTTATCTTGTACTGTATCTTATCTGCCCTAACCTTCCCCAAAAAATCTGAATAGGTCATTAGCAGCTTTCATCAGGTCCCATGCAGCTTTGGCATGAAGTTCTTTTTGCTCTTTAAAATGTGAGCATTTGGCCACCAGACACCATTTGCTTACATCCTGTGTCCAAATTTTGAAAGCAGCAATAATTAATGGAATGGTAAGATAATTACGCGTGATTGTCAGTCGACGAGTTTTGTTGATTACTAGACTCGCCCATTTCACATTTCTGGGCATTCTGGCAGTAGCAGATCACCCTCAGTGTTCACCACTTTCAACATCGCTGCAGTCACCTCAGAACCAGTGATAACAGAATTTCGCTGAATGTAATAAGCCTCAAAATTTTTAAGAATCATTGGAACGGTTTTTAAAGCCAAACCCAAACTTGGTGCAAATGGATGACACTGAGCAGCCCCTCACTCAGCTGCATTCACTGTTGATCAAACTTGTGGCGAGTTCTCTTTCAGCAGAGAATGAAATGAGATGCAAGCTGTGCCGTGCATTTGAAAGATACCAAACGTGGGGGTTACTTTCCGGACAGACTTCATGCTGCCTGTTGCTTCTCTAAAGCAATTTCAATGCGATAGCCGTTGCCACTGTGTGCGACTTGAATAAGAATCGTTATGGAGAGGGAACTTGTTTTTTTTTGCGAGAGAAATCTATAAGTTCTGGTGTCATCACGATTGTACTGTTCGAACAAAGCTGTGTGGTGAGACAGCAGGTTCACTAACGGTACTTAGGAGGAATACTGTAACATAAATGAAGATTGAGGCCTAAGCAATGAGGAGGGATGAGATCTGGTTAGTTAGCTAACCGTGGCATGTAAGTTCAGATAACATTTTAGCTTGCATATAAAAGGGTACCTGTTGTTTTTGCAGCATTTTTAAAAGAGCCACATCATTTCTACCTGCTTTCTGAAGCTCATCCTTCTTTATCGAAGCATGGTCACCTTTTAAGACTATTGTCCATTTCATTTGGTCATGAAAGGCCATAAAACAATGCAGCCGTATTAAAGGATAGTGCAGATCAGGGTTTAATACCCAAGGAACTTGGAACCTAGCGGAGGAATATGCATAGTACAGTGTAAGAGCAGTCGTGACAGCTTTGGATTATTAGGCTGCATTCCAAATTTATTAGTTTACAGTGCAGTGTGTCACTACTTTTGACTTAGTCTAGCTCTTTGTTCTTTTTTTTGCCTACAGGGTCCTGGCTGTCACCTTCCAAGACAAGATTTCTGTGTACAATGCTTGCACGTTTAAGGAATGCTTTTGTATTACTGGTACGTCGTCGTTATTTATTTCACCTTCAATGTTTTTATCTCGCATTTCTTTTCTGTGGATGCCATTCAGCTTGTCATTGTGCTCCCATCATAAAAATCTTGAATGCATTGTTCTTTCTTATTCTTTGCCACATTACTGTGACTCTACAGGTTGCTTTCCTGTGTCGGGGCCAAATGTCAACCCAATTGCGCTGCATACTCGATGGCTGGCGTTCGCGGACAAAGCGGTGAGCCAAAGTTTACGAGAAAGTCGTGCTGGATGCCTGATGCAGTGCATGTTTTGTTTGTAATCAAATCTAACTTTATATGACGTGTGTAAGTCATCAGAGACTTGTTCAGAGGACCATGCTTGACCTGATAAATATGGTAGCACTTAGTCCTGTAATGTTGGTAGCATGCCTGAGCTACCAACATTACAGGACCCCCTGCCTTGAGTTGAAGCAAATACCTTGCGCCACAAAAATCCATCATCATCATCAGCATGCCTGAGTTTGTGCCTTCGGAGAGCTTATAAAATCAGTAGCCAAGTAAGAAATTAAATTCGAATCTTTTTAAGACAAACTTGCAGGCCTGTGTAAGTATATTAATTTAAATAAAACTGCCTGAAATAAAATAGAACTGATATGCAGCTTTAGGACTTTAACTCCTCATACCGTGGTGCACCTGTTTTACTACATGCTCAACCACTTATTTGTCATGTAGTGTTTAAGCTTTTGCAATGACAACTGGTTCTCATTTTTGAGGACATCTGCTCAGTGTTGGATGGAGGCTGCTCACAACATCCATGCTTCTGAATAAGCTTAGGGTGACGCATGCTAAGCCATGTGCTGTTCATCATTGATGTTGCTGGGCTGTCGGAACCTCTGCACGAACAAATCTAGTCAGTTACCGTTTTGTGTCATTGCAGCAGTTAGCATTAACCGTCGTTTGCAGGTATAATGGCTAATATTGAGCAGTTTTTTTCCTCAGTATATCTGTGAGAAACTGTACAAGCATCCGCAAACTGTTCAGCTCCTCAGAAGAGAGTTTGCCTTGAAAGAGTCCTCTGTTTGTGGCTGCAAGAAAAAAATTTAAATACTACGCAGTGTTGACAGGTGCTGCTTGGAAATTTTATTGCTCTGTCTTGTTTTTCTATTGGCTGATGATTTTTTTTTTTTTTTAGCCAAATGCTAAAGCTTCTTCTTCGTTGTTTCTTGTCTCTGAAGTCCAGCTTTCTTGTGAACCGTTGCAGCTTTTTCCAGTGCACCAGACAAGAGGCGGAGTTGCTGGCGAAGGCACGCAGTCCTACACTGCAACAGTCATACACGCTGCCAAGGTAGACCCATTGAACAACTTCGACACTTCCCCCTACCCTCCCTCAGGGGCTGAATATGCTATGATTTTCATGAGGCACAGCTTTCAGCGTCTTTTTTTTTTTTGGTGCAGTTGTTCTCATATGTCGTATCAGATCATTCTGGTTTGCCGCACGTGAACCATGCCTGCTAATGTGCCCAGCACAGTTAGTTTATAAACGGGCAATGCGGGGGCAATGTCAATAGGCTACGCTCATTTCTGTTTAACAGATAATTCAGCGATTACTTTGCGTAAGTTGTGTGGGGCTTTCGTTGCTTGGTCCCTGTACATATCTATGTCAACAATTTCCTTATTCATCCAGCTGTTCTCACGACTTCATTGTTGTTTTGCTCAAAGCACGTAATTGCCACATTGAGGTTGCAGAGCTGGTGGAATGGTAGCCATGCTAAGATTACAGGCTTGGTAATAAAACTGCAGCTTTCTGGTAGCTACATTGTCGATGGCAAACGTTAAAAGTGTGCCTGAGAATTCAGCACTTTTTCCCACTAATACTCTTTTTTCCTCAGCATCAGCTACTTAGCATCAGCTAGATTTTGGTGCATAGTACAAAATGCAGGAAAGAAAAATGCCAAAGTAAAAGCAGAGAACGTTGTGTTGAAAAAAAGAAAGTCCTGTAGTTATTTAGATTAGGCACACCTCAATGTAAAGTTATTCTTTGGCATGAGACAGAACAGGGTCGTACTAGGCAATAGTCATGTAAAGCTTTCTGAATGATCTTTTGTACCTTCCTAGCTCTCACAGCTCTTGGAGTAAAAACAAGCTGATGTCGTTACCGTCATGCCATTCCTTGCTTTATAGACGCTGGGCAAGGGCCTATCCTTGTTCAGCGAGACGGTGGCCTCGAGCCTTACCGGTCACAAGGCACCTTCGGCGAGCACCTCTGCCAAGAAGGACTGTCACCGGCTGGGAGGCAGCCTGAGTGGCGCATCGGGCAGTGCCGCAGCCTCGATGGCCACCTGCCCCGGCGTGGTGTCTGTGGTGGACGTGCTCGGGGTGGCCCGCGGCTCGTCCTTCAGCACGGAAGAGGATGCCGAGCCCGACGGACTGGTAGCCCACTTCCAGGCACACCATGGGGAGCCCCTGTCCGCCCTGCACTTCGACCCCAGCGGCGTGCTGCTGTTCACGGCCGACCGGCTGGGCCACAACTTCCACCTGTTCCACCTGCAGCCTCACCCCGGGGGCCCCACCTTCGGCAGTGTCCAGCACCTGTACACCCTGCACCGAGGCGACACCACCGCCAAGGTCAGGCAGGGTTCCCTCTCTTCAGTCGTCGGTTTGTCAAGGGGGAGGGGGGGGGGGGAACCTGGCCATTTGTTTTGAGCAACGAGGGATTGGGATTCTTTAATAATCTATAGAGAGCATGCTTGGGCCATTTGGTACCGTCGGGCTGAAATCAAGGGCAAGCACTTGCTGTGAACAAAGTATGTGCGTGGTCACAAGCCTCCGTGACTCTGGACTGACTTTCGTTGAGAAGTATAGTGATGGGCTTTATTAAAGCACACCAGAAGCTTGGAAAAGCCTGGACAGATGAGGACTAGAGTCTTTCTCCTTCCTTGAAGATTTGTAACTTTGGGAGTGCCATAACTGTTAAACTACACGCTCTTTACATTCTTTCTCTTTGTGATATTCGCCTATAGTGTGCAACCAGCTATGATTCATGTCCTCCTTAGAGTCGCATGAAGTAAAATCCGTCAACCCCTTATTCATTGATGGCTTGCTTCCCACACAACCAGTAGTGCTGGCAAGGGTTCCTGTTTGAGTTGGGTCCACTGGCATGTGTGCACAAAGGTGTGACAAAGCAGTGGGATGACAGGGTATGAGTAATACCCCTGTCACACGGGCTTTTTTGATCCTCATTGAGTCAGTGCTCATCGAACTCAATGCAGATCGACGGTTGTCACACGGCCACTTTCAAGCGCAATCGAGCTCGATCCTGCTTGACTCGATGCCGGCCCCTCAAGGGTGTTTGAGGTTCCAAGCACAATCGAAGGCACTCTCGCTCTCACGAAGCTATAAAAACAAACACTAGTTAACAAAACAAAACTACAACTGTTGTTGTTGTAATTGATTAAAATGTAAGAACATTTTCAGGTGCTATGCCTGCTTATATGCAAACATATTTATAAATAATCTCGATACCATGCTCCAAGCTTCGGCGTCAGTGTAAACAACAAAGATGGCGTCCTCCTGCTCGTCGACGCGCAAACTGTGGAGCGAGCGCGAGACAGCCGCTCTCATCGACTGCTGGCTAGACCGCCTAGATAATTTGCGGCGGCAGAAGAGAAACGCAGTAGTCTACGCAGAAATCGCGGAGGCGTTGCGGACCCTCAGGTTCCATCGCACAACAGCAGAGGAACAGAGGTGCGTCGCACGTCTGGCTACGGATTTGGCTTCCGCTGCCCCCGACTGCACAGTGTTGCCGAACATCACCTTGTTATGGCTGTTGGAGGAACATTTGGCGCCACCTAACACACATGAGGGAAACTTCTCAAGGAACATTGAAAATGCCCGTGTAGCACCGGATGTTTCAAGCGTGCTCGAAAATCTCGATGCAGATCGAGTTCAATGAGCATCGAAAGTGCCCGTGTGACAGGGGTATAAGATAAGTGTGTTGCAGAACTGTAGCCATTTTGTACAGCCTGTTTTCATAAGCAAGCAGACTATTGTCTGTTAGGGACTTCCCTAGGGCACACACAGAGCTGAGACAAATTGTCTTGGTATCTGGCAACGGCAGCTGCGTGTGTAGTTGGAAGGGAGACCCCACATTTGCTTTGTTTTCAGGTTGTGAAACCAGGTTGACAACCCTGTACGTCACACTTATGTGCAGTCACATGTTATGTGTGCTGAAGTCTTTTGTTTTCAAACATACTATATATCTCACGTCAAATGAGTTTCAAAGCAGTGTCTTTGGAATTTTTCTTGAGCTGTCAGTGACCAGATTTTCGTAGTTGGTCAGTACTAGTATAGTTGGGATTTGGTCGTTAACTTCCATTGGTGTCTTTGAATTTCAGGTCAGCTATCAATGGCACTTGTGCAGCTCTTGAGACAGAAGCCGATCATTTGAATTTTATGCCTCCAGATTAGTTCCATATATTCCACTGTTACTACCTCCTCCCCTGGTCGCCATTGTGCTTGAAATAATATGATGTAGCTTCAAGCACCTAATTGTCTATGAGATGCTTGGTGGCTTGTCATGGCTGAATGTTCTAACTACTACTATGACTGTTCACATCTCACGAAGCACTACTGCATATCAGCTCTCAGTGGGTTGACAGGTGCTAAATGTGGCTTTCTACGCGGCACAAGCTGCAGTGGGAGTTTTCATCACAGTCATTCATTCGTTCAGTATGGAAAATTGTGAGGTGTGTCGATTGGGTGACCTTGCACTACGAAGCATGAAACCACAAAAGATAACAGCCTTTACTCAGCCATTTTGCACTTTCACACTGCATTTCTTTGGCGTCCTGTGCTCAATGTGCAGAACTTGAAGCACCAGGTTGGGGCAGTAGAGATTTTGTTCTCATTACCAGCCATATTACCGAGATGAAAATACATGGGCCCTAATGGGCACTGTACGTTTTCCCCCTGTCCATTGACCAGACAATGAGTTTCCATATTAATGGAGCTTAAATACATTGAAAAAGTTTCGTCTCCAGAAAAATTGTCCATAATTCGGGTCGTCTATATTAGCGGGGGTCATATTAACGAGACACGGCTGTATACAGAAAAGTTGGACTTATCAGCATTAAACTTATCTCAGAAAAACTAGCCTGTACAGTTGGAGTAAAGCTTATTACAGCACTAGCGTGATGTGCTGCCCTGCAGATACTACTAAACAACATGAGCAACGTAACATATTCGTGAAAAGTGCCTTTTGTGCTTGGTCATCTGCCTCTAGAAGAACCTGTTTGCATGTAGCCTGATCCAACATGCTGAATTTTCCAAGCTGTTTCCTGAAACATTGGCTTACTTCTGGTTTTAACCTATTTAGTCTAACCTTCCTTTCATGGCTTCTGCTGTGAGCTTCTAGTTTAATTTATTATTGAAATTACATAACACTGTGAGTAACGGCTTACATCGGTCAGTTCATTATTATATTTTTTTTTGCATCACTGTATTTTGAAAGAGCATTGATAGTTCTTAATGTGCTGTATTGTGATTTGTAGGCGTTCTTTTGGGCTTCCTTGGGTGTGTAACTTGGAATTCCATTTGCTGTGGTTTGGTACGGTCCAGCAATGTTTTCGGTCAAGCTAGATTCCCTGGTGGACTGCCTAGGGATCATAATATGCAATCCACAGTTTCCACCAGCATAATATAGCAAACATCATTGTTGCTGTAGCTATAATTTCAAAGGACACTTTGCGTTTAAACTATTGACAGAAGCCACATAGAATGTAGTCTTTGTTGGTTATGCGATTGGTTCTTGCGTGGTTGTGATTAGGGAGTGTTAACCAGGAGTACTCTCACAAAAATAAGCTTTGCATATTGGTGCAGACCATTCGTTCTGTTAAACGATAAATGTTCTTATCATTGGGTGCTTTGCCAGTGCAATTTTCTGGGCACACGTGAAAAAAACGTCTATTCATACTGTACATAATGATGTGATATCCGACATCCACTTGTGGGTACTCGGCCAGACCCATGACTAGGACTCTCCTTAGGTTTTGCAGTCACTGCTACCCGTTGCATTTGAAATTCCTGCTACCTTAAAGGTATTAACAGTAGTATCTGTGCAAATGCACATCACATGTTCAATACCTGTGAGCAGGTGAGCTCCAGTGGTACTTTCGTGAGATATCCTGTCAGGTGTTTAATCGCAGTCTTCAGTTTTCACCCACTCCAAACATGGGTGTTTTCTTACCCTTCCGTATGAGAGCCAAACTCAAAAGGAGTGGCTCTTGGATAAGCAGGGTGGTTAGTTGAGTGCGCCTTGTGATGGTGCCGTGTACGCTCTGAAGATGCGAGAGGGCCAAGCGTGTTTGCAAGCTGTGTGCTTCTTGTGCCACCAGATTCAGGACGTGGCGTTCTCGTTGGACAGCCGGTGGGTGGCGGTGAGCACGCTCAGGGGCACCACGCACATATTCCCCATTACCCCTTATGGAGGTGAGACGCGCTTGGCTTTTTTTTACCTTGCTGTCGTTGCGAGTTCGTTGTCACCTTGTACCAAATTGTGCATAGTCACTATGGCCGTGTGTCGTAAACCTGGAGAAAGAAAAACGTAGTTAGAGCAATGGGATTAGAGATACCTTGAACCAGGAAATTATGCAACTGCTGCAGGAGTTCTTTTCCTGCTTACGGTCCTTGCTTCTCGAAGTACCTTAGTACGGTTGTGCAGTAGTAGTACCTTGTAATTCTGTAAATTGGCACTTTTTTCCTTTCTTTTCTTATTCTATAGTACTTGTAATGAACCACTGCTCGTTGTTTATTGTCCAGAAGTTGTGGGTGTCTCTAGAGGTTGTTTATTTTTGGTTTTCTTCAGTTGTTTGGTGTGATGCTGTCTTGTTGCATGTGATGCGATTATGATGGTTCTTGTGCTTTCTGTTAATACAGTCAAACATGGTTATAACGAACGGCATGATTCAGTATGATTTGTTCGATATATGGAATAATTTGGTATACTCAAACCTGCTTATAAATAAGTTCAGTAAACTTCAGTACCAAATTTGTTATAGTACACAAGGTTGTGAACAGCAGATGCAGGCAAAAAAATCTTTTGCCTTCTGCTGCAGCATGGGGCCAGAGATGGGCAGATTTCACGCGTGGACATCCCAGAACTACTGGCACAGGGCTTTCTCAACTCTGTCATAAGTCAGCTTTTGAAGGCGATGGCCATCAGTATTCGGGTGTTCTTGTGCGTTGTCTGTGATGTCCGACTTGTTTTTCAAGATGGCACTTAGTGCTCTGCTGAAATCTTGAACTGTGCTGCAGTGTCCAACTTTTTTTCGCCACGCTCAATGCGGTGAATAATTTCAAGTTTGCCGGAAAGTGGCAAGGCTTGCCGTTGTTCCGTTGTCGTCTTGCAGGATGATGGGTCGGAAAGCAAATGTGCAACAACGCAGGCACAACCAGAGTCGGAGGAGCAGTACAGCAGCACGGCTAGCAAACGTGAATGAAGAAAGCCTAGAGGACGACATCTCATAGTGTTCGTAGGCCGCCAGGTGCCTTGTTCTCTCGAAGGCAGCGCGATAGATCCAGAGCTGCTCGCACGTGCGTGATCGCATGGTAGGCCGCTGCCAGATAGGATCGCGGCAAAGCGAGGCTGATGAAGGCAGAGATTTTTAAAGAGCTGCTCCTGCTCTCCCTATGCTTCGCAAGTTTCACTGATGCACAGCCAGCCAGTGTGGTTGTGTGGAGACTACCCCAGAGGTGGCAATTCACTCAATCTGAGTTCGTTATATCCGAGTTTGACTGTATGAAGCTCAAGTTCAGTAATTGAATTGTCCGTTAGCTGACTTAGTTCTTTGGTAGCAATATGTGACATCATGCAGTGTGTGGTGATCATCCACCGTATATTGCCATGTATAAGTTGACATTTTATTTCAGAAAATAGCCACCTGAATATGGGGGTGGGGGTCAACCTATAGTGAAGTCAACCTATTTGAGAGGTCTTTGGTACTTTCGACTGAGGATGGTCTCATGGCAGTGCTTGTTACCGGGCGGGACACATAGAGCTGCTTGTGTCAAAAAAAAAAAAAAAAAGTTCTTCATTTGTACGCCAATAGGGTCTACTATGAAAATGCAAATTGAGCACCGTTTACTCAGTTCGCTGTTGCTGGCAGTCGCTTTCCCTGACGAGCGGTAGACCATGCCAGAGCAAACTTCCAATAACATCTGGGGTATGCATTACGCTGGAATCCGAAACTACAGGTCTGCTGGGAGTTTGATTTGCCACTAGTCGGCTGGCCATGTGCATATATGAAAGACAGGATGGAGCGGCGTTTCGTTGCCTTTGATCTCAAGTTGCCTGGCCTTGAGAATGCATCGTTTTGGGCTTTTCTTGTTTGAGCTGCATGCTCCTGAATGCCATCTTGTGGAGGATAGAAGGGTATGCATATTAGCTTATATTTGGAATGAACTTTATTTCAGTTGGCAAGGGCTGCAAAGGTGGGGGTTAACTGTATTCATAGTTGCCATATGTGTGGCAATATATGGCACACACTGCACTTTCTTAGCAGTTTTTAAAGTAGCCAGGCCGTCTTTTTTTTTTTTTTTCATGTCTCTGCCTTGCCTTCCTTGTCACCATTAAATGGACTGATTGAAAAAGCATAGGAAAGAGAATTCAAAAGGGCTGCCGCCTGGCCTCTTTGGCTTGTCCTCTGTGCAGGTCCCATCACTCGACGCACCCACACCTCCCCCCGAGTTGTGAACCGGCTGAGCAGGTTTCACAAGAGCGCGGGCCTGGAAGAGATTCAGTCCGCCCCTTCCACTGGCCGCAACAGCCCCGTGCTCTCGGGAAGCCCCAGCTCTTCAAGTGCGCACCACTCCACCTCTGCTTCTTTCTTCTCACTGCTCCTCTTAACTCAGAGCGAAAGTGTTTGCTTAATGTGAAAATGCAATGGCCTAGTCATAACGATTGTCGAGGCAGTGCTTGACGTGCCAAAAAATTTCTGAACCTAACACACCCACTCTTTCATGCTCATGTACAAATGTGCTGCTCTTTGCTGCAAGGCTTTCTTGGCCCTCCTGGACAGTGTTCTATTTGGCAAGCAGGTGACTGCAGAAACTATCTATTACAGTGCGTACTACTGTGATGCCATAATCCCTGGAACAAGTCTGCTGAATTATTACTGTACTAGTGAGCAACAAAAACAATACATTCGAGTAGTTCAACTTGCTATCTAGTACATGCAAAAGGCCACCCTCCATGGAGTGAAAAGCAGCAACTAGTTAACAAAACTCACAAGATAGCATCCACTCAGCACCTGGTGCTCAAATGCAGCTGTTTCCTGCCAACCTAGCACGGCGAGACATTTTAGCTCTGAATCTACCTCCAGCAGAAGCGGTGAATTTGTAGCAATGGACCAGAGCCAGTTTGGCACAGAGAACTGACCCTTGCTCCCAGCCATCAGGATTCCTGGTTAATCTTGTTTTTAATGCCCAGTGGCCATTGCAGGCAGTGCTTTCATATGAGTGGAGGTTGGCGTTAACTAGCGCAGCTATGAAGAAGACATTGATGATCAAGATTGCAAGGCTTGCAAGTATCTAAGGCTGCCGTCTGGCTGCATTCATGCATTCATAAAATGCCGGAAAGGCCAAACTGTACCAGTCTTTGATCTCGAAAAAGTGCTTAATGGTATCAGCAACAGGGACCATCTTTCCTGGGGCAGCAGTTTCAAACTTTTTTGTCTTTCCTTGTTTTCGACTAAAATGGGGAACAAGCCTCATGGCGTGACACAAATGTGGTGCGCGTGTGAACCTGGCTGCAGGCTCGTCAAGCAGCAGCCTGGAAAAATATGCCTCGGGCAGTCTTCGGCGCCTGGGCCCGCAGCCCACCCTGGTGTCCCCCCTGGCCCAGATCAAGCAGGGGTCTGGCTTCTCGGTGGCTGGCATTGGTGCCCCCCAGAGCAGTCCCCCGCGGGGGCGCCGCCCCTCAGGCCCCGCCACCAAGGAGGCCTTCAGCATTGTGGCTGCCTTTGCCCAACCTCGAGCCTGGCTGGTGGGAAGCCCCAGCACGGCCCGTGACAAGAAAGGTGCGTGCAACTGCAGGCATTTGCCAAGTGCATAGACTCGACAAAAGGGACACAAGTGAAAACAGAAGTCAATTGGGACAGGCTTCTGAAGTGTGGAGGTTAGCAACAACCAGCATTTTGGAGCACTTGTGGCCTGTTGTACTAAAGTGTGTGAGCTTGTAGTTATAGTTGTGTCCGAGTATATTTTATAGTATATCATCATATAAGATACGGATATAGGATAGATATGCATATAGGAAGGATATCGCATATTGCTAGTGGATGGCGTCACAGTGGAGTTCAGTTAAAACAGTGTTCCTTTTGGTTGTGATTTCAGGGGTACATAGTAGATCATAACTATCTTCCCCCCGCCTTTTATTTTTTTTCTGCAATAGCAACAAGTGGCTCCACAATGTGGGTAGTTCAAATGACTGTTCTTCATTGCATAATAACTGCGACATATTACCTGGAGTGCCACGCTGTTGTCAATTATAGTGGCCGCTTATTGGGTCATTAGTTAGTGGGATGATCTCCAGCTACATTGAGATTATGAAATGATGCAGCTTGATTTAGTATAACCACTCACAACTAAAAAAAGTCTTTGTTTGTTGACTCTACCTTGAGAGGAAACGAGCAATGTAAGATATGCATATGCTGTAGGCTGCAGCACTTAATTAGTCCAAATTAATTGCTAGCAGAATGAAATTGGTCTAAAGGGCTGCCAGACATGTTGAGGAAGCCATACATTTCTTTCGCTGTCCATTGGAGCCTCAAGCTGTCCCCGCTCAAGTGGTCATGTTCAGTGAATGATGATTTAACTATGTTAAATTTTTATGCGAAATTCCTTTTCTTTCATGTTTTGTTTCTTCAAGGATGCTTCACATGGCCCATGTGGTTTCCCTTAAATTATTCCTTTTTTTTTTTCCATTATGTGAGCCCCCCCACAATTCATTCTGTGCCGTCTTTTCTGGGTGCAGAGAAAAATCCCGTGGACTCCCTTTTTATAATGACGTGTAATGGTTCCCTCACGGAGTACATTGTCGACCCCCGGCCCTGCTCCTCCCTGAACAAGGTCACTGAGGACTCGCCCATTGAGCTCGACGTGACTGGTTACGCCCAGTGGAACCTCCTCAGGTGTGTCCGCAGCAGAGTGCCGATGTGCATTTTCGCGATTGAGTTGTCAACGCACTTCTCGTGACGAATGTATGCTCGGCAGTTGCAACAGCACGAAGAAAGTCTGAAATAAAACTGCTTTAAGCTACAAGATATCTCAACAGAGCAAATTAAGGGATAAAATTTGTGAGGCTCCATAGTGAACTCACCAAACAAAGTCATTTTCTCCAACGAACCCATCGTTTCACAGTGTTCTTGTCTGGTAAGGTTGTTTCTGGGGCAGTTTTTTACTCAACACTGGTTGCTTATAAATAGGGTTGTTTGTTTTCGGGTAAAACCCTATTTTACCCGATTTTTGCACCCCGAACGTGTTCCTAAAATATCGGGTAAAACCCAATTTTTCCCGAAGTTTTGCGCCGAAATCTCCACAAAATGGGACTTCACTTTGAAACGGAACGTCTCAGACAAAGAAGAAAACCAGTTGACATTGTGGAAACTGGGAGCCGTACTCGATCCGTTCCAGAAGCGGCTGCTGAGTCAGTCATTTGATGACTACCGACCTCTCTTTATTTCCGTGTTGGACGATGTAGGCTCGCTTCGCGAGGAGTTTAACCAGTACTTGCTGGAAGCAAGCCCCACAAATGAAGGTGTTGAAGTGATGGACTATGTATTGGAACAACGCAACGGTGCGTTATCCAAGGCTAGCAAATGCAGCATTGTCATTGTTGTGCCTAGCTAAGGGCAGCTGTGACTTTGAGCGAACGTTCTCTCAGCTAAGTATACCTGCAGAAATCAGACAGGTCTCGGATGGAAACCGAGATGTTGCGCATGCAGGTGATTATGTATGTTAATAAAGACGTGTAGAACGTCGATGACCAGCCCTCGGGAATAAAATGTTTATTTTCTCAAAACTGACCGTTGCCTCTCACTGCGAGTAATAATTAATTAGCAAAGAAACGCCAAATTTTGCAATACTTTCTTGAAAGCAGCCCAAAATATAGCCCTAATTGTTACCCACCGGTTAGAGCAAATTGAATAAATTATTAGTTTGCAAATTTAACCCGATAAAACCCGAATTTCGGAGTTTTTCCACAAAAAACCCGATTTCTCCCCTATTATCAAGCCGAAAAATAACGCCTGATTTTTACCCCCTGAATTTGAAAAAATATAAAACCCGAAAACGAATAACCCTACTTATAAAGTATACATAGGGCCCTTTGTTTTTCGGTGACAGCTGGTTTCGCCAAATTCTTTTAGGTGATCCAAGTGATCGTCACCGTTTGCGTTCATGCAATTCTGCTTTTGCCTGTTTATAGAATTTTGGCAAAACTACTCTGTCCTTGACTTTTTTCCCAGGAAAGCTGACAGATTATTTTTTAAAAAAAGTTTCTTCTCATAAGAATCAAAGTTTCATATCATCAACAAAAGCACGCGGTCGACAAGTTGCATCCATGCATCGCTCGCGTTTGTGTTGCCAGTGTTCACCATCATTCACTTCAAAAAGCGCCGTATCAAGCCACGTTTCTTTTAAAATAAAAATCAAATAATCTTTTTCTTTTCGTCTGTTTTGACAATTTGATAAGGGTAAAACAACGTCCATCTTAAGACAGACAACCAATTTACTGTTCTTATCTGCTATTAAACTATTTTGTCGGAAAAGTGGCCTCATACCGTAAAGAATGGCCCCATATGCCCTTGCAAGGTAATATCTGAGTGAAGGATTGGTTTTGTTTTTTGTGCCCTGACTATCTCCGCTGTCAAAAAATTAGGCAGTGGCTTAGCTCTGGTTAACCTGAATATATACAAGCGAAAAGCTTCAGTTATGCTTGGTTTGACGTCACGGCTGTCGCAGTTCGTGTACAATGCACTGGGAGCACCACGATAACAGTGGAGCCATTTGGCCGTCCACACACTGCCTGTACGGAGGCGGAGGAGGAGACGGGAATCGGTGCGGTTAAAACTGCCCGCAGGAATGCGGAGAGGAGGGTTGCCGGCTGCGATGCGGGCAACACGCAGCTGCAACGAAAGGTCGAATGGCAGGGAGGAGAGGAGCGCGTGCAGTAGTAGCGGTGGTGAGAAGGCGGCGCACATGCGCAGTAGCGCGCAGCTGCGCTGAAAGGTCAGGTGACGGAGTCGGCGGCGGCGAGGAATGACCGCCTGCGAGGCGCGTGACATCACTCGGTTTCGCTCATGCGCATAACTCACCAGTTTGGCTCACGCGAAGCTCGGCTCTGACCAGCGTAGTGAAGCTTTTCGCTTCAAAACAAATCTAATGCCAGATCGCTGTGGCGCTTGCAGGCCACCCATGAGCCATGACACGAAGCAGCCACTCAGCAACAACAACCCCCTCATGGCAGGACAGGTGGCCTCCAGTGCTGCGTCCACTGGGAAGCAGTCCTTCAAGGGTGGGTGGCCTGCGTACTTCCTTTTTTGTTTTACTGTCACGCAGAGGGTAGTAATGAGGTGTTGGTTTTGTCCAGGGCAGTATAGTTGCAGTACGTGTTTTACAGGCAAACACAGCAAGGGCACATATAAGTGGGACTTATTGTGGAGGTGGGGTTCTCTGTCTCCGATTTGCAGTGCAGTTCCTCCCATTGCTTTGGCAGTCATGCAGCGAATTAGAGGGTGGCGTATAGCGCATTGCCTGAGATGGGGAGGCAAAATTCTAGAGGCCCGTGTAGTGCGCGATGTCAGTGCACATTAAAGAGCCTCCGGTGGCCGAAATTTCCGGAGGCCTTCACTACACGGCGTCCCTCATAGCCTGAGTCGCTTTGGGACGTTAAACCCCCATAAACCAGAAACCATGTGTGAGATATGGTGCCTGGTGCTGGTGTACAGCATGTCTGTACTTCTACATTGAGTTTTCACAGAGATGTTTCAGTGATTTGATACCAACAGTAAATTACCAAGTTGGAAATAAGCAAGTTTGGCTGTGTTCATGGATACACAGTTGTAATCTGCGAATAGTTTGCATACCAGCAAACAGCCCAATAGTAACATACCTGCTCTTGATTTCTGTGCGTTAAAACCTGCAGTGCTTGTTCTTTCAATAGTATGCATTGTTCTAAACTTGTAGCACCAGGTTAGGATTGTAGTGTGATGACTTTGTTTTCCACTTTGCTAACTGTGGCTCTGGTTTTGAAACAGACATCAATGGGATGAGTCACATGGAAGGTCCAGGGATGAGTCAGAAGGACAGCGATGACAGCTGGCTCTCACAGGTATGGTGGCAAGCTTCTCTGCATTGTCTGTGTTTATGGCATTTAAGTGTAGCATTTTTAGGGGGGATATCTTGTACACAGTTATTATTCAGAGGAATGGCTGAAGTTGTGGCAAGACATGCTCAGTAGTCTGGTTGAGTAGAAAGCCTATTGACAGTTTTCATTATGTACGCAGCTCCCCGCAAGACAAAAAGTACTAGAAAGAAGGAACCAACTGTGCTTGCGATAAAACTAAACCTTGATTTACATTGATCTGAAGTGCACTGAATGTCTTCTTTCTTTTTCTGGTCAAATGTTTAGGGGAATCCCCCAAGGTGGAGTAAATTTGTAATAAGGGAGTAATTACTCATTGGCATCCACCCAAGCGCAGCCATACGGCTACAAAGGAAAGTTATGGAGTTTTCTCAGAAACTTCGTAGTTAAAGAAAAATTCGTCCTGCTCCGGGGATCGAACGCGGGACCACCGCTTCACCGGAGCAGTCGCTCTACCAATTGAGCTAACCGGGACGGCAAGCTTATGGTAGGGCGAGAGCGAATTGATCAATAACTTTCTTTTTCTTTAAAACTATTCATGAGACATTTCAGCACAAACATGCCTTGTTTAAGTTGAAAGCATGCCTTGGAACACTGAAAAAAGAGATGTTGCAGATCTCATAGAGCAAAGCAGTTGTTGCAGGTGCCTCAGATAAGTGTTAAATCTGAATTTTTTTTAAATGTTTTGTTTTTTTACAGTGAAACCTCGTTATAGAGAACTGGTAAGAAATTGTAAAATATTCTGACAAAGCCAAAATTCACAATATAAAATTTCGCCAAAAACTGATGTTGGAGAAGCTAAATTTAGTCAGTGAAGGAGCGGCAACTGGGAGAGACCTTTTCCATAGTTTTCACTGTTTCGAAGCCGCTCACGGCAATAGAGAAGGTCGCAAAAACAACAACAAAAAAAACAAGCGGCAAACGCATTAGGTTGGCTTCCCCACACAGGATCACAGCACATGACACCATCAGGTCAAACGTCAGCCAGGGTGGCTTCCTCACATTACAGCGGTGTCACGTAGAGAATCGGGCACCATGATGAAAGCTGTCAGTGTTTTCACCGCCACTGCTCGGTGACAGTTGGCATGAGCAGAGAATGGTTGCTGGAAAGCTAGAACAACCGACCAACCGTGTCGCTGCCTTCAAGACACAGCCTACGAGTGCGAGAAGCACAGGCGGGTGCTCACCGCCGGCCTACCAGCTGTTATCGCCGCTATATCTTCTGCGGTGCTGATGGCCAATGTAAGATAAAGCATGAGCCAGGGCATGAACACTTACTGCACCACCACCAGTCAGCTGTGTAGTGAGGCAGAGCCTGTCGCCTGGCTTCCGAGCAGGCACAGCTTGGCGCTCGGCAGTTCGATATATCCGTTTCATGGCAAACTTTGTTCCATGTATGAAATAAGAAATTCATGTGTATGTTACAAAATATTTAGGAACATTTTGATGTAGCCAATAATTCGTAATATCTGCGTTCATTGTAACAAGGTTTGATTGTACTTGTAATACCTTGTGGGCCCAATTCGGGAGTTAGAGAGGGGAGTGGAGCTGTTGCAGGCAAAAAGATCAGCTTAGTGTGAGGTGGTTACCCATTTAGTATGACCAACACGGCACCATGGACAATTTGGGGGAGGTCATTACTCATGTCACTGTTGCTTTTGTCTTTCTTGGTGAGGCAAATTTTCTGCCTTAAGGGGGGAGACTGGTCTTGAAACTATTTTCCTTATTTACCGACCAAAATTGATGAAACTTGATGTGCTTGTGCAGTTTTTTTAGTGTATTTCAAAACTGCAATTACTTTTTTGTAAACCAATTATTTTTTAGATAATTACCCTAGTTGTTCCAATTCTTGCAAGAACAATTGAAAAATAATGACTGAAGAAAAACTTCAGGTTAACACATTGCTAGACACAGGAAGGAATAAGGAACACAATGTTGAAGCAGTTTTTTGATTAAACAATTATTTTTTATTTTATTGCATAATGAAGTCCAAAGGTCAAAAACCAATTTAGTGGTCACAAAAAAAGCTATTTAAAAAACTTTTGAAGAAGAAATTTAAAAATCTGCTCCCAACATTGCGTTTCTCATATTTGGCTTCATGCTGAAAAAGAAATTATTATTCTATCTTCAATAGGTGCCGAAATATTGAGTTTGCAGACTTGCCGAGACACCAAAATTCAGATTTTGAGAAAACGGCAAAAACAAATAGAGGTAATTTTTTAATCAAGAAAAGTAGGAAATATCAATACATTCACAGTGACAAATCATTAATATGCCCCAGGAGCATAGTCTCTTTGATTATTGCAATCTTTGTGGCGCTTCTTCATGGTGTGCTGCACCTTTTCAGCAGATGCAGCTGAACCACGTCTGTCTTTCTCAGCCATGCGCTGGGCACTTCGCACGCCAGGATTCATGCTTAGCTCGCTTAAAATGCCCGCTGAACTCCTCTCATAGCCCATATTTAACTTCAAGACTACTTTTGCTACAGCTGTCTGGATACCAAAGCGAGATAGATGCATCTCTCTCTTTTGGTGCCAGTGCCCATAGGAGGGAATGCAAGCACTTGTTTTGCGTTTTTCCTCATGCACAACCCTCAAGGAGTTTTTTATCGGACAGGCGCTTGTAAATATTCATTGCTCGGAAAATGCCACTGAGCGCAGTTTGTCTCTTTTCGGTGCTCACCACCGCGCGCGCAGTCAGAATGTTCACTGCAAAGGGGTTGACGTTTCGCGTACCATTCACGCGCGGTGAACTCCGCTACGATCCCGTATCGCCGCAGTTACAACACGAGAGGATGAGTTTCACAGCAAAACCGTAATCCCGATCACCACGGTCGATTCTAACGCTGTCCCCGCGCGGCTAGCATTTAGTTTCACCAAGAAGGCTGTTCAGCGAGTGCAGTCAAATCACAGCGAAACTGGTCTGATCAAGCAGGTTGACCGCGACATCGCTGGCGGTCAAATCTTTCATACGTTTTGTTGCTGCAGTTAATGACAGCTTGTGCAGTATTGAGTATACGTTCCTCTTCGCTTCCGCAACACCGCAAAGCGTCAGCATTGCTGTATCCCGACGAACACGGCCGACATCGGGAGCGCTTCCACCCGGTGGGCCCGCTAGACCTACTTGTTTACCATGGGCACCGCAGGCTCGCCAACTCCGGCACTTGACGCTGAACTTCGCTCGTCATCGATGTCTTGCAACGCCGGAGAACGTTTCTTGACATTTGCGATCAACGACTTCTTCCTTTTTTTGCCGTATCTGTGCCTTGAGGCAGCGGTGTCGGCATCACAGCGAAATTTCCGAGGCCGGCAGCACTTGTCAAAATGGCGTCAGGGCGCGTCTCCGAAGTGCGCAGCAGACGATGGGAAGTGAGCTCAGCCAATCAGGCGAGCCCTTTTCGTCACGTGCACAGACTAGTGAATAGGAACGCGCGTGGGTACCTTTTTTATTTGTTATTTTTTACTCAACCAATCGGCGGAACAGGGAGCTGGCACACACAATTTGAAGAGGAAAGACCGCTCTTTCAAACGATACCGAGATTGCCATGAGCACGGGCGTGAGACGGAAGCTGTACTTTTTTGAAAGCGCGCTGTTTTGGCGTGAACACTGGCTCGAAATTAGCCCTGAGGCTTGTTATAAATTGATATTACGGCTCAAATATTAATCGAGCAGATGAGAAACTTGACAAATCGGTAGAATAATTGTTGTAGATTCGAAAAATGCAGTTTTCCAAAAATTGATTTTTTGGGAATTTTTGCGTCCAAGACCCGTCTCCCCCGTTAACTAAAAATGTAAAGACTAGGCAGTTGCCTCTAATGACTGAAAGCATCAGAATTTTTTTTTGTTAATTTTTGGCTGCTGTGGCACAAGGTGATTCTACTGCAGTGAGGAAGCAGCAGAGAGAGAGAAAAAAAAAATTTGACATTGTGTGTTATGTATGAGAGGCGGCGAGATTACACTCATGCCAATGTTGAAGCAAGGGCTTCGAAGGTGAGGGCCCATACCCTTGTGGGTATGGGCCCTCACCCACAAGGGCCCATACCCTTGTGGGTGAGGGCCCTCCTTTGGAGTATTCCTCCTTTTTTCTAGTATCCGTCATCTTTAGTTGCACTACATTGTTACTTCAGCCCGGTAAGCATCGTCATCATACATGTGGTGTCTTCCATTTTGCAGGTGGAGATTATTACCCATGTGGGGCCTCACCGGAGGCTGTGGATGGGCCCCCAGTTTTCGTTCAAAACTCTGCAGACCCCCGCCAGCACCCCTCTGTCGGCGCAGCACTCGCAGGGCTCCGACGCCAAGTACACGCCCCTGTCCCCTGATTCTTACGGCGAGGACTCGGACACAATGCAGAGCCCTGGGTGAGGCTCTTTCATTTGTTCATTTCACTTCACTTCACTTTATTACCTTACAGACCCCACTTTGTGCCGCCACGGTGGCTCAGTGGTTATGGTGCTCGGCTGCTGACCCAAAAGACGCGGCTTCGATCCCGGCCGCGGCGGCTGGAATTTCTTTGGAGGAGAAATTCTAGAGGCCCGTGTACTGTGCGATGTCAGTGCGCGTCAAAGAACCCCAGGTGGTCGAAATTTCCGGAGCCCTTCCCTACGGCGTCTCTCATAGCCAGCGTCGCTTTGGGACGTTAAACCCCCACAAACCAAACCAACCAACCAAACAGACCCCACTTTGGGGGTATTCAGTGAGTGGTGGTATAGTGCTGATCACCACATAAAATCGTTGGAGTGATTATGTAAACTGTTAAGAAACCTTCATGGACAGGGGGTGGCTGCTACGTCGTGGGAAAGACCATTCCAGTCAGTTGCAGCACGAAGAAAAAAGGACGCGGAAAACGCATTGGCCATTGGCAAGCAACCAGTAGTGGATGGCCTTTGTGATGAGATATACGGCCTGGTAAGGCGATGTAGGGTAGTCTGCAAAGCAAAGTGTAAAAAGACTAATGAAACAGACAGAGATAAGCAATGCAACGATGAAGGCATGAGTTGCTAAAGTAAGACCTGAATATCTTTTAAGTGACAATACCCTGACATCATATGAATGGACAGAATGAACAAACCTTGTGGCAGGCACGATTTTAACGTTATAGTGTTAAGGGCCCTGTGTCGCAGAAAAGTTGGTTGACGTCGTCGCGTCATTGGCCGTGACAAAAAATCTCAGAAGCATTACCGTATTTACCCAATTCCAACGCGCACCCAATTTACGGCACCAAAAAAAAAAAAATTTCAAGCCCCGATTCTAACGCGCGCCCGATATTGGTAATGAAAAAAAAAAAAAAAACTACAAGCCCCGCTTCTAACGTGCATGTGACTTCCACGAATGAAAATAATTTGCAACCGTTTTTATATTTTAAGGGGAGATGCGGGTGAAAAAACCGCGATTTTTTTCGATAAAGTCGATTTTGTATTTTCTTGCGTTTTGTATTCCCCCAAGCCTCTTCTTTTATGTGTAAAAAAATCAAAGCCGATAATCAATGGGAAGTTAGTTAAAAATACAATTAAAGCACTCGCGGTGGCTCGCGAAAGTGCGAATTTGACCGAATTTCGGGAACGCGGCATTTCGCTCTATGGCGTCGCCCGCTCTTGAATATTCGCGGGGAAGTAGGCCTACCCATCGTCTACGAGAAGCCACTTCGGCAGCGGCGCATTCTTAATAAAAATACGAAAAAAAAAGATCGTTTCCCGCCCGAGTCGAGCGTCGCGACTGGCCCTTCAAATCACGTGGTACGATCGGAGCCGTTCCATTGGCTACGAGCATTCCACCGCACGGTCGGGCGCAGACGCTCTTTCTTCGTTCTGCCGCCACCGAGACGTGAACCAACGCTTCTGCCCGGGTTTTTCTCCTGTCTCCGCTATGGATGTGACTGAGAAACGAGATTTTCGCTCACGCAATTTCCTGACAAAGCATCAGTATAAAGGAAGACGCCCCAAGCGCAAGCGGAGAGCTCCGGTTACGGGAGGTTCGTCTGCTGCTAGGCGTAAATGCGGCAACGGCGATGCTTCTTGCGGAGCATCCACGACTTCGTCAGTGCGTCTGAGCGAAAGATAAAGATCTTCGATTGTAAAAACGAGCGCGGGAGCGCTGTTATCTGTGAGATCGGCATGATGCACGACCTCGTCAGCGGCGCGGCGTGCCCCGCCTGCGGACGATGTAATCTCTGTCAGAGAGTCGGCCGCAAAACAGAAAGGAGTCTCATCGTTTTTGGAACTTTACCGCCGAAATGACGCGTTTCCGACAACCGTTGCTTCATCAACATATTCTTCGATCCGCGTATCTTGATCGTGCAACGGCAGTGATGAGGCGTCCGCCCGCGGCAGTGCACGGGATACCGTCGCCGTGAACGCGGTCCGTGGTCGCTGAGCACGCGACCAATGACAAGCGCCACACCGGTTGAAAACGGCTCCTGCGACGCAGAAAACGACGAGCAAACGTGCTCCCATGTTTCCAGCAGTTAGTGAGCTCCCACATCGTATAATGGCGATGACGATGGGCAGCTATGGGGCAGTTTCGGTTTGCACTCGAATCCAACGCGCATGCGATTTTGAGACGTAATTTCCCCGAAAAAAGGTGCGCGTTGGAATTGGGTAAATACGGTAATAAATAAAACCGAGTAGGAAATCAGTCGAGTTGGGGAATCAACCAGGGCCTCCGGAGTGCGAGTTGAACACGCTAACCACTCCGCCACGCCAGCTCGATGGTTTGGAATGAACAAAGGCGCGTCTAGTGAATACGGTGTTGTCTTAGAAGGGTGCTTTATTGACATGTACTGCGGTGTGTACATTAGTAATTATGAGCATGGAAATTACAAAAGTCGCAGTTAAGCAAGTAGCAAAGTGCGTTTCCGCTACTTTTCTTCTTCGCTTGGCGCACACGTAGCGCCATCTAGCAGCACCCACTAAAACAACTCCCTCCTCCTCCTCCTCCTCGCAATGTACGCCACTGCCCCAACAGATAGTGCGCGATGGCAGCGCCTCCCGCTCGTCTCGTTCGGGCGCAGTGGGGCCGTGCGGGGACGCAGGAATCACGCGGTGAGGGGTGAACAATGCAGCGCATATCCAAGGCGTGTTCACCATGAAGCTTGCGGCTTGCTGCCCGTTCGTGTTCTTGGCATCGGGTTTGTTGAGAGGTCTCCGAGAGACTCCGAGCGATTTGTCCAACGGGCAAGGCATCGCGCCAAGCGTGCGATGCCGTTCCATGGACTCCCTGGCAGGCTGCGACACGCTGATTCTAGTGTGCTGATAAGGTATGCGTGGTGCAGACTCCAGATAGCAGATGCATATTCTAGTTTTGGTCTGATAAATGATTTGCAGGCAAGAAATTTATCACTTTGAGGGGCATGCCGTAAATGATGCTTAAAAGAAAACGTGATTGGTTGGCGGATGCGACAATGTTTTTTACATGTGTACCAGGAGAGGTCGTGGCACAGGGTGACACCTAGGTGCTTGTATGTGTGTATAGATTCTAGCAGTACACTTGCAACTGATCAAGTGAAAAGTTAAGGTACTGGTTATGCCGGTGATAAGAAGACGTCTAAAGGGACATTTTCAACTCAACTGAGAAGTGAAAATTTCACGTATAGATTAAGCCAGCGGTGAGAGAACATGTTTGCATTTATATTGGTATTAAGTGACATTAACCAATCAATCTGAACTTTTTTTCTGGTCCCGTGAAGTTAGAATTAACAAGCTTTTACTGTATATTTGAACTATTTATATTTTGCTATATATTTTCACGAAAGTGTCCAGTTCATCCAAAAATGGTGAGACAGTTTTCAGTTCAGGCTTCAGTTTTGCAACAAACTACCTTTTGCTAGCTTGAGTAGGTTTTCTGCCATCATTGTTCCGGGTCACTTTTTTTGCTGTTGAATGAACATATTATAAATTATTAGCTTATTTGTACTTGCGGCCAAAAGTAACAGATGAAGAATAATAAGAAAATACATAAAAGAAGCATTTCACAGTACCTTTTACATTTGGTTTGCAGTTCTTTAGTTTTTCACCGCAGCAATCTATATGCTCTGCCACATTTGTGGGGTATTTTTGTTTTGTAGGCTTCATGTGTTATAGCACAATGATTTTTTCATATACAATGTGAAAATTGATCTGCTGAATTGTACACGGTCGCAGTAGCTTATTTTGGCAGTGCATTAAGGGATAGAAAAAATTTCTTCCCTGCAGATTTTCCGGCCCCATGTCGGTACCCGTCGCTGTGCCATCCATGAGCCATTACTTCTCGGACAGTGCTTTTCCTCCCCTGCTGATTGAGGCTACCTCAGGTAAGCTCACTTGACAAAGCTCTGCGCTCTCCCTTGCGAGTACTGCACCGTTTTCAAGAAAATGTTTGCTTTTGCTTGACCCCAATGCACCACGTTGAGGTATGGGCTCCAGATGTCGGAGAACGGTGCTATCAGATTCTCCTTGAGGCAGAAATGGGAACGAAATGAGGACATTAGGCAACACTGTTTGACTGCACCTCAGTTTTAACGTCACCATGATAATTAATGATTGGTCACGAGAGGTTGTGCATGAGGAACAATCTGGGTCGCACAAGCCCCACTGATGGTAGCAGCTGCTGTCGCGGGGTTATAGAGCATTGCTTAATCGCTGCACCACTGCGCCAGGAGTGATGTAAGGACTTCCAGGGATCCATGAATGCAAAGCAGAGTGATCAACGCCGGAGTGTTAAAAGATGACGATAACGAAGATGCCGAAAAAGTAAAAAAAAAAGAAAGAAATCGGTGTGTAGCCACTGAGCATAGGTCGTAGCAGCGACTGCTCACGCATTTCCATCATGTCACCCTGGCGGGCAGGCATCATTGAGTTGTTTTTTTTTATTATTATTATTACTTTTTATATGAGATGCCCAGGCACAACTGGGTTTTGCATGACTGGGCAGAAAAAGACATTCTGTGCAAACCACTTCTGTATAAGCAGTTTATGCGTTAGCTCGCTGCCTGTACGCTGCTCAGGAGACGACCAGTTGGGGGGGGGAGATGTAATGGAAGGAACAACACTGCAGCTGTGTCACTCATGACCAAGCTGTTATGGAGTGAATGAAAAAGCGATGAGAGTTGCCGCAGTGGGTGGCTTCGCATTCTTGTTGAGTACCTTGGATTCTAACATCACAGTACATGCTAGAAACCAAACTGGACCACCATGTATACAAAAGAAAACAGCCGTATGCTGCATCTAAGGCAACAAGAAAAACGAAAAACATTAGTACTATGTAAAAGGAAGAGCATACTAATAAAAGTTAGAGCGAGTATCGCAAAGCAGATGTATGTTTGATTCTGAGCTGCCCCCTGCACAACATTAAAATCTGGCCACCTGTTTCTTTCTTTTTCGCTCTCTCTCTCCTTTGGTAACACAGGTGGATTGCCAGACTTAGGCTGTCAGCTTTTTCATCATTTTGCACTTTTTGTAGCGGTACGTTTTGTAGTCACATCCTACTCTCTGCTATGCCCTGCCGAATTTGCCTACTTATGGAATCCGCTCTGTTATCTTAACTGACCGTCACTTGTTTGCTCTCCATATTGCTTACCTTGGCCATATCCGCTTTCTTTTCTTGATCTCAGCTAGCATATAGTTAATTCGCATTTGCTGCCTAGCTCTAACCCTTTCTCTACTCTCTTTCTTTCTGTTAAGGGGGGACACGGCTCTTTGCGGCCGAAAATTGGTCAAAAAATCGCATTTTCAATCTCTTCATTTTCGCGATCCTGAGGTGATTGCGCAGCTATCTGCAAATTTTCGTTGAAAAATACCGCCTAATTCATGAGTTATAGCGTTCCAAAGACGTGAAACCGCGCGCGCGGCCCTTTAAATTGAGGTCTAATCGCACCGAACTTTGACTGCCCGCAGTTCGAAAAATACGCGCTCCGCCGGCGCCATTTTGGTTTCGTTTGAAATGTCTCGATTCAGGCTATTTCCATACTCCGGTTGGCAACTATGAGCAAGCCCAAGCAGCGGCAAACAAAGAAACAAAATTGAGCAAAACGCGCTCTGCTATTGGCTCTCAAAATCACGTGACCAAAATGGCGACTTTTGGTTGGTTGACGGCGTCGACCGTTTGCAGCCCGGCGCCATTTTGTGTGGGTCCGGCAGTCCCACTGTCACGGCGAAGTGAGGTTTGTGGGGCGCTAAGTGCGAAATATTTCAATTTACGCAAGTCTTAGTCTAAAAGCACTAAAAGATATTGATCCGAAGCGCACTGGGAACGCTGTATCGTTGCATCCTTGTGTCTACATTCAGCAGCCACGCTCCACGACGGTCCGATAACGCCGTAACCGGGGATGCTTAGCGTGACAGCGAGGATTGAACACTCATCCTGAGGGAGCGAAAGGTATAGATACGAAGCGCGTTGTGTACGCTGCATCGTCGCATCCCGTTATCTATAATCAGCCATGCGGCGCCGACCCGTTATCTACAATCAGGGATAAAGCACCGACGCTTCGTGATGGCCTGATAACGCCGACGCTGCTTATAGCGTGACGGCGAGGAGTGATCAGGGCGATTCCTGCCGCCTACAGACAGCGTAATCGTGACTGTGCAGATGAAAAAGCGATACCTAAGTAGCTTCCGTTGACAGCCAGCAACGGCGCGCGCGATAGATCGAGATCTCCGATAAACCTGATGACGCGGCGCCGGCGGGGGCCGCGAAACGGCGTCCCTCAAAGCGCGGAATGGGAAACCTTGACGAAATAAATTTGCTGCTCAATGTTTTGGGGGGCAAGATGAGCAAAGAGCACGTATCGTTTGTTAGGGGCTGACTGCAATCACAGCGCGTGTTGTGAGGTAAAATCGCGCGCTGCAGCTTGGGGGAGGTCACAGTGCAAAGGCACTCCTCCAAACAATGCCATCTATTCGCTGGCAATTTGCTTGTTGCAACCGCAGTTATGTCGACGGGAAATGGTGCTTTTATATCAGAAACCAGCCAGAACTCACTTCTGTGATTTCTAGTTACCCTTAGTGCCACAAAAATATGCCAAAAACGTTTTTTTCGATTTCTCAAAACTGAAATTTTGGCATGCACAGAATTTTGGAGGAGCGATATCTCCAATTCTATATTAGCTATTACTACAATTCTTTTTGTGCTAGAAAGATAAATGCACAGGTTGTGCAATAAGGCTAAATTTAAACTACTGCTTCCTCAGGAAAATTTTGGAAATAGATCGTTTGTCTCAGTAGTCAAAATGAGCTTTTTCTCTGTAATGTTTGACCAGCTGTAACTTTTGTCCAAGTCGTCCTAGAATGCTCATTTATGCCTTATTGCACTCCTTGGTGATTCTAGATCATTTATAAATAGTAATCTTCTCCACAAGATCTTATGTTAATTAACCAAACTTCCTCCAAACAAAAGACATATTTTTCATGATAAATACAAAACTTACTGCTGCAGGGGGAAACTGTTTGCAGTTTTAGAATCAGCACATGAAAATGTACAAACAGTGAAAATTTGGTGTAAATCTGTCCATAAATAAAAAAAATAGTTCTAAGAGGGGTGTCCCCCCTTAATGTTACCGCTATCATCCGTAGTGAGCGAGCTCAGATTGTTGAGGCCTCACCACATTACTTGAGTGACTGACGCTATAGCGCTTCCCTCACAAATGACAGTCACGTGTCTTTTCAACCCCATCAGGTAGCTTCGAAGGTCCGCCCAGCCTCCTGGAGGTGTGCGGCCACTGGTCTGACAGCTCGGGCGCATCGTCCCAGGCCAACGGACAGGAGCAGCTCATGGAACGCATTGCCGATGCCATGAACGAGTCCCCATACAAGGAGAGGCAAGCTGTGCGCACCTCTAGCGGCAGTGGTGAGTTGGGAGTGTGAACAGGTTGAATGGAAGGAACAGCGGGTTGGAGGCGAATAGGTTGACTTGTAAAATAGTTCGATAAAGCCAAAGTCTGTAATATTAAATTTGATCAAGAGCGCTTGCAAGGGGAGCACAATTCTGTCAGTAAAAAGACAGCGACCCACAGAATGCTTGCTTTAGCAGGGAGAGTGTGGAGACGGGGCAAGTTCAAGTGGTCTTCAGCGCAAGACAATTGCATCTCTCTGAGAGTGGGTTGTTTTTTGCAAGAATTAGGAGCGATGTTGTTGGCCATATAAATTTGTTTGTTAATTTCAATTTGGAATGAATTGTTGCACAATTTAATGTGTTTTTATGCTGTTTTGTGTACTAGTACAGTCGAAAGAGTGCAAAAGGTAAAAAATCATAAATTCATAATATAAAATTTCATCAAAAAACCACGCAAGAGCAGCACAGATTAGTCAGTGAAGGTACGACAACTTAGGCAATCCTAACTAGAGAAATGGGGAAATCTGCTCGGAAGCATTAGTGCCGTTCCGAAGGCGTTGAACACTGAAAGAACTGAACGTGTTAGGTTGGCTTCCCCACACTTCATCACCAGCACACATTGGGTAGGTAGGTAACAACTTTATTTCTGAGAGATTTCAGCAAGGGGTTGGAGATCAGATTGCTGCAAGCCCTTGCGCCATGGCGGCCTACGCGGCCCAGCTGACCGTTCTTTCTTGAGCAGCGGCTTCTGAGTTGCGCGACAGTGTCTCTCACTGTTCGGTTGTGGTGATTGTTGGATGTGTGAAGGATGGATGTTCACATTCGCGAAGGGAGTTTGGTAGTGTGTCTGGTTGTGAACAAAATTTGCATGTTGGTGTGTATCTATCTGCGTATATTTTGGAGAGTAGAAGCGGGAGCAGCTGGATATTTGTCAGTAGCCATCACCACGCATTTAATTTTAGTTTTGGTCAGAAACTTGTTCATGGATGGATAGAGGGAGTGCAGTCGGTATGCTGATGTAATTTCTTGGCAAGTTTGGAGACTATCCCTCGATCCAGACGCTGTCTCTCGCCGCTGCAAGCCAAGCGATAGCTAGGGTGGCTTCCCCGCATCACAGCCGTGTCGCGGGGGAAATGATACGTCGAGGCAAAACCTGAAAGGCTACAACCGTCCATTGCGATGCTTCCAGGATGCTGTCAATAGGTGCAAGAGACCAGAATGTGTGCAGCACCCTACTATCAACCCTCTGCATTGCTGTATCTTTTGTGGTAATGTTGGAGAGCACGATTTAACACGATAAAAGCCTGAACGTTGGTGGGAATGCTCGCCACAACATCACCAGTCACTTGCGTAGTGCAGCAAAGCCTGCCTCCTGTCACTGGAGCGGGCATCGCTTGGGGTTAGAGAGTTAGGTAATATCCATTCCATGGGCCAACCGTGTTTGATATACAGTCGAGCCCAGATATATCGAATTCGAAGGGAATCGCGAAATAGCTCAGTAAATTTATAATTCGATATATAAAAGCAAGAATACATTGCACCCACGCTTGATGCATTCTTGCAGCGACATGCTGCCCGCCGGTGTGCTGGCAGTGCACCGCTGGGTTTCTACACCTCATATGCTTTGCATGGAATCTGCAACGGAAGATGTTTTGGAACTAGCCACTGCCTGTCATAAGATGTTTGATTCTGTTGCCAGTAAACCATAAATACTATAGTCTCATTAAAATTGAGATACGGTTAGTTTCAGCAATGATTTTGGCAGCGAAGCATGCCAGGCAGTAGCTTAGTAAGGTTGGCGTCAACGCATGACAGCATTGTGGTGTAGAAAATGAGTAAAAAAGACCGCAGGTCACCCTCAGGTACTCGCGTTCACCTCATCAGACAGTTTCGTAGCGCCACTACTGCCAGCAGCAGCAGCTGCCCAAGTGTGCGCAGTTTATCCATCTCTGTGTGTGAAAAGGGTTTTGAGAGCACTGTTTGAAGCAGCACTTAAAGGGCGCGGCACACAGTTCGATATATTGAATGTTTCGCTGAATGAGGGTTCAATATGCGCAAACATTACTAGTGTTATACTTTTGCATGCGAGTTTTAAGGGGATGTTCTGAATGTTTTATATAAACAGTAATTCTATATATCCGGGCTCGGCTGTATAAAATGAAATTGCATGTGTTTGTGAAAAATATTTAAGAATAGTTCGATGTAGCCAATAATTTGTTATATCCACGGTTGTTATATCAAGGTTTTGCTGTATTCCAGCACATCTCTTATTAAGCTGAGAATTCTACAACACACAGGTCTGCACAGTGTACTTCACAGTCAAAGGCGCCTGTGAGCTTTTCCTGCCAGTAACGGTCAGGTGCCTTGCATGGAACAGAAGATATACCTGAGTGGCTGTGAAGCTAAGCCTAACAGATTTGGCTGGTGTTGTGCCTGCCCTTCTGAATTACTGTCGTCACTTCCTGGAGACTTTTATTCTTAATTGTGTTCATGCCTGCTGATGGCAAAGTAACTGGGGCATTCTCCCTCTCGTTTTCTCAATGACATGTGCTGCATCAGAACTGGCCTGCTTTGAAGACGTTGGTTCGCGCTGCAACTCGGATGTGTCCCTCTACCACTCGCCCAGCCAAAGCACAGAGCACTTACTGGTCTTTTCCTCCACCCAGCAAGACTCTATGTGACTCTCACAGTGAGTGGCATGCGTAGGGCACAACCTGCATTGGAAGCACAGTTTTTTTTCTTTATCAGAGCACTTGGTCATAATCATCTTGAGCAGATTGCAGTTACACATTCAAATGAACTGTCATGAGCGCTCTCCACTGGTGCCACTGAAACTACAAAAGCAGGAGCACTGTATCTCTCTGTGTAGGAAGTAGCAGAACCTCATTCATGCATTTTTTTTTCAATGTGGGGAAAGAACGTATTGTTGGGAAAGACATTTTGAGAAATGTGCAGTTGTTGAATGAGGTACAAAGGCTTTTATTGACAATTTCACTTCATAAAAATTTGTATTAGCATTTCTTGGCACGAAGTCTTAACAGCCCTTTTTCTAGTGCGTGCAAAAGTCGGTACACGTTTGCATTGCCCCTGGTGGGGAAGAAACATTGCAACACATTCGGACCGTCAGTGGCATTGGCAAAACTAATCAGGTCGCTTCCTTGTTTATGGATGCTGCGTCATTTTTGGAACTTCAGTTCTGAAATTTTTGGGAGCTCAGTTTTGGAATTTTTATGGTCACATTGGGACTAGCCTGAATGTCCTCATTTCATGCCTGACTTGGTCGCTGTAAAGCATCTAGCTATTACTGTGGTGTTAAAAACACTGGGTCCTTAGTCTAATCCCTCATTTCTTGTAAAGCCACCTGAGGCGGTGGCTTTGCATGAATTTCTTTTTCTTTATTGCTTCAAATGAACATGAAGCGTAATGGAATAACAATCTTCCTTATTGAACAGCTGTGTTCTTTCAAGTCATGCTTGTCTTACGCTGCTTCTTACCAATGGCACATTAGCCATTTTCAGTGTCATTTGTGTTGAGACTGAACGCATATCTTCTTGGACCTTTATCTATATCTTTATGGCTGCTTATTATGCTCCGAAGTATTACTCAGTCTTATGTATCTTATGTAGGAGCATTTTTTTTTTCTATTTTTAAAGTCACAAAGCATACTTACCTCTTTTAATGGGCTTCCAGTCAGATTTGGACTGCATAGGCTGAGTGTATGACTTTAAACAGCTGCCTTATTTGTCCCTTGGCTTCAGAGGACTAGAAAGAGGAATCATCACAGAGAGGGCACAGCTGATAGAAACATCAGCAAATACTTTTATTGCAGTTACTTTAGTACTGCTGTTGATTTCAGTCATGAAAGAAAAAATGTTGCGGGAGTGAATGACTTTGCATGATTCGCCAGTGTTTAGAAAGCCTATTAAAAGGACTTTGCTCAGTGACTAACTGCAGTTTGGTCACCTGTTCTTTCTTTTCTTTGCCTGATTTGACAGCTTGGACGCTCAATTGGGCCTGTGGACCAGATGAAGTCATCAGTTTTTAGATCACAGAACCTGGGCTGCAACAGCACACTCCAGTTCAATGTTATTGTGTTTGTTCTTTGTGACAAAAAAAAAGCGCTATTTACCATTGTCGTGTACAAAAAAATGAGAAAAAAAAAATGGAATTGATAATTTTGAACTTCAGAGACGACACTTTCGAATGACGTGTTTATGTCGCATGTCCCAATATTGCTTTTGTACTCAAAGCGAGACAAGGAAAAAGGAAAAAAAAAATGCTTTTTAAGTTGTTTTCTGCTAGACATGGTGGACCTGTCATGTAGCAGACATAAAAGGCTGTGTAGTATAAATAGTTTAGCACTTATATATATATATATTATATATATAATATGCATTTCATCGCATCGAGGAAGCGCAATAAAAATTTATGAATGCTCTGTATGTGCCTCTGTGACTGCAGTGACTCTATCCGTGCACTTGGTACTTACTAAGCATTAGTTAGTTGCCTACAATAGGAGGGGCAGGGATGGAAAGTAGCATTTCGTGTCTCTGCTTGAAATACAGATTTAAACAGTGGTTTAACTATCAAGTAAATCGAGCTGGCTTTCGTTGCTTGGCCTGCAACTTGCCTTCCATGTAAGTAAAATGGACCCAAAAAAAAGTTATTTCTTGACTTTGCTCTTTAAAAATGCTTGGAAGAACATATTGTTACCGGTGAACTGGTAACTGATTAAGTGAACGAATCGTGAACGAAGAAGTGGCGGTGCGCTGGACGACGACGACGTTGACAGTGGGTAGCTGGGCCCTTGCTGAGTGCTGGCCGTCTCAGAGCAGCCGCCAATATAGACTTACCGTAACATCCCCGTAACATCTTTTGGTGGAGGTGCGGGGTATCAATATCATCCAAACGGTGTACTTATATGAGCACTGGAAAACGCCCCAAAGTTGCGTATTTTGGAAAGAATCACAAAAGATATTTCTTCGGTATGGAAAAAAAAGTACTTGTGGCCAACAAAGAAAAAAGTTCCAATGCTGTATTTCGACTGTCCATTTCAGAAATGTTGCTTTAAGAAAAAAAATTTTTATACCATAAGTATGCTTGAAGTTTTTCTGAATCAAACTTAGCGACGAAGAATATGCTACTTTAATTGAAAACGTAGCTTTTACAAGCTAGAAAAGGGCAAAAAGTAGTACAGACGTCGTCATCACCGGAAAACTTCACAAGCAAACTGCATGCATTAACAGCCTTTTTGTGCGCGGACGTCAAGGGTTGGGCTTCACTTCAAAGCTGTGGTCACGGAGTCCTTTTTCGTGTAGGTGTCACAAGTTTGAATAGAGTGGCGACAAAATTTTTTGGCTGCAATTTTCATGGATAGGATAGGATAGGAAAACTTTTAAAGTCCAACAGCCAGAGGGCTATCCACCTAGACGACGGCCGAAAGGTCTTGACTCTCGGCGGCGGCTTCGGCCAGTCAGTAAAATCATCTTTCGCTGCTGGGCAAACATCAACGCACACAGAGCTGTAGAGTACTTTTTACAGAACTAAAATTGGATGGAGCTGTCCTGAATGTCCCTTTAATTGATCTGACACCGATTTCATGGAGGTGGTCTGGTTGCATAGTTATGGCGTAGTGAGCAGATTGGTTGTATTTGCTGGCATAATGAACACAAATTTTTTCACCATGATGTGCAAGAAAATTTTGCAGGCAAATATGCAGTTAGCACAATTTTAGGTATAGGTTTATGCGGTTTAACGTCCGACTAGGGCAATGAGAGACGCCGTAGTGTAGGGCTCTGGAAATTTTGACCACCTGGGGTTCTTTCGCATGCAATGACATCGCACAGTAGACGGGCCTCTAGAATTTCGCCTACATCGAAATTCGACCACCGCGGCCGTGATCGAAGCCGTGTCTTTGGGGTCGGCAGCCGAGCACCATAACCACTGAGCCACCGCGGCGGCTAGCAAAATTTTGAGGCGGTGTACAAGGGATAAAAAGGCACATATGTTGGAATGACAATAGCTTCGGGTGCGACTAAATCTTTAAACAGTGGCAATGATAAAAAAAAATTCAGACAGTGCTCGGTTCACTGTGCGATTATTCAAATATCGTTATTAAGGAGACGCATTTTCATGCGGTGATGCGATTCGACGTTCTACAGCTGTTCGGCCGATGGTTCGTAAAGAGGCTCTCGGACTGCGATAGTCCGGCCAGCGACAGCGTGTTAAAGGGGCCCTGAAAGCCTCCCAATAAAGGTGCGGTATTCCTGTGATGTTAAAGAACACCGCTTCTCGAGTATCCACCAACAAGACATTTTTAAATACGTTTTGTAGAAGTTTAGTAATCTGTAGTCAAATTTGAATTTCATTGTCTTGGCCGCTTTTCCTCTCGTCAATTTTTGCGCGTTCAAAGTTCCGCGCTCGTCCGCCGCCGCGCGCGGGAATTCCCGGGCGGGTGGAACTTCCTGACCGACTGGAGTGACGTTGCTGGCCGGCCGCGGCCATGGCAGCTGTATGACGCCTGAAATTATCTAACCAGTAGCCATCTCTGAACATAATTACGCAGGAGCGCGTGACGGAAGAGGCGTGAGCACGAAAAAGTCTCCAGATAAGGACTAGCCAAATTTCGCGCGCGATTTTGAGTTCTCTGCTGCGTTTAGAAGTGTATTACTTGGCACAGGTGTTCAAGATGAGAGAATGCAGTGACTGAGCGAGTTCATGTATTCTCCTCAGAAGGTCTTTCAGCGCCCCTTTAAGAAACCTCGTTTCTTTCACGAACGTCACTATTTCGACGGGAGTACGTTGAAACAGAAAGGCACGCGGCGAGCGCTGCCCGCAGGCGCTTATGCCAAGGGGCCAAGTCAAGCTGGTGCTGCTGAGATAAAAGAATGCGAAGCGTCGCTTAAGCCGTCGTGTGCATCAGCTTCGCGGTCTGCGCTGCATGACCCGGGTAAGCGTGGACACGTTTGGACAAACCGCCCACGAAACACAAAACGTCTTACAAACGTCTCGGAACAGCTTCAAATGACTACAAACGTCTTGCGCTGCGTTCAAACGTCTCATAGATGTCGACAAGAAGAAGTTTCCTCTGCGACGTCTCTTAAACATCTGCAGTCAGATGTTTGCTGTGAAACTTCTGTGAAACATCTGTAGTCAGATGTTTTCTAGGCTTGTTTCTAACACGTGGAACTTAAGACCACGTCGAGGAGACGCGCCTAGCAATCAGCAGAGAGTTGCCGCCGTGGATTAAACATGCTGTAACTCACGGCACATAAATTAGATGGCTCTCCTGGTTGACGTTTCGAAGAGCAGGCGCGCCGGTGCAAAGACCGCTCTTTGTATTCGAACACTGAAAGCGCGTTTTCTCCTACGGAGCCCGAATCACGTTCCACATCGAGTGCAGCTAACCCGCCACTCGTAAGGCTGGATTTAGGTAACATATAATGGCCCTGAAAGCCGACGGTAGTTACGCTAGCGAAAAAATTTGCTTCATGTTGCGAACGCCTCTGTTACGCCTCGGCTAGCTGGCGGCAGCACGCGGATTGACAGGCGCAGCGTAGAGATGTGAAGGCCTGAAAAAAACACTGCAATTTTGGAAAAAAACCGGTTTTTTTCGTTTTTTTCAGACGAGCAAAAATGGAAAGAAACATCGAAAATTTCACAATGCAATTTCAAGGTCTTATGATTGCTTGCTTTCAGTTTAGGTTTTTGTTTTTCCTTTGATAACCATTACAGTGTGCATCGTTGAACGATTGGAGAGCAGTGGTCATCGCCGGTGCCAGGTAGTGCTTTTAAAATGTTCGTGCTGCGAGTACGCGGGTTGAAGGCCAGGTCACATGTAAGATCCAGGCTTAATTTAAAAACACACTAATACTTGAACTCACGGCTGAAGTAGAACAAAATGGCTGCAAATTTTACAGCGCGACACACACAGCATAAATAACATAGGCTGCTGTGCACGTAAGCGGTTTTAGCCAAATACAAGCCTAGCTTCTTGATTTCCAACGTAGCAGAGTACAGGACATCCGCAGGAATTTGATCCAGGACAGGGGTCTGGGACTCAGCGAAGCACGTGGCCCCATCTACCTGGTGGCAAGGCCTTTGCACCAACCAGCCGCTAACTCGTCTGGCTTGCCGACTGCTGCAGATGCCACCATCAACCGCCAGCTGCTAACGAAACTGGTCACGTTTCGGAAACGTGCGAACAAGGACTCGCAACAGGATTTCAGGGGAACGCGTACGAAAGCTCGTGTATGTGCAGTCGAACCTAGCTGTGGACACAACTTCAATCCATGCTGCTGCGCGTAGTGCCACATCCAGCGACAGTGACTATGAGTCCGATATGGATCAGTTTTCATGTTTTCTTTCTCGGTGCAATAGAACAAGAAGTTCGTTCCACAAATATGATATTTAGATCTCCATATTCGCCTGAAGTGCAAATCATTATTTATCTTCTCGGTGCAATAGAACAAGTTCGTTTCACAATATGTCATCTATAACTGCATATTCGACTTTACTTCGAAGCATTATTATTGATCGTTGTGCTGTTGCAAATAAATCTGTTTTTGACACGTTTTGCAAAATTTCCAATTTTTCATGAAAAAAACCCTGAAAAGAATGGTTTTTTTCATGCCAATCAAAATTTCTTGAAATTTTACATCTCTAGCGCAGCGTACGCTGCCTTCGCCGCCGCCTTCGCCGAGCTCGCTCGCGCGCTTATCACCCGCGCGCTATCGTGTCGGCAGATCTTGGAGGCATGCTTGGAGGCAATAATCTTTCTTGAGTCACGCCGCAGCTTGCTGCTTGGTGTCGCTCGCACGGTGGCGATGCAGGCTAGTTTGCCAAAGTGGTTTTAACCGTTTGAAGCAGTACTTCATTTCGCCATTTAGCGTTGCAGAGGCTAGCGATACGCGCGCGAAGTGGATGCTGCGTACGTTGTACGTTTCGCTGCGCACTTTTTTCCGCGCTGGTGGGCACTTCACGCCGCTGCAGTTCGCAGTTTCCCCTTTTTCTGCGGTACCGTTTACTACCAGTGTTGCACTGAGATGTGAGCCTCGGAAATTGCTTTCGCTAAGCCTCTAACGCGCCTGATTGAACGGTCGGCTAGTGTGTCACTCCTTTGGTTTACAAATCACAAAACAGTATCAGCCAGTGCTTTACATACCAAAGTGCTATTTGAGCTTTTGTTAAGTGGATACAGCTAGGCTGCTCTCGCATGCGAGTTGCTTTCTTTACCAAGGCGGTGACAAGGTGAACGTGACAAAGCTTTAAACCAACCAGCTTTGTTTAAGCGTACGTTGATAAGGCGCGAATTTTTTTCTAGACATTGATTAAAGTCTGTGCTCTATTGCATTCTGGCAGGGTTTTATTCTTGCCAAGGACTCTCATCTGGCCACCTGTGTGCTCTAATTCTTGCTGTGATTGCCGTCAGTGAAACTCGCGTTAAAAAGGCTTTGGTTATCTTCACTAAGGTATTTGTTTGGGCTAGTCGGTACATTGTTAAAACTGAAGGCACAGCGCACGAAGGACCTGTCCTGTCCATCGTGCGCTGTGCCTTCAGTTTTTTGGTTATCTTAACTGCGTCAAGCTTTTATTTCATTACGATTGAGAGCCCCGGCACAAAGGTAGTTTACTCAGTGGTGCTGCTCTGTATGTGTGCAGGCTGTTTGACAGTGCAGTGAAGTACTACGGCTCTTTGCAGGCATGGCAGCTTTTATTTTTTGGAAAATCATTGCGCCGTGCACAGCTGGCGTTGTCCCTGCTTCACTGTGTGCATTTCGTTTTGGGTACAGGCTGTTGAACAGTGGTTTTCAGAGGACCTCCTTTCCTGCTCAAATTCTCAAGTTTTGGTAAGCACGCTTTGCAGCTGACACCTTTTCTTTCACTTCATGATTTCTTGTATTGGTCTGGGCTGTTTGCTAATGTTCATTCCACAAGCCCCATTATTTGTTTGTCCTTTAGAACCCCAACTGTTGGCCGGAGGAGCAAGGACCTGGTCTAGTTTCACGCAAATTAATCGCAGCACCTTGTACTTGGTTGTTCAGAAAACTTGGCCTGGAGATTGTTTCAGTTCTGAGGTGGGAATCTGGACAAATGCTTCTTGTGCAGTGGTGTAAGTAATCTCTTGCCCTCTGTTTGAGCTTCATCGTACAGATTAGAAAGGGCTTGTTTGGCAGTGCAGTGTTAGGAACCTTATACATACACACTTTTATTTCTTATCTTTCAGATGTGCCCCTGTGTGGCTGTCAAGGAGAGGTCCAAGATTTAACCCATCTCTGGTGTATACTGAAGTGATGCAGGTATTACCAGGACAGCAGCATCTGTGCTATGTTTTCGTGCGACGGTGCAAGATGTCAACCATCAACCACTTTTGATTCAGCCACATCTTGCAGGTAAGAGAAAGCCTGTTTGCAAGATGCAGCTTAGGAGGTTCTGTGAGTACAGTGTGCATGACAGTAAGGCAGTGCACTTGCTATTGACTGCTTGGCTTTCAGTGTCCATGCACGCTGTTTGAATTTTGCTTCTGTTAAAGGCCTCCACAGTGATTGACTTCTTGAGTTTATGGTGAGCCGTAGCACTCTGCTGAAATGCCGCTTGCAATGACATCATATGCATATATGTTTTTGGTTAGCTTATTTTATTGTCTGTGCTGTCACTCCTTGCCATTTCCTGGTCTTATTTGCTTCCGACTCCTCATTGGCCATTCTACATGCACCTGACTAACTGTGCTTTTGGTTACTCTAATCTTTTTCACTTCTGCAGGCTGCTGAACAGAGCTGGATTTGACCTCCCCTTGTTACCATCTAGTTGGCATCCTCCTTGCAAGGAAAGCGATGTTTGGAACACCTAGCGAGCTCTTCATTGCCGTCCACATCACAGCAACTTGATCATCAACGCATCCGTTGTGAACAAGGCCTGGGGCCGAATGAATTTTTGATTTAACAGTTGGTTGCTGCTCGACACTTTCCCGCCATCCAAGTGCTTACCGTTGTAATGTCAGCCAAACCAGTGAAGCTACCTCCTCCATGGCTTCTAACATTAATTTCCTGGTCCCTTTCTTTTTTGTGTGTGGGTGTATGCACTGGATTCAATAAAGAGTAACGCAGTGACTGAAAAGTGTGCTAGCACATGCATTTATGGCTCATTACTACAGCCATACATCCCTTGTAATGTGGGCTTATTGTTCGGGTCATTGCAGATCAGCTTTGAGTTAATTTTTGGGTGTATACCAGAAAAATGAACTATAACATTTTTAAAGCTTTAGAGGGTTTAAAGGCAGCACTAAAAATCAGTCTTGAAATGCGTAAGATATTACAGGCGCCCATTTCGGAAAAAAAAGGAACGTCTAAAAAAATTCTAGAAAAGTTCTACCTCAGAAGTTTTCTAGCCGTATACAAGCGTAGCGTTAGCAGAGCTAATAGAGGGCTAGTAAACGTCTAAGTCTAAAACACTGCTTAGATGAAACTTCTTCTAGATGTCAAGCTTTTTTTTTTTTTTCGAGACTTTTTTTAGACGTCTATTAGCGCTTTTTGTGTTTCGTGGGTTGGCAGCGAGGTGAGCTTGCTTTGGGCCGATCAGCTCGGCGTCTGCATGGCTTAAGCATGATGCCAGAGGAGCGAATGTGTGCTGAAAAGCCTCTGGTCGGCACCGGTTGACCAAGCGCCAGTGCCATGCGCGGAGAAGCTACAAGTGGTGGAGTCAAGGTCGGCCGCATATGGCTGGACGTACCGCATGACGTCACAGTGATCGAGCGTTTTCATTTCAGCTGGTACTATATATGGCCGCTTCGCAGCAGAAGGAAAAGGCCCGGGCTCACCGCCACCGCTCTTAATCTCGTTAATCAGCTGTCTCTGATTACATTCGCTACACCAATAAGCTTATCTCTACTATTTTTTTTCGTGTTGCTGCGGGCGTGCATCAAGTGTCATCATGACGTTTGTACTGCCCTTTCAAGTGTGTGCGGGCGCCAATACTCACTGAGACAAGCCTAGCAATGCTTCTGAGGCACTGCTGCATCCGAAGAAGCCTTTGCATTGTGTTGGTGCCGTAGCCAGAGCCTGAACGCAACGGCTCGTCGCGGAATTGATCGCATCTTGTGGATTAAATAGCCTTCGCCGTATTTCTCACTCGTCCCGAGGGGCGGAGCAACGTCGGTACAAAGTCAGGCCGTAGACGCTACCCCAACCTTAAATTGCTCGGCACGACCTCATATACCATGGTCGTGCCGAGACTGCACGATGGGCGTGTTGTAGTACCTCACGCGGGGCAACGTCAGCCCCTCAATCCTTGGCCGTCATTGGATACCGGCATTGAGACAATGGCCCAACGAATATCACTCTAAAAATTGTACCACCATATAAGAGTAAAAAGGTTGTTTGCTTGTCCCAGGGCTAACACCCTTCGAGAAAGAGAGAAAGGAAAGGCGAGGAGGTTAACCAGTGGGTCCTCCGGTTGGCAACTATGAACTGGAGAAAAGGGAAGATGGGCGTAAAATAAAACGAGAAAAGTGCGGTTTGAAAGTCGCAGGCTGCTAGCAGTGACCTGTGCTCTGTATAACGGCCGCCGAACACTGCGGCCCCAAGACAGCACAGCACGCGTCCTTCGTCGCCAAACACAGGGAATTCACACAGACATTCCACCGTGAAGAAAGAAGGCTTCTGAACTCGCAGGGTGTTAGCCCTTGTACAGTGTTACACCTTGAAGGGTGTGAAAAATTTTACATGTATATTTCCAACTGCAGTAGAATTTAGAAGAACAATTTATAGCCGTTAAATAAACACACCTAAAGCAGGAAAGAAAGTTGGGCTTATTGGTACATAGGTTCATTGTACAATCAGGCCGAAATATAACGTGAACGCGCGTGTGAACAAAACAAATTATTTTACCTGCGTACTTCCATCTGCTGTGCACAGCTAGCCTGATTCGTGTTTCTGTATAAAGGGTCTACACATACTCAGAAACTGGTTTTAAAGGAATACTTCGACGCAAAGTAGAAAAGCGCGGCATAGGCGTGTTCGCCTGACTACATACCTGACTATATACAGTGGCGCTAAAAAACAATACGCGAAGGGTGGACACACATAACAGGCGCTATACTATATAGAAAAAAGCGTTGCTTTTTAGATAATATATTTTACTTTTCAGTTTTTATTTTATATAGTACTTTCCAGATTTTTTTTTTTCATTGTTTCTCTTCACAATTATTTATACCGAAAGTTGAGATAAAGCGCTTTTATTGCCAGTAAGTGCCTGTCGTTCATGTCTCATTTTCTTTACGCGCATATTTTTATGTGTCATACGCACCTGCAACAAGCTTTGGTGAGCCGTAAAACAAGAGCGTACGGGTTGCAAAGGCGACTTGCATCCTATAAAGTAGGGTAAGTGACAACATGAAGTACTTCGATCTCAACCAACGTTGACTTACAACGTCGCTTGAGAACTGCTTTTCATGTAGATCTGTTTAAGATAGTTTATCTGTACGGCCAATCTGCGAGCAAATGTAGCACACGCGGCAGCATACCCAACTACACGCGGAGCCTGGTCTCTTCGAGTATGCATCCAGCTGATTCAGCGACTAGAAGTTGTGGAAGGTTTGTCCGGCATCGCAACAAACATTTATCGGTAAGCTTTAAAAAGATATGAGCTTCGAATTGGCTATGCATACTTTGTCATGTCCGTATCTTAAAAGTAGTCGTAGGCTGGCCGCCTGTTTCATTGCGCCCTTTGATAACAGGAAATAATTTTTGAATGTTTTGTTTACATGAGACTATAGCGGCCGTATTCCCTCCCGGTACCCTCAACGGCGGTTATCTCCGTCACGTACATATTATGATCTTTTAAAAATAACATCGGATAACTTCATGTCGGCCTAACCTTCCTGGTCGACATTTATGCAACTGCGTCCCTGCTCAACGTTAGCTCAATGTCGGTCCAAGGCTCATCTGCCGATCAGGTCAGTGGCCGACTTGTCGGTCTTGGTATTTTTGGCCTAGCTCACTAGGATTAAAGGGCTTGAACTCATTTTCGACAGAAGGCATGGTTTCAAATACATGAGCTTATCCTAGCCGCTTAATTGGTTGCAGGCTACAGCTAATGGTAGATATAGGTAATGTTAAAATTGCTATAACAAAACAGTTTGTTACTAAACAACAGAAATGGAAATGTGTTAACCTTGAGTGCCCCAATAGAAGACCATGTATTTAATATCTAGCTCTTACGTACTAAATTTTTCTTGCGAAGCGATATAAAGAACCCAAAATGGACCACAGCAGCCCTTTTGCGTTGGGTATATCGATTTGTAGTTGCGCAGCAATTCTATAACCATTCGATGCAACAAACTGAAATTACCACAGATAACTCACTCAGTTCATAAAACATGCGCAGAACATTTAAACGGTACATAAGCGCAAACTTCGGCGCGACAAAATTTTGAGGACGCGTCGCAACTAGCTTGGCCGAAACTCGGTACGCGGTACGCCGAACAATGGACACCTTTAGTGCACCGTGTTACCGGTACCGGACTACTGGGAGCCCGATCGCAGCCAATGCGCAAATCGTCTTGACGGCGCCAGATGGCTCCAGGTACCCTTCAGGTGCGCGCGCACCTGCATCAAAACCAATCAGTTCGTGCCCACCGGCGGTGGGCAGGCTCACGGTAATCCGGTAACGATAACGCGGTACGGTATGCTAAAGGTGTAAGACTGTTACCGGAGTACCGGGAGCCCGCCTACCACCGCTGAGCACGCGCTGATTGGTTCCGCAGCTGCGGGCGCGAGCACAGCTGCCGGGTATGTGGTGCCATCTGGCGCCGTCAAGGCAATTTGCGCATGCGCATTGGCTACGCGCAGGCTCCCGGTAATCTGGTACCGGCAACGGTAATACGGTACTCGGCATGCTAAAGGTGGCAGCACACTGCTCACGGCCCGCTGCACCTCGGCAGAGCTGCCAATATCAGTAGAGTTCTCCCGTATCTACAACCCCTGGCTGCACACGGCCCGCTCCGAGCTTTGCGCGAGCACACTGTGCCTCTCAACTTCCGTGCTCAGTTTAGTTTTCCTGGCATGATCGCGACTCGTGGTTTGGCCGTTTGGTGTACTTGACGGTGTCGGCATTCCGCTCGTTTCACAAGGCCGAGACAAGTGGCAGTGGTGCAAAATGAAAGCATAAGGTGATTACTGTTGACTAAAAGGCGGCCATGGTCAGAGCAATAGCCTTCGGTTTGGCGCACCTGCTCTCCACCACAAGGCATTGCTGCCATGCGGTGAAGCCATAAAACAGCAATGCTGCCCAGCGTGCTTAGGTGTAATGCGGAGAAGCCAACCAAAGCAGATACTCGCGGTGGCAATTTCACCGCGAGCCCCGCTTTTGCCGAGGCCCGTGTTGTCTTCAGCGCTAGTGCAACAGAGCTAAATATTCAGAATAAGCCTCTCCCTGTCATCGGCTATATAATTCCTTCAAGGCGCTGAAAACTACGCGGGCTGGGGAAGAAATGGGTGTGCGTTGGAGACGCTAAGATATTCGTTACTGTACCCATAATTGTCCGCATCGCGAACGCTCGGAGCACGTGTCTAAGGCTTCCTTGGAGGCATGAATTGTGGAGCACAGGATATGAAGTCTTCCAAATTTTTAGTAGCGTCTTCTAGGCGCTGAACACGGTAGCTTTTGCGATCGTCCTCGTCAAGCTTGACGCCAACCGTACGCTGTGCGAGAGCATTTGCCGAGCCGGCAAACTCCACCTGCGGCCGTAGTGTCGGTTGTATGTGTATCCTTCAACATATGCTTACACACTCGGGCCCCTCACACTATTCCACGGGTTTATACTAATGTAAAACGGCGGTTTTTCGACTGTCAGGTCACAGGAGGGGTCCGGAGCTGCGAGGATAATTAAGCGACGCCAACGAGGAATTTGCCAAGAAGGCACGGGCTGTGGTAAAAGCGGGTGCTTGGCAACGCCTCAAGTCAGGAGCACCCGTTTTCAATGGCTTTGAATATAGCACCCGTTTTGGACGCAAAAATACGCTAGCCCCAACGGCGTCAGCACACATTTTCTACAGACTAAACGCCAGTTATGTTGTCCATTGGCATGCGAGAGTTCCGACCATTTGTGGTCACCTGCGGCTGTAACGAAGCGACGGCTATAACGAAGCAATAGCGAGGCCCCTACGACTTCGTCGTAACGTGGTTCAGCTCATTAGATTTCGTAAGCGAGTACTTCTATCTAGGCTAAGTAGTGACCGCAGATCCGGATATTAACAATTAAGTAAAGTAATATTAGGTTAAAACGCTTGGACAGTTAATTTAGTGCAATGAATAGCAACTTACCGATATCCTTGGAAATATAAAATAATACAACTGTTTTGTCTTGCCAGTATTTGGGTAATGAAAAGGTTCAAGGTTGAAAGCTGGGTGAGTTGAATCGGATTCATGGTGAAGGTAGCGCGAAAGACGAGGACGAAAGTAAGAAGAAAGACACGACACGAGCGCTTTATGGGAAGAACACAGAATATCAACCCACCTCATGAAAAAAATTTCTTAAAAAAGGAAAAGAGAAAAAGATAACAACCAAAAAGATAACGTCAAAATCTCTGGGCAAGATAGTTGACTGAGGTGAAAAGCTAAGTCATAACGCACAGGGTACACTATCTTGAAAACAACTCTGCCACAATCAAGGAATGCCAGAAGTAACCTAGTTCGAATAAACATAATAATCGAATTATTCGAATAAACGAATAATCGAATAAACATTTGTTACGTTTTTATGCAGGGATTCGTCCTTCAGCAGAAACGACATCCCACAGTGCCATGACAAATCAATCTGCTGAGCAAACACCGAAGATTTCCGGACGAGTTATGCGACGATCGAGTTTTCAGTGTAGTGTTTTTATTCAAAAGAATGGTGGGCTATTGCTTCAGTGCCCCTGAATTTAAACAGTACAAGGAAAACGTGTCGCTTCTGATTCATCGTAACTTGCGGTTAAGAAAAAGCAAGGGAAGTACCGAACACCGCCGACGATGCCTTAATCATATGGCTCCTGCCACACGAGTAGCGGCTTTCCCGCAGAACTTGGAGTATAATGGCGGACCTTCGCGCAACTCTGCTCACTGCGGGAGCGTATACAGGAACACTATTTTGTTGGCAGGGTCACGTGAATATCCCTGGTTTGGGTTTGATGTGCATCACGTACGTGTCTACGAAATCGCGGGAAGCTGCTGCTTGTTTTTCTTCTGTTGCATTTCTTGGGTTTGGTAGTCACGAAGAAAGGAAAAACTCAGTAACTGTCGCACAGTCGACAGCTGATCCGCGCGGGGTGGGAACCGATAAGTTCGGGATGAAAGGAAGAGGAGAGTGAAAGCCCTTGTAGTTGACGGCTCCAGATTAACTTCGACGACCTTGCTCTGAGACTGGAAGCGCATATGAATTCGTTTTTCAATTTGCCTCTGTTGAAACCGCTGTGCCTGGGATTCTATCCCAAATCCTCCGTCATAGCCCAATCGAAAAGCCCAACAAAAAGTTTTCTACTGATTTTTTTTTTTCGTAGTATATCGGGACATGGCCTTGTAGCACCAACAGAATTTTTTGTAGGAACTACAGAATTTTCTGTACGAGTGTGCTGTCCCTTGTCGTAGCCACGGAAGTACAGAACAATACTACAGTAGTACAAAAAGAAAATGCAGTGCCACCGAAAAATCTGCCCCTACGACAAAACATTCTGTCGTATTTTGGGCACAATTCTGTCGTTTCTTGTTTCTGTTTTTCGACCGAGAGCCACTAAGATGCACCGTGGCGGGTATTGATTGCTTCGCTGTTGGGTGGTAATATATTACCGCCCGGAAAAGCAAACTGACCACGGCTCCGGTCGCAGTAGAAGCTGCGGGGCCGCATCGTGGCGCGACTATCTCGCGTAACGGTGCACGATAGAAGAATGATACGGCTAGCCAAGCACATGTAATCGTTCCAGCCACCTTGCGAGAATAAACAGTGTTAGAGCAGTTCGATCTGAACAGGTGAGCCCTGAAGTGAAATCGCGTTAGTCTGTACATTGTCATACTCTTATGCTTTAAATTCCTTTTCTCCTTCATCTTCGTAATCCCGTCCTCCCTTTCGCCCCAGTGCAAGATAGCAAACAGATTTGTTCTCCCGATTAATGTTCCCTCCTCTCCTCCTCCTTCTCGGCGAGAAATTACCTTTCCTTATTCAAAAGCTGTAATCAAGACGCGCCTGCAATTAAGACAATGAAGTAATTACAGGCGCAGCTCCGTGAATTTCACAGCATGAAAAATGAAACGTCAGCTCTTTCTTTACCGTCCTGTTTGAAGTGTGTGCTGTTACGTATAAAGTGGCAGATTATTAATGCCAGACCATTATAGGGCTCTGTCGCTTCAGCAAGAAGAGTCCGCACGAGTACGTCGTTCTCTGAATATAAATGTGCGAAAGTGTGACTGTGACAGATAGTGTGTGATAAAATGTTGCCGGGGGAAAAATTTCGTTGACGAGGTGTAATTAGTTCATTAGTTAAACGCAAAAATACACTTAGACGTCACAATAGCAATGGACGTCAATATAGTACATGGACGTCAGAACAGCCACATACATCGATATAGTATGTGGACGTTTTGCTTTCGCATTGCTCCAGTGCGGGTCAACGCACTGATCTCAAAGATTTTTTTTACTCATGTCAGGCGTGCGGAGACAGTACTCAAATTAGAGTAGTTTATACTCGGAGTCCTGCAACCAGTGGAAACGCGGGTCGAGAAGCCTTGGGTCAGAGGCAGCAGCCTCAAAAAAAGACCTCTCAACAGCAGAGTAAGGTGAGCGGCAAAGCCTTCTCCCCTGGCCCATAAACTCCATGCAAGCAAACATGTAAGTGCAGAGCTTAAAACACCTAAATGCAAGAGTGCTGAGTTAAAGAATTAAACAGCTCACTAGCGCACTGAGATCAAACACCTTGTGCAAAGACACTGACGCTCCGCGCACCGAGTCCCAAACATAGGCGGCAGTAGCAGGTGCTGCTATATACTGTACGGGACAAGTAATTTATATGTGATTTGCCTGGGGCTTAAGCCTAGTAACGTTAATATTTGTGGGCAATACCTGCGATGTTTTAGCATGCCTCTCTGATAATATGAGGCCAAAATTTCTGGTAGTCTGCCTGGTTATACTCTTAACTAACCTCCTCCAAATTATTCTGCGCGCTCGCTCGTCGATTAGTCAAGACTCGGTGCCTCGGTTCTCGGTCACGCACACTAAGGCGCGCCAACATAAACACGTCTTCTCTCCACTTAATGTTCTTTTTTTTTTTAGCTGTACACCTGGCGAGGACACCGTGAAGGCATGCGCTTAATATTCTACGCGATGAAAGCACGCAACCCATAAGGGAGAAGGCTGTCCTTGGCTGAAGCTGCCTACTTCTGCCTCGTAATTCCATTCATGGGGACCACAGCAGCACAATACTAAGAAGCCATAAAACGAAGCAAGCTAGGCCCCTTTACTGCTATGAGCACCACTCAAAGGTGCTCCTCCTGAACCGAAAGCCACCCTGGAGTAGTAGTCTGTGCAGAATAAAGCGCACCCCTTGAATACACAGACAGCCTTAGAATATACAGACAGCCTTAGACAGAAGTAGAAATAGCAAAAAGCAGGGGGCGCTGGTGTGGCCGAGCTCGACTCTCCTACGACGACGCACAAAGTTCTCACGGGGAGGCGCGGAGTAGGGGGTGCGCGCCGTGATTACGCGAGCAAACGCGGTACCACGTTTTTGGTGAATGAACAGGCCCCCCCTCTTGCCCCGGCTCTTGGCCGACACGGCGACGACGCCCGGACCAGCTACAGCAGCCGAGGAGAGGCGCCACAGCGCCAGCACTGGTCGTCGTCGATGCTAATCGGCGCCTCGTTCACGGCGAAGCAGCAGGCAGGGCGGCCAGTGATGACGACTGGGCGAGGCAGGTATAAGCAGCACGCTACACGTCTACCTTCGGAAGACGAAGGCACTGCTGCGAGACCACGGCGCCGTCCGCGGCACGCAGGAGTCGTCCCGGAGGCCGAAAGCAGCAGGATGAATGGACCTGTCGACGGCGCCAAGAATGGATCACGGCTGGCCCCCTCGGCGTGACCCCTGTCTGCTCCTGCCGGCATTACACGGGGCTCCGGTTGCCCCGAGCCCCGTCATTAGTTATCTGGTCAAACCAGTTTCCCAGTATACATACGTGGCTGCTGCCTACCCGAGCAGAGCCGGCCGAACCGCGTGGCTCCACCCCTGCCGGAGCCAGGACGTCCGTTGAGCTCCTCAATGGTCCCTCCTTGTCTGCAGCCCTCCCACCGACTACCCCCCTGCGTGGTGGCGGACGCGCGCGCTCCCATGCGTACGGGGCTCGCCTAATCGATTATCGCCGCTCTTTCTCGCACGCACGCACGCACGAACACACGCACGAACACACACACACACACACACACACACACACACACACACACACGCACACACACACACACACGTGGCCGCTAAAACATGTTGCTGCTGCTGCTGTTCTTGTTATTGTTCTTCCTGCATCGTGAATCGAGGAGCACTCACGCACGATAGCCCGCTCGCAGCTTTCACTCTACAACCCGCTTTCGTCCTCAACCTTTGCTTCGTCCTCAACCTCTTCGTGCTCACGGCTTCTTGTTTTTGCCCCCATGACTCGTCTTCGTGTGCACGGTGGTGGCTCGCCTCCGTTGTTCTGAAGCGCCTGTCGGTCCTCCTCGCTCGCAGTCTTCACGTGCCCTTTCGCGTTTCTGTCCGGGACCTGGGTCCGCGCCGAGAAGAGCAGGAACAACTGACGCGGTTTTCGACCACCATGCGAGGTTGTTCCGGGCGCTGACGTGCCTCGGGCCTTCGTCTCGCACGTCAATCACCCACGTGGCAGCGACGAGATGATGCTTGAGCCGCTCACGGAGGTGCCTCACCCCCGTCGTACACGCATACACGAGATTTCGCTGAAATGCGTGCGACGAACTTCGAGAAAGCTGTGTGGCTGGCTGCTGTCCGCCCCTCTCTTTTGTTGTTGACAGCTGATAAGACAAGGACACGTGTAACGTCTTTCCCAAGGGTTCTCAGCGGTTCCAGGACAGGTCATCCTGCTAGCAAGTGTATGCAGCTTCGCTTTGTGCTTGGTAAAACGGATGGGCATACCGAACGGATGGTGGATCTCGTACTTACCAGCCTCGCTGGCTCAGTGGCGTTTGACTGTTGAGTTCAAAGTAGCGAGATCGATTCCCGGCCGTGATGGTATCGGTTTGTGACATCAGTGCGCCTTAAAAGAACCAACAACTGACCACAACGAGTCATGAAATTACGATGCAAATGAAAAGGTCGTGTCTCATAATCTAACGATCGAGCACTGTAATATCGAGAAAACGAGACTTTGTCATTTTAATTTAGCACTGAAAAATTGCGTACAGAGAACTCAGAAGTACTTGTATTTGGGCGTGTTGGTTCATAACTTTTCAGGAGGACACAGGGGCGCAATAAAAGACACGGACAGTGAAGTAGACAGGGACGAGCGCTTACTATCAACAGGCTTTATTCGACGTAGACCGTTAATATACCTACGTCGAATAAAGCCTGTTGATAGTAAGCGCTCGTCCCTGTCTACTTCTCTGTCTGTGTCTTTTATTGCGCCCCTGTGTCCTCCGTAAAAACGTACAGAGAACTGATTGGGCATCTTGCGATGTAACCTTGCCATTATCGGTGTATCCCACCACGTGACCATTTCTCGCTAAAATATTATTAGTTAAAAGTTCTTAAATGTGTGTTTTTTTTCCTTTTTTGATGCGTTAGTGAAATAATAATTATGTATTTTACGCTCCCTGGAGTGTGCCCTTCAGTGAAAAGCAACGCTCCGTGCGCGCATGCCTGCGCGTCGTCGATGATAGGCTTTGACCTACTGTCGATAGATGGCGCCACAGTGTTATGGATTGCTTGGTTGAAACGCTAACCACAGTCCACTAAAACTGTTGTCGACGAGGTTAACGTCACTGGGACGTAACAGCTTTCAATGCACGCTACGCTTTGCTAAAGATTTCTAATTACTTTATTGCGGCTGTGGCTATATTATTTTTGAATTCATCCCTTTTTGCAGGCGTGCAGTCGCTAATGCGTTCGCTGATCATGGTTTACAGCACTGAGATACATAAAAGCGGACGCATCCACTTGTCGAAAAATGCCCGGTAAAAATCTTCTACAGCGCTTCTAACAAAGCTTTAGTAGAATAAGGCGCCACGAGCACTGAGCTTTCCGTGGCGCCGAAAAAAAAATTTAATCCTTTGAATTTGGTTGGCGCCCCCTATAAATAACCGCAGGGGGTCAAAATTAATCTTGAGCTCTCGCTATATGTTGACCCTGAAAGCCCACTGCAGTTTCAGAACGATAAATCTAGCATACCAAATATTCCATTTTGTTGAACCTCTACCTTAAGCGGCTGCCTCATGTATAATCTTTCTCAAAAGTTTAGAGACCCGGGGTTTCGCTTCTAAACCACATGCACCGTGCGGCTCGTAATGTATCATCAGCGTTCCAAATCTCTGGAAGGTAAAAATATATCGGGCCCTACTCCCTACAATGCGTAGGACTTCCACGTATGTTGCAGGAGTTACACAATAGGGCTTACAAGCAAACCCTCTGGGCTATAAACTTTTTACAAAGGCTGTACGTATCTGCTCACAGCCTATTTATTACTGTTTTGCAGTTAGAGCGTCATATCTGTTCTTCCAAGTTGCCCTCATCTAAAATGCGGTGCACTGTTGGCCAAGCATCGAAGCTGCGATCTCGAACTCGTCACGAATCAGCCTCACTGCCTCAGTCTCATTCGGCCGAGGCCGCGTTTCCGGCTACGGCGGTCGCATTTCGATGGAGACAATAGGCAGTAATGGCCACGTACTAAGATTTCGATGTTACAGACTTCACTGCATTTCAATTGCACCCAGATTTGCGGACATTGAGTCTTGTACGGCAGGATTTGATAGTGTTTAGGTTGTGTCCACAAACGTGGGCACAGTGACTCATGAGGATCTTTATGGCCAGCTCGCCTGAAAGATGGAATAATCTGAAATCTCACGACTTTTTTTATCCTCCTGCAAGGCCGTGACATGCATAGGAAGCATTCACGTGACGTCACAGGCGCCATTTTGGTGCCCAACACCCAGCTTCAGCGGTGCAGGCTAGATGAGGGGGAGAATAACACGATTAGACACGCACCGTAGCCTTTCACCTTGCTGCATGGACACCGAAATGGCGACCACTGTTACTTGAGTGCATGCCTCCTATTCGGTTCGTTGATGGCTACTGCAGGGTTCTTGGGAGCGTAAAATCTGACGCATTCTGTCTCGCGTACAAGACGTCAAAGGAATATTCCGGCGTTCACCTGTACTATAATTCACGTAAACAGCAAATAAAAACCACGTGGGTGGTGCAAACTGGTTTGTGAGCCCTCACCTGCAGCGAGCTTGATTGATTAACCAACCCCATTAACCAGTCAGCGTGTTGACCGGCAATTATAGTAATCTATTAACTGGTCGCAAATATGCGACCGGTTTCGCGAAGTTTTCGTAAGCTTGCCAGGGCCGTCTCAGTGTTTATTTGCCTCCTATAAAGCTAGATGCTATACGGTATACTCAACCTGCAGATTTCAAAAATATGCAACCAACTGGGAGTAGGCAACAAAATGAATATTAGTCTGCGAAGCAAGCCCGGCGAAACTGATGCTGTCTCTGAAACGCAATTTCCTATATGTACAGTCTTTGTTAAAAATGTACAGCCCAAGGGGTCTGCTTCTGAGCCCTGCAGTGCGGCTCCGCT